>NC_090929.1:227225042-227543792 GCF_040938575.1 Ambystoma mexicanum
AGGCAGATTATTAGCATGGTTGTGCAAAAGCGAGACTCCGAGACAAGTGATCCGAGAGATGCACCTCGAGGATGGCACACTCGAGGACACACAAGAAGGTGTAAACGAGTGCTTTCGGAGATTCTATCAGAAGTTGTATACCGATACACCGGAAGTAGAAGAAATAGATATGAACGAAGCACTGGAGGACATGGTCCTACCTAGGCTAATGGCAACAAATAGAGAAAGGCTTGAGGCCCCTCTGGAAGCGGAGGAACTGTAATACGTCATCCGCAGCCTACCCACTAACAAGGCGCCGGGTGCCGACGGCCTCCCGAGTGAATTTTACTAGACAAACATAGTAGGGTTCCATGTGATTTCATCGCCTGCTTTTACATCGCCAGGCTTTTAAACGTGCACATTCCATCAAATGTGCTCATGTTTTGTTTGTTTTTTTGGGTGTGGGCGCCCCCAAACCCCACACCCACACTTATTTTTTACTATGGCCCACCCGCCCAAACCCTTATTTCCCTTTTCCCTTTTCCCACCCCCCCTAAAAAATTCGATGAGCACATTCAATGTAATGTGCACGTTTAAAAGCCTGGCAATGTAAAAGGCGATGAAAGGACTTTGTACCACATAGCAGACCTACTCCCGCCAATGTTGAACATGTTGAATGAGGCGTTTGAACAGGGCAGGCTGCCGGAGACTTTGAGAGAAGCGGTCATTGTCCCGCTCCTCAAGCCAGGCAAGAAGGACATTGATTGCGGATCGTACAGGCCACTGTCAATGTTAAATTAGGACAGTAAGATCCTCACTGCGGTGATGGCGAACAGATTGAAACCAGTGATTAGTGACATGATACATCATGACCAGACAGGATATGTCCCCTGGCGGTGCATTTCTGATAACCTCAGGAGATTACACCACGTTATAGACCAGACCGAGGGAAGCCCTAAAGAAATGGCGATAGTCTAGCTGGATGCAGTGAAGGCTTTTGACTCTGTTAAATGGCCCTGGTTATTAGCGGTCCTGTAGAAGTTTGAAATGGGACCGGTGTATCTGCAATGGGTGAAACTATTGTATAGTGCGCCGATTGCCAGAGTCCGGACGGGGTCGGTGATATCAGAAAGATGGACGCTGGGCAGGGGCACTAGACAAGGCTGCCCTTGGTCCCCGAAGCTGTTTGTCTTGGCACTAGAACCCCTAGCGGCATATCTCAGATACCAATATGGGGAGGTGGGTATCACCACAAAAGGCGGGCAGCACTTGATTTCATTGTATGCTGATAACATGCTGTGCATTAATATCAGGTATTACAGTTAACCCTAAGAGGTCTGTGATATTCCACTAGAGATATACATAGGGATACCCCAGGACAAGTTGCCAGTGCTACAGGTTACATGGGCAGTAGATACCTTCAGATACCTGGGGATAAATGTGTACCATAAAGCGGTGGACGAACACAGGAATAACGCATAGCAAGAAGTAGAGGGGATCCAAAGCAGTATGATATTTTGGGCGAGGCTGCCCCTAACCATGATGAGGAGGTCGGCGTTGCTTAAGATGGTGGTGCTGCCTAGATTGCTACACAACTTTGCAAACGTCCCATTCCTGATCCCGAAACGCTTCTTCAATAAAATCCACAAAATATGCAGAGAATTCATTTGGCATAATACTAGAAATCGGGTAGCCCTATGGAAATTACAGAACCCACATGACCGGGCCGGGATTAAACTACCCAACTTTGAGGTGTACTATTTAGCAGGTCAATTGCAGTATGTAGCTAGATGGCTCTCCGAAGACACTACTCCGGAGTCCAGACTATTGAGGGCCGAATGTACACCATACTTCCTAAACGAATGGATGTGGGTAACGGAAATCTTTTGAAGAGCGGCAGAGCAGCACTACTGACCCTAAGCAGGAAAATCTGGCATAGGACCTGCATAATGTTGGGAAACAGGACACCATTCTCCCCTCAGGTCCCTTTGGTGACACTAAAGGGGATAGATGAACAATTGTGACGCGCCATCAGAGAGTACTGGGAGCCGGTGGGAGTAAGGACAGTAGGGGATGTCTGGCAGGAAGATCGCAGAATAAAATATGATGGCTTAAGCGAGGGCACTGGTCTACACACTGGGCAATATATCACGTATGTAAGGCTGATGGGGTTGCTAAAAAAGACCTGGTCGGAAGTAGAACTGACCCAGCAGCCAGATGAGGCTATAGAAATGTTCCAAACTGTATCAGAGGGAGGGGCAAGAAGTCTCTAGAATCTATGAAATACTGAATGGCCAAAGTGGGTAAGGAGGTGATCCAGACGAGACGGGACTGGGAAGAAGAAAGCGGGGAAACAATAACAATAAGCAATGGGCTTTGGGAAAGGGTACAAGGGTATCACAAAAAGGTATCGATGCCCAAAATGCGGGGCAGAAAACGTAAGGATGGTACACATGTTTTGGGCCCCGAGATCGCAAGGTTTTGGACGGAAATAGCAGATCGTCTAGCTTCCAAGGGGATTGACCTAGTGGTAGACTCTTTGGGGGCATGCATGGTGGGGGGTTTCCCTAGGCTGCGCAAACACAAGCATGTGTGTAAACTAAGACCTGGCCTACATTTTAGCGAAAAGAAGAATAGCTATGGGTTGGAAAACACAGACGAGACCCAGGGTAGATATCTGGTGGAAGGACCTTCTGCAGTGGGCTGAGGCTGAAACGGTAGTCTGGAGGGAAGCAGCAGGTAGAGGGGATGAAGAGGAATCAGAATTATTTATGGCATGGCAGCACCTAATCGCATCACTGACCGGCTTGGGACCCAAAAAATTGGACACGGACAGCTACCCTGACTACGGAGAAGAAGAAACTGTTGTGGACTAGTTGTGGACTAGTGGACTGTGTTGGCTTTTATAGCACATTGAATAGGGGGGGGAGAAGAAGCGGGTTATTGTGGTTTGAATAGTTTACGCACCATGTTGGGGTGTACTGTTTGTTTGTTATGAAACCATTAAAAATAGATTTAAAAAAAATGATCACCTGGAATGTCCAGGGCTTAAACTCCCCCAGGAAACGGAAGTCCACCGTCTGGCCCAACTGGAGGCAGTTATTGTCTGTCTACAAGAAACCCATCTTTTGGCCGCAGACGCACAGCGAGTCAAGTACCAAAGATTCCCTAAAAGATACTTTGCATCCTCTGGACAGAAGAGAGGAGGTGTGGCAGTCCTGCTCAGCCAATCAGTGGTTCTGTCAAAGGTCACAGTCAAGCTAGACCGCGAGGGTAGGTTCTTGCTGATCATGGGCTTCCTGGTTGAACTCCCAATAACTATTGCAGCAATTTACTGCCCAAATGAAGCCCAGGAGTGCTTCCTATGCAGGATTCTCCCAGTGATGACTTCCTTCGCCGAAGGTAAACTGCTGATTGGAGGTGACTTCAACCTCACCTCGGAACCCACCATCGACAAGACCCTACCGGAGCAGACTTCTTGAAGGCACTGGGGCTTGCAGAATTCATGAGAGAGACTGAAACGATTGTCTGGGAGAACTTGGACTTCACCCTGGAGGCTGGCGAATGAAAAGGTCAGTGACTACACCTTCTTTTCACATGGCCATAGGGGTCTTTCCAGGATAGACCTTCTACTTGTTTCAAGTGTGCTGTTCCCCTGCATCGTGGACATCCACATAGGGCTAAGGGTCATCTCCGACCATGCCCCAGTTATAGCACAGCTCCAAACGGAGGGTCTACCAACGCCGCAGCAAAGGGCTTGGAAGCTGCAGGACCATCTCCTCTCGGACATAGCAGACAGCCAGGAACTGTCAGAAGCTCTAATCAACTACTTCACAGAAAACGTGGGCAAGGGACCCACGGAGGCTATGGTGTGGGAGGCTATGAAGCCTGTGATTCGAGGCGTTGCTATGAACTGCTCGGCGGCACACAGGCACAGACATCAGCTCAGACTAGAGGAACTGGAAACGGAGGTGGCACAGAAAGAAGCAAACCACAAAAAACGCCAATCGCCAAGGTCGTGGAATGAGCTACACAAAGCTAAAGTAGTCTTGGAAATGCACCTGGCATACCGAACAGCCCAAGCTTTAACATACACGAAGCAGTATTGCTATCTGAACAGCAACAAAGCCAACAGCCTGCCTGTGCATAAACTCAAAGTACGTACCAGAAACAATGTTGCAGCCCTACGGGGCTGAAATGGGAAACCTTGCTGCTCGGATCCCAAAAAACTGCCTATCATGACCGAGCACCACAGGAACGTGATGTCAGGGAGGCCTACATGTGCGGAAGCACACGCCAACTACCTGCAAACGGTCCCAAGACTGCCCTGCCATCCGCAGATCGACACCCTGGAAGACCCCAAATCTCCGGAGGAGGTGTCTGAAGTGATCCGCTCAATGAAGAACACGGCCCCTGGCCCAGACGGCCTGCCCACCCCATTCTATAAGAAATATAACCATATCCTGGCCCCCCCATCTGGCCTCTCTCCAACACTTTCCTGGAAACGGGCTCCGTCACCCCCTCCATGGAGGAATCTGTCACGGTCCTGTTCCCGAAACCCGGGGCAAACCCAGAACTCTGCTCGTCATACCGCCCCATCGCCCTGATGAATGTGGACTCCAAAATCTTCTCGAAGCTGTTAGCACACAGGCTCGCCGGACTCCTCCCGGATCTCATCCACCCGGATCAAACGGGTTTCATCCCCGGTCGCAACACCTTGGACAACATCAGACACACCCTAAACGTCATTGAGACGGCCAACAGAACTGGAGGGGAACAAGCGGTGGTCTCGCTCGACGCACACAAGGCGTTCGACATGCTGGACTGGGGCTACATCGGTGAGACGCTGCAACACTACGGGGTGGGCCCGAAATTCCTGAAATGGACGATGGCAAATTACCAGCACCCCACCACAATCCTTGGAATCAACGGTGCTATGTCCCCCAGAATCAAGATCACCAGAGGCACTCGCCAGGGCTACTCCCTGTCACCTCTCATCTTTGCACGTCAGTTGAGCCGTTCGCCTCCAGGATCCAACAGAGCCCCGTAATCCAGGGATTTAAGTTCAAGAACGACATTTATAAAGCTGCCCTATACGAAGATGACGTGCTGCTGACACGATCTCATCCAGGCACATCCCTGGCAGCGCTTTGGGAAGAGCTGAACAGCTTCAAAGCAGCCTCTGGGTTCTCGATCAACCTCACGAAGTCCAGAGCACAGGACATCAACATTCCTAAAGCAATACTGGACTTAAAGCAATACTGGACTTCCTATCGGCTAGTCTCCCGATCATGTGAGCCAGATCCCACCTAAACTACCTGGGCATCCGCCTACCTAAGCTAGCAGAACGCACTTACAAACTAAACTTCCCGCCCCTGCTGAAGGACCTGCAGTCAGACATGTCCCGCTGGCAAGCTCAAGATATATCCTGGTTGGGGAGGATCACAGCACTAAAAATGAACTTGGTTCCCAGACTGCTCTACCACTGCCAAGCGCTCCCTGTAGCAATCCCCAAAAAAGCCAAGCAGAAACTACAAGCAAACCTACTAAAATTCATATGGGGGGGCAAGAAGCCCCGGGTGACCAGAAAAGCCCTGCTCAGGAGCTCCTGGATCTGGAGGCCTGGGAGTCCCCGAGGTGGAGAGGTACTACTTAGCCGCCCAGCTCTCGGCGGCATTTATGTGGCAACCGGGCACTGACCCTGTTGGCTGAAACTGGAGGAGGACTGGAGCCAATACCCATTGGAATCCCTCCCACACATCACATGGCCTAAGCATCCCCCAAACGCCGACCCCTTGTGACCACTAGGAACACAGTGAACAGCTGGAAGCAGGCGGCCAGGAAGTAGAACTGCAGGAGCACGGTGGGCCCGCTCGCCTCGGTCTGGGAGAACCTGGACTTCACCCCAGGACGAGGGCAAAAAGCCTTCTCCAAATGGAAGGCGGGCAGCCTGAAGTACGTGGCGGACTTATATGAAGGGGACACCCTACTCACCTTCGAGGACTGCAAAAGGAAGTTCCAGGTGCCGGGGGGCGAGAGGTTCTGCTACATCCAACTCCGACATTGGCTGTCACACGACTCGATGAGGGCGCATTGGGGACAGAGAATTTACAGCGCTGGAACGCACACTAACTGCAACCCTGCCCAGGGGGAAGATCTCGACCCTGTATAGGCTACTTGACAGGGCAGACCTGAATCTAAGGAGCCCTACATGAAACGGTGGGAGAGAGACCTAGGCAGAGAACTAGACATGGCCAGCTGGAAACTCATTTGGACGAGAACCCACAAGACTTCCAAATGTGTGACGAATAAAGAGGGGGCCATTAAGGTTTGCTATAGGTGGTACATAACACCGGAAATTCTACACAAATGCAACCCCACCACACCGCCACACTGCTGGAGAGGCTGCGCGGACACAGGAACGTTGTTCCACCTCCTTTGGTCTTGTCCGAAAGCGGAAAGGTTCTGGAGGGAGGTCTTGGAACAGATGCGACTTATCACAGGCCTAACAATCCAGTGGGACCCGGGAATCGTCCTACTGGGAGACACGGGAAAAGGACAATTCCCAATGATTGGTAATCTGGCGGATCTCTGCACGCACTTACTTACTGAAGCCAAAATCTCAGTCGCCAGACTGTGGAAACTTCCGTGGGGCCCAGCGATCCCTGTGTGGTGGGTAAAGTGCTGGGATATCGCCGCAGCTGAGAAAATCACTGGCACTCGCCTCGGCAACAGAAACAAGTTTTACGGCATCTGGACCCCATTTTTAGACTTTGTGCACAGATTTCCCGGAGTAGCCAGGCAGCCACCATCTCTCCGCTGGCTGACGAAAATGGACTGATAGACTAGGTGCCCTCCGGACTGTGAGTGCGACTGTCTAACCCACCACTATCACTGAAGTTGTGCCCTGTAACATTGACCCGAGACTACTGCAACCTCTCCCCTGGACCACACCGGAGTACTCCCCCGCACCCCCTGTCCTTGTTCACCTCAGTTGAGGTTATGTTGATTTTTGTCATGTTATACCTTAACAGCGTGTCATAAAGAATGGTGAAGCTTTTATTATTTCTAAATGCCAATAAAAAGTCACGTTGGAAAAAAAAAAAGAAGGCATATATAATCCCCTGAAGTGCTAGGGCATCAGGCATTATAGAGATGGGGGGACCAGTTGTTCTTATCTGGCCCCCACAAAGTATCAGCATACTGTCCTGGGGAAGAGCACCAAAAAGAGGACTGCAGCTTCTGTCTGTCCATGCACTACATGGTCCTTCCAGTAGCATGCTTCAAAACTCTACACCTTCCTCCACAAAGGATGGAAGCATACTCCATAGAAGTTACCAGTTTCAGAGCCTTCCACCAAGATGTCTCCAGTCTCCAAAAAGGATCCTGGGAAGCCCTGGTCTCAGGATGAAGACAGTAAGGACAACATGAAGAAAAAGCATCACAAGAGGTCCTGCATCCCCAGTGGCCACTCGAAGTGGTACCCTGCTTGTGTGTCCTCAAGGAAACAGCTGTTACTCCCACTTCAGGGCTGGTATTGACACTTAGGATGAGTCACCACCTACAGCTAAGGTACTGTTCCCCACATTCTCATCCACTCCAGAGGAGTCAAGAATTCCGCCATCAGATGATGGACCTCTTCGCCAAGGCCCTGCCATCTTCTTCCTCAGGATGGTAACGTAGTCCGGGTCTGCTGTAATTTCTGAAGCCAGCAGAGTCACCTCTTCTGACTGCAACTACAAATCAACCTGCTAGTTAGGTTCTGGCCCCACCTATGGAGCTGATGCCTCTGTTGAGATGGATTTTCAAATTCAGCCCTGAATATTTTGGGATACCACCCTACTTGGGGTAAACTGGGAAGACACTGAAAGGTTAGCCAAAACCCAATCAAGGTAAGATAGCTGAGCAGTGAAGGCTTAGTCTCAGGAAGTGTGAGAGGGGTCCACGGCTATAATGAGTCCACAATGAGCAACAGCAGTAATTCAAGTTAGACAGTATATTAACATAGTTATTTATCAGGCCTTCAGTTGCACAATAAGCATATAAAAATCACTGGCAAGCATTGGCTCACAAAATGTATAAAACATATATACACATTCACCATTAGGAGAATAGAATTGCATATGAATTATTTACCAGTGCAATACAGGTGAGTATTCAAATGCAAGGAAAAATAGAAGATAGAACTCTTTAGAATCAACACAATAACTGCTTTCCCTCAATCTTAGTAAGTCCATCCTTAAGATGGGGGCCTTGTGCCCAAAAGTTACCAATTCCACAGTACAGCTTCTTCAGTTAAGTTTATATATACAAATTCCAAAGTACAGCTTCTTCAGTTAAGTTTATATATACAATAATGCAGTGGGCTGTGGTAGTGATTATAGCAAGTTCTCAAAGTTAGATAAACGTTCAGTAAAGTTCAGGTAAGTACTCCACTCAAACCAACACACTAGAATAGCCATAGGGAAGGATACTTAACCCAGGTTCCATCACCAATGGTCAGGTCAGAGTGAGTTATGTTCAGGAGTTTACGCCCAATGCAACCATATTGAGGACAGAGAGAGACTGAAATGGCTATGTTAACTTACCCCGCTGATCTAGATTCTTCCCGAGATCTTTGTAGGTGTTTTAAATCCGTTGAGCGCACAATCTTCTGACCTTGGTTTGAAGGAGGAATGTCGAGGGGTCGCTGGTGCAGAGGTCACTTTCGGCATCAGGACTTTGTTTCGGTTGTGGTGCACAGGTATCGGTTACATTCAGCTTCCTGTTGAAGAACCAAAATTAGGAAAGATGAAGACTTATGCTCTACAGACCCCCTCAGGGAACCTCACAGGATTGAAGGAGTGTTCCAACGGGAGTCACCATGGTCCGGTACCAACAGCAGATTGTATAATGGTGAGAACTGAAGCAGCCCAGCACAGCTTCCCTTGGAGTAAGATGGCTGGAAATGCAGAATTAGGTGACTTGTGACATAAGCTAAAGATCTATAAAGTTCCAAGGCTCTGCTCGGAACTGTGATGGCTCCAGCAAAGTAGCCCAGGAGAGAGAGCTGGCCAGTCCACTGGTTGATCCAGGGATGCTGCCCAAAGCTCAGCAGGCAAAGATCCTGCCACAGGGGTTGAGCTTGGTTGTTCCCACTGGTCCAGGAGTTGAATCACCAACGAAGGCTTGATTGAGATCAGGCAGCGGAACCAGACTTAACTGGGCTTATCTCTGGAATCGATGCTGGTCGGTTGCAGGGCTCGTGCTCTGGTCGTCAGCAGGCTGCTGGTCTTTATAGAAGCCTTGGCACCAGCAGTGATCTGCTGAAACAGAAGCCCCTTCTTTTATCCAAGATTCAGGATGGGAGCAAGCCCAAGCCCACCAATGGTAAGGATCTGCCCCCAATCAAACAGCCAGGGATTGTCAAATCAGGGAAAACCACTGGTCACCACATCTGCCTAGCGACAGACTAGATAGTCCCAGCCCCCTTCTCTGTCTCACACACATAAAGTCCCACTGCCCACGAAAGCCACAGCTTTCCCGGGAAAGGGATTTTCATACAAGGCATTCCCTGACCTGAGAAAACAGGAAGAAGGCCAAGAACAATATGGCCAAACAAAAAGTCTCATAGCACCGCCATTTTATGGTGCTAGCAACCTTTAGTAACCATTCACAATAAATGCAAACGTGCACAAGTAAAATAGCATAAAGACAGCAAAAATATCACTGCTGCCACCAGACGGTTTTAGGCATATTGTGAAAGTAACCAAAAAGCCATAATAAGAAATGTGCTCATTTACTACATTTATTCAGATACAAATATCCAATAAACAGCACAAAAATAAGCCATTATATAAAAATGTATAAGGATACAAAGTACAATTGTACAAATAAAATAATTCATGAAGAGAGACATAGTCTCTCGGTATTGACAGGCTTAGGGACTAGTCTGTTTCACCATAAGAATGAGCAAACAGGCAAGGGAAGTAAAGCAGAAAGCTTTACTGACCTCCAAAAAGTCAGGATAGGGTTCAAAACAAGCAAACGTAATGGGATCCTAAGAAAGTCTATGAAGGAAAAGGTGCAACAAGAACATCTTTCCTAACAGCTTCCATTATCTTTGCGCTTCTTTCCAGGAGTCTGATTTTCTCTATGATGGGTCAATTCTTCAACGAGGAGGTTGAGCCTGTTCCGTATGGGCTAGAAGGATAGCTCAGGGCAACAAGTTGGTCTTGGAAGCAAGCCAGCACAGGGCAACACAGGTTCGAATCCCGGTCCTGCGCTTAGAAACTTGTCTCCGGTATTAAGCACATAAGAAATGATTAATTAATGATTGGGCTGCAACCTGTGGAGTCTGTAGAGGTAGAGGACTCCCCTGAAGAATTGTAATGGCAAACCAAGTCCTGACTCCTTGACTCATGTAAGACATTGTTTATGGGAAACCAAATATGTCCTTTTAGTGGCCACTTGTCATGGCCATTGATATGCTTGGCTTTTCAGTCCTCTTTAAGCCTGTGATCCTGTATGACCTGAGACATTCTGTATTAGGGAACAGTTCTGCACTTGCACCTTGCTACAAAGCATCGCCCTGCTCCCACAGAACCAGGGTGTCTATCCACAAACCCCACTTCTGAAAGCCTGCTGCTACATGTCTCCACTGCAGCTTCCAAGGTGGATACTTGCCCCTCCTTGCTCCCATGCAAAGAGGTCACAAAGCATGACAGCATTAATTGCAAAGGTTTTGCACCTGGTAATATGACCTTACATGCTGTTAATGCTGCCTATGAATTTTCTAAATACAACCAGTCCTTGTGGAATGTCTTCTATGAGGCAACATAATATTGACCTTGCCATATATGGAGAGTTATACTTCTGTGTTGAAGGATGAGATTGAGGTGGTGCAGCAGATCCTCAAGTCAGGCTTGGATACGGCTGATTGTGTTGCTCCTTTCCTGGGCAAAGGAACAGTGCTTTGAAATGAAAACCACGTCTTTAGGTAAGAGTAAAGACCATATTTATTGTAGAAGTAAGAATGTAAACGTTGACTGCATGAACACCCAGCTCCTTCAGCTATCGGGCTTCAACTGACCTCCCCCTTCTGGATCTCTCTGAACATTCCACAGTTTAACCACAGACATATCATATGGAGTCTTGGCCTCTAAGCTGTTATGACATTCTAATATGTTAATGCCAAACACTACATTACACACACCTCCTTTAACTGAAGGGAAGGTTGACACTCAAGAGGAGGGACGAGGGGGGAAAAGGATAAAGCAAAGTAATGTCAGATAATAAGGTATTTTTGGTGACCTCAGGGAATGGGGCCAACACATACAAGGCATGGTGCAGCTCTCCAGGCAGGGTCTAGCTGTCGGGCTAGCCAACTCTCACCACTCTCCTTTTAATCCAAACATCACCACCAGCCAAACATACAGCACACCCATAGTTCTTGTCAACCTTTTTTGTGTAGAATATCTAGATTCACATGTTCTGCCTTTCCTGGGGAGTTGGATTTTTACTTGATCAACTGCCACCAACTGTTTTCTTGCACTCATGCTTGATCTCGTACCTCCATTTGGATGCCTCACCACACTCCCTTACTCTATCACCAACCGTCCTGACATCAGTGACAACCATCTTGGAGCTATTCAACCGACCGGGAGTTAACTGGGTGTTAGGCTTCCAACCTCTTATTAGTTTAAATGGAGTGACACCTGTGGAGGGGAAGAGGTGTCCCTCTGTACTGAAATACTCTCCATAGTAAATCTCTTTGACAATCTCTGTTATTCATAACGGGCAACTTTACACCATTCGTGACGGTGCAGTTGAGCCGCTCTACATATCCATTACTATAAGGATGGTAGAATGCAGTTCTCTTGTGTACAATCCCTTACTCATATGTCCTGTCCCCTTTCCACTATCCTTGTGGGGTGTCCCCTAACATGGGGACGATACCAGAACCTTAGACAATGAAAAATCCTGCCAAAGCCACGCCCTTCAACGACTCACTTCAGCCCCTTTTTCCGCATGGACGGTGTCGGACCTGGCAGCCAGAACGGAGACTTTAACTTTCCAGTTTCTCCCTGTCTTTGTTTTTCAATCTTATTAAACCTCCCTTCAGTTGCTTGCCGCCTCCGGCTGCAGGAAGATTCACTAGATGTGCTTCGTGCAACCGCTCGTTCCTGGCCTTGGACCCTCATGCACTCTGTCTTGAGTGCCTGGGGCCTGACCATTGCTGGGGCGCATGCACGACCTGCAGCGCTCTCGGTCACAGAGACCAATGTCTTGAAGAATCAGGTGACGTGTTGGAGGGAGATATTCCACATTTCTCCTCCAGTGCACCATAAGGACTTTGTCTCCAGGACCTCTTGTCAAGGCAAGGAAGGCCCTCTATTCAGCACAGCTGTTCAGCGCGGTCACTCCTTCCAGGGAGTTCCCACAGGCAAGGGTTCCTCAGATTCAGGTTCTGGCAGGACTGAGGCCTCTAAGGCTACCAGCTCCCAAGCCGAGGGGGGTCAGGGGCCCTACTGGGGTGTCCTTGGAAAGGGCGATCAATTCGGCCTTTTCTTTGCCCCAAGGGGTAAAGAATCATCGAGTGCCAGCTCCAAGAGTCCGTCCTCATCACGATCCAGCATGACTACCGGCATGGTTGCCGATGGCACGCAGCCAGCTCACTCCGAGGTTGTGAGTCAGGGTGTTACAACTACTGGCCAGCCGGCCGAGGGCTCAGGGCCTACCGGAGTTATCTCTGAGGTCGATGCTTCGGGTTCAGGGCCCAAGTTGTATCCTCCCATGTCTGGGCCCTCTCGTGGCACTTGGCCTTTGTGCCCTCCCGGCCAGAGCGTGGTGCAAGGTTCCAAAATGACAGATAGCCACGTGGTCCTTGCAACAAGGTTCCAATTCCCTTCACTGTGGAAGTGCCAGCAGACTGTACGGTACAGGCATCTGGTCTCCTCAGGGGGTACATCTGCCCATCGCAGCCTTATGGCTACACGCCTCCGGCGTCTCATCGCTTTGACCAGTAGCACAGACCCAGCGCCTCGGAGGGGCAGGCCCCTAGGGATACTGCAACTAACGAGGAACGCTTCTACGAGTGCTTCCTCCTCCTCCTGCATTCCCCTCAGATGACGGGGCTCCTAAAGTATATAGTGAAGGAGGTGATCCGGCAGGTACTGTCTCCCGACTACCTCCTCTGGGTCCTCCGCCCGGTTTTCCAGTGCTCCTGGTGCCAGTGCAGGTTCCTGGTTCCTGGCCCTACCGGTTGTTGAGACCCCTCCACCTCCTCCTGTACCACCAATGCCTCACCTTCAACAGCCATTGGACCTGTCTTTGGCTCCAGACTTAGTGGGGAACCCCGCTGGCACCTGTGTCCCAGGGCCCAGACTTCCCTCGGTCTGTAAAAAAGGCATGGGGGGGGGGGACGCTGACACCCAGGATGATGAAACCTTGGCATCTGTTAAGGTAAGGGCATTCATGACCGCCTTCATGGCCTGGCAGAGTTCTTGGGGGTCCCTCTACCCGAGGAAGCCCCCAGGAGTCGGGAATGCTAGCAGAGGTTTTGGGCAAGTACACCACGATCCGGTCTGGCATCCCTCTCCAGAAGGATGTCTTGCAAGTGGCGAGAAAGGTCTGGGAGGAGTCCAGGGCCCATGCCCAGATGAACAAGGAGTTAGCAGGTTCAGGGTGACAGACAGGGAGGCCATCCTCCTGGCCTCCCACCTGTAGCCACATTCTACATGGTGGCTTCAGCCTCTCTATATTCGAAGCCATCACCTTCATCATCTTCCTCCACGTGAGCCACTCAAGGAGAACAAGGTCCTTGAGTCTTTAGGCAAACACTGCTATGCCATTTCAGGTCTGCATCTGCGGAAAGACAACACCAATGCCCTTTTAGCCGCGGTTAACCAGAAGCTGTGGCGGGAGCTCAGGGAGTTTTTGCCTGACCTCCCTGTGGAGATGCAAGCCTCCTTCAAGGCCGGTTCTTCGGAATGCCTGGGCCGTTGCGCAGGACCTCATAGAGTCTTAGGTCTCCCACATCGAAACAGCCAGCAGAAGGCTGTTTCTGGGCATTGAGATGAGAAGGACAGTGTGGATGCATGCCACTAAGTTTTCATCTGACGTTCAAGAGCGGATCCTAGATCTGCCCTTTGAGGGCGGGGACCTCTTTCATTCATCAACCGATGACAAGATGAAGAATTAAACCCCCTTTCAAACCGCCAAGTCCTTGGCCATCGTAACAAAGCCAGAGTAGAAGCCCTTCCCCCAGTCACAGGGCAGGACAGAATTCCAGCCCTGCGCTTTCACCGGCTTCAATGGGTCAGTGACGGCAGTATGCGGAGGCCTGACAGATCACCCAGCGACAACAGGAGGAAGTAGCAGGACCGCTTGTGGGTTTTTCTGCTCCCCCTCTTCTGTCCCCGCCTAAGACGCCAAGAAACAGTGACATCAAGGTTGGGGAACACAACCCTCCAGTGGGGGGGCCGACTGGCTTTTTTCCAGGACAGCGCGAAGCGTCTTTTCAAGAACCCTTTGATCCTATCCATAGTCTCCACAGGCTTCGGTCTTCCTCTTCCTTCTCATCTACCATCCTCTCCTCTTCGTCAGATCGGGTCCCCAGCTCTTTTACGTGAGGCTCTTTCGCTCTTGTAGATGCAGGCGGTAGATCCGGTCCCTCAATCAGACAGGGGCTCTGGTTTCTACTCCAGGATTTTTGCAGAACCAATGAACAACCAGGCTGGCCTGAGGGTTGTCCTGGACATGTCATTTTTCACTCTGTCTTTAGTGCTAGAATGCTTCAAGATGATGGGACTGGATGTGTTCCCTAGACCTAAAGGGTGCGTACCTGCATGTTCCCATCTACCAGCCGCATCCCATGTTTTTGCAGTTCACGATTATGTCGTACTACTTCCAGTACAAGGTGCTGCCTTTCTGCCTGAACTCGGCCCCCTTGTGTCTTTACGAAGTTGATGAACGCAGTGGTGGGTCTCCTCTGCTTGGAGGGCTATCACCTATACCCCTACCTGGAGGACTGGCTGGTGAGGGCAGGGTCACCCGAGGGGGTGATGCACTCCTGCCATAGATTGTCCGATGTTCTTCAACTGGGGTTCTCCGTCCACCAGAGGAAGTCACAGTTGTGCCCCTCCCAGGATCTGGTCTTCTGAGGGGTGCGTTGGAACACAGCCATTCAGCAGGTGTTCCCCAAGTCCGAGAGGTTCCTCTCCCTTTCTGGCCAACTCAACCACCTTGGCATGGTGGTTCCAGCACCTGCTGGGGCTGATGGCCTCCTGCATGCTCACTGTACAGCACGCTCGCCTCAAGATGAGGTGCCTTCAGCTCCACCAGGCTGCCAATTGGTATCCGGAGACTGGGTCTCAGTCGGACAGGATCCTAATACCCTGCTCATCCTCCCTTATCTTCACTGGTGGTTGTTGGACAACAATGTTTCCGTGAGAGCCCCCTTCACCCGACCAGAGCCCACCCTGGTGGTGACAACTGACCCTGCTCTTTCGGGCTGGGGGGGGCTATGTGATTTATGGTGCATGGTCCAGGTCGGAAGCCCTCCTGCATATCCATCTGCTCGAGCTCAGGGCAGTGGGCCTGGCCCCCAAGGCATTTCTGCCCCTCATCAGGGACAGGTCTGTCCTGGTCTGGCCACAATTTAACTACAATGTTTTACCTGAACAAGCAGGGTGGCACCCTTTCTCCCCCCTACTCTGCATGGAGGGTGTATCCCTCCCCCCAGAATAGCATAAAGGCTGTGCGGTTGTATATGGCACTCACCAGCAGTATATAAAGATATCCCCTCATGTCACTGTGCTGCTACAAGACTGCAACCTTTGCCCTCTATGTAGCTCGTACCCTCCACTACTATCGTTTTATTCAAATTGTATACGAATACAATTAATATATCAGAGCACATGGTATAATAATGCAACGTACATTAAAATATCGAAGGCATCTGGTTTAGGAATGAGCCAGGTATAAATCTAGCTTGTGTACCCATGTATCTGCAGTAAGAATGCAGCCAGCGCACAAAGTGCAAGTTTTGTTCCACAGAAACCTGTTCATACTTTTACTTGCAATACATATCATTTGCCGACACTCAAAACAGCAGGCTCCATGTTGACGTGCCTGTCTGTTGCTACGACATGTAAAATTAAAGTATACTTTAATGTGGGGCAAGCCGTAGAAGGGGATATTACAAAGACAGCATTTGGAGCGCGGCAACAGGTATGTATGGGCCTAGAACTTCAAAAGAATGTCTTTCAAGTATCCTAATGCCCACCGTAACTTAGAGTCTTGCTGCCTTGACTCTGACCTAAAAAACACTCTAATCCATTCAACGTGTGATAGACACGCCTATTCCCACTGTACCTCTGTTCATTAGTGTGATCCATCGCGTATCACACCACCTCCATGTCAGCTAATCCAGCGCTTTCCCAGGGAGAGACTCTGTGAAAGATCGCACTTCCCCATTAAGAGACACTCACGGCTTAGGATCCTCTTCCATTCCCAGACTCTATGCATGCCGCATCTGGAGACACAGAGCTTCTGGCATTGTTATTCAAACTCGTCTCTGCCGTATCAACATTACGTTACGTGCTGACGTGAGCCCTCAATGTTATCGTTAAGGTGCTTTACTCAAGTGTCTCCTTCGTCCGTGCACAATCCAAACCATACCGAAGTTCAATAACCGTTGAATATAACGCCATCTCCAACATGTTAATGTAATTTATGCAAAGAACAAACAAGTGAAAAAGAAAAATATATATTTCAATAGAGAAAAAAGAGGAGGAATGTTCTTCTGAGATATGGAGACAGTCCATAGGAGTAATATCCAGGTCAGATAGAAAAGCCTCAGGCTCCTATAATCAGAAAATGATCAAAAAATTGATGGATCTGACCCTCAATCACCAACTGGAGAATAGCAGGATACACCATATAGTACTGCAACTTCGAGGGGATTGTGTCCTCCGACGTATTCCACATCTTTGACAGTAATGACCACAGCTGTGCTGTTTTGGAAAACTTTTTCGGCGTCCTGCGTCAATGACGTCGATATGCTGTCTCTCGAGGGCCTCCGTCGATGGTCGACGTCACCGGATGTTATATCTAGGACGCACAACGCCCGTAGCCTCAGTTCTGTTTTTTCCACGAACTTGTTCGCTTCGGAATCTCGGCGCACTCGGATCTTGTACTTTGAATTGAGAAAATGTCTTTGTCTTCTTTTACCCCGAAGTCGGGCTTCAAAAAATGTCGGGACTGCGGTTCCAAAATGTCCATCACGGACCCGCATGATGTCTGCCTCTGGTGCCTCGGCGAAAGCTACACCACCGACGACTACAATGACTGCTGGTCCTTGACATTGAATGCCTTGCGTGAGCGGAAGAAGAAATTATCGGTAGGTAAGGTATCTAAAACCCGTAAGTTGAAATCTGCTGGGCTTTCGACCGACGATTCGAGGGACGACTATCCGCGTCGGCGTAAGTCCAAGGGGTCTCGGTCTCTGAGTGGGTCCCGCCATTCCTCTGCCTCTTCTAGGCATTCTCGGAAGCGCCGTCACTGGTCGCCTCCCCCGTCCTCGTCGGAGGACTCCGCCAGACGGCGGGTGACTTGTCCCACCAAGTCTTCGTCGGCCGAATGGGACGCATTCAACCAGCAGATGATGGTGATTTTCGAATCGCAGGGCACCGTTCCGTCCGCGCCTTTGAGAGAAGCCGGCAAAGAACGAGCTAGAGCCACCGCTCGCACACCTTCGGGCTCGGGCGGTCGGCGCGATCATCGGGAGCCGTTGAGGTCCCGATAGGACAAGGTTGATCGCCATAGCCGTGCCAGGTCCTCGACGCCCTCGAGACCGTCGGAACCTCTGAGGCCTTCTAAGAAGGCATTGATGCTGTGTCCGTCGAGGGACTCTCTCGAAGCTCCGGGTCGGAAGTAGTCTTCGGCGCCGAGGCCGTCGAAGGACACGCTCGGGGCTCCGGCCTCGAAGCCGTTGTCGAAGTCGTTGGCACCTCAGTCGACGCCAATTCCATCGGCGCCCTCAACGCCTTTTGAGGAGAATTTACCGGAGGTTCCCTGGAGGGCTGTGGAAAATCAGAGGAAGGCCCTCAGTAAGTCAGTGAGGCCTGTCTTTGAGCGCTTCTCTGGTCATCCCCCCAGGCTTGATTTATTCCAGCCTTTGGACTACATTTCAGAGGTGGAAGAAGGGTCGGATGAGGAGGGGGTTGTGCCTCCCGAGGTTCCTGATGAACTGTTGTCTGGTCACAGTCAAATGGAAGACCTACTTCAATTCTTACATGACGCCAGTGGTCTTGACACCTCTCCGGAGGTTGAGTTTGGCAGGCCTGAGCCTGGTACACATGCCGAATCATCGTATCGGCATCTCATGTCGAGGGTGACTGAGTACTTGGGGCGGTCTGCTTCACCTGTTGATGTTCTGCAGGATGACCTGACAGATATACTGGACCATGGTCCACCCACTGACCCGGTGTTGCCATTTCATTTGGCTTTGCAAAGAAGGGTGGCAGCGGCTTGGACTTCTCCAGAGTCTCCCGGCAGTGAATAAGTGGCTTCCGAAAAAATACCGTCCAGCCAGTGGTGACCCCTGCTACTTGTCAATGCACCCCACTCCGGAGAGTTTGGTGGTGCAGGTGGCTAGGGCCCCAGTGAAGCAGGCTGCGTACCCTACCATCCCTCCTGATAGGGACGACAAGCGATTTTATGGTTGGGTGAAGAAGGTATTTTCTTCTGGGGGTATGGCTTTAAAGGCAGCCAACTCCGTTTGTGCCTTGGCAAGATTCACTCAGACACTGTGGAATTGTGCATCTTTGGCGGCTGAACATATTCCCAAAGGGGAAGAATGGGATGGTTTTCTAGCCCTCGACCAAGATGGCAAGGATGCCATGTGTTAATCCGTTCATTCGGGTATGGACATGGCAGACTGTGTCAGCCGGTCCATGGCGGCGAGCACCGTGATGCGCAGGTTTGCGTGGTTGCGGAAGTCAGGGTTTGCTCCTGATGTGCAATCCGGCCTTCTCAACATGCCCTTTGATGGTGTCCATCTTTTTGGCAGCATGGCCGACGAGAACCTTGAGAGGTTGCAGGCCCCCAAAGCTGCAGCGAAGTCTTTGAGCGCTGCAGTATGCCAACCTCTGCCTTTTCGTCGTAGGGGACAGCAATGGAGGGGAGGTTCCTTTCAGTACTACTCTTCCTTTGGTAGATCGAGAGGAGCCGCCAGTCAAAGAGGCCACAGTAGGAGTACCAGAGTTGGAAAGCAAGGTACTCGAGGTGCCAAAGCCACTCGGGCAGTTGCCTCTTTGCCCTCAGGCACTGCCGCAGCCGAGTCATGAGGCCATATCCCATGGTTCGCCGGTTGGAGGAAGGCTGGCGCAGCATCTTGTGGAGTGGTGTGCCATTACTTCAGATGTGTGGGTTCTGGAGATCATAGCTCACGGCTACTGTCTTCCTTTCCGGCAGAGGCCTCACAACAATCCACCAGGGAATCTCTTTGAAGAGTCCGGATCCGCTCCTTGCGCAGGAAATTCAGTCCCTGCTGGAGAAAGGCGCCATTGAACTGGTGCCTGTAGCGGAGAGGATCAAGGGATGGTATTCCCCTTATTTTTTGATTTCAAAGAAAGACGGCATGTCACATGGTTCGCTGGTTGGGGGTAGACTGGCGCAGCATCCTGTAGAATGGCATGCCATTACTTCAGATGTGTGGGTTCTGGAGATCATAGCCCACGGCTACTGCCTTCCCTTCCGGCAGAAGCCTCAACACAATCTACCGGGGAAGCTCTCTTTGAAGTGTCCGGATCCGCATCTTGCGCAGGAAATCTTGTCCCTGCTGGAGAAAGGCGCCATAGAACTGGTGCTTGTAACGGAGAGGAACCAGGGATGGTATTCCCCATATTTTTTTATCCTGAAAAAAGACGGAGGCTTGAGACACATCATAGACTTGCGTGGTTTGAACAACCTCCTCAGGAAGGATAAGTTCAAGATGGTTACTCTTTCTCAAGTCCTCCAGGCCCTTCAACTTCAGGATTGGTTGGTGTCTCTCGACCTCAAGGATGCTTACTTTCATGTGCCGATTCCTCCCAAGCACAGAGGAGGTACCTGAGGTTTGCGGTTGGCGACTCGCATTTTCAGTTTCGGGTCCTGCCGTTCGGATTGACCTCCGCCCTGTGGGTCTTCATCAAGCTGATGGTGGTGGTGGCAGTGTATCTCAGGAAAGGGGGGATTCACATCTACCCCTACCTGGACGATTGGCTGATCAGGGCACGCTCTACCAAGCAAGTCCTGGATCATCTGTACGTCACCTGCCACTCCCTTCACAAGCTGGGCTTCTGCCTCAATTTAAAGAAGTCTCATTTGTCATCTACCCAGCGGCTCCAGTACATCGGAGCAGTGCTCGACACATCCCTGGGGCTGTGTTCGCCTCCCCAGGTGAGGGCTCATCACATTCTGCAGATGGTGAACAAATTTCAAAATGCCCAGAGTCTCCCGGCGTTCTAGTTCTTGAGGTTGCTCGGCCTCATGGCATCCTGCATTTTCCTGGTGCCACAGGCCAGGCTGCGGATGAGATCTCTGCAGTGGGCTCCCAAGATGCAGTGGTCGCAGTTCTCCGGAAGGATGTCGGATCCCGTTCAGATTCCGCCCTCGGTCGCCCAGCACCTTCTGTGGTGGGCCGTCAAAGGAAATCTGGTGAAGGGGGCTCCGTTTTGGCAACCGTGGCCGGAGGTGACGATTGTGACGGACGCATCCCTCATGGGGAGGGGAGTTTATGCCAAGTCCAGACTCCACATCAATCTGTGGGATGTCAGGCTAGCCCTGAAGGCTTTTCTGCCGTCTGTGCGGGGGAAGAATGTCCTGATTATGACGGACAATACAGTGGCTGTGCACTACCTCAACAAAAAGGGGGGCAGGGTCACTCCCATTGTGCAGGGAGGCGATGCAGCTCTGGTTCTGGGCCATCCAGCAGGAAATTTCGATCTCGGCAGTTCATCTGGCCGGAGACGAAAATGCGGCGGCAGACGCTCTGAGCAGAGCATGGTCTCTCACGAGTTGAAGCTGGCTCAGGAATTTCTGTTTGAGATCTTCGGCCATTGGGGAACCCCGCAAGTGGATCTCTTCGCCACCACGGTCAACCGGAAGTACGAAAGATTCTGCTTGCAGGAATTTCCTCCAAGAGGAGCCTTAGGGGACGCGTTCGTAGTGGAGTGGTCCTTCCCACTGCTGTACGTGTTCCCTCCAGTCCCTGTCATTCTGCAAGTGTTGCAGAGGTTGCAGAGGTTTGGTTACTGGATGATCCTTATTGCTCTGGCATGGGCCAGGAGAGCATGGTACGTGGACCTTCTAGACATGTCCATCGGCCCTCCACGTCATCTTCCCTACTGAGACGATCTGCTCTCATGGGAGGGGGGTCGAGTTCTCCATCCAGAGGTGAAGTATCTCAGCCTTCAGTCTTGGTATCTGAAAGGCTGAGGTATAAGGATTGGGACCTCCCCGAAGACGTGATGGAGGTGTTGCTTTCGGCTAGAAGGCCCACAACGAAATCCCTGTACCGTTGCCGTTGGAGGAAGTTCTGCGACTGGTGCTGGGTACAGAATGTGGATCCTTTCCAATGCTCCTTTCCTTTGGTTTTGTCTTTTTTGCTTTCTTTAGCCCACAGCAGCCTGCAAATAGGTACCTTTAAGGGTTACCTGGCGGTGCTGTCCATATTTAAGCACTCGTCTGAGGAATGTTCTTATTTTAAGATCCCTTTGATTTCACAGTTTCTGAAAGGGCTAACTAATGTGTTTCCACCATCGCCTTTCCAGGTGCCGGGATGGGATTTGAATTTGGTTTTAAAGTTCCTAATGGGAGCTCTGTTTGAGCCCTTACATTCTTGCCCATTGAGACTCTTGTCCTTTAAGACTGTATTTTTAGTTGCGGTTACTTCCGCACGCAGAGTGAGTGAGTTGCAGGCACTTTCCGCCAAGTCACCTTTCACGGTGTTCCATAAGGATAGGGTTGTCCTTATGGTTCGTCCTTCTTTTCTTCCGAAGGTTGTGTCGGAATTTCATTTAAGCCAGAAGGTGATTCTTCCGGCGTTTCATCTTCCTCCGCATCCTGGTAAGGAAGAGGAGAGGCTCCATAGGTTGGATCCTAGGAGAGCTTTGAATTTCTATCTCTCATGGATGTCCCGGGTCAGAGTGGACAATCAGCTCTTTGTTGTTTATGCTGGAAGGCGTTTAGGTCAGGCTGTTTCCAAGCAGACCTTTTCCAGATGGATCATATTGGCGATCTCTGAATGTTACCGGTTGGCGGGTAAGGACCCTCCAGTGGGCTCACTCTACTAGGGGTGTTGCTGCCTCCACTGCTCTACAGAGGGGCGTCCTGATTCACGGTATTTGCGAAGCAGCCATGTGGGCCTCTGTCCATACCTTTGTGAGACACTATTCCCTGGACTCTATCCATGGGCAAGATTTGGCCTTTGATAAGGCAGTCCTATATTCAGCAATTTGATTGGGCATTCTAAATTAATGAAATTATAACTTCTTTTCCCACCTCCATACATTCATATTGCTTTGGGAGTGTGTCAAAGATGTGGAATGTCGGAGGACACAATCCCCTCGAAGAACAAGTTACTTATCTTACCTGGTAACGTTATTTCGATGGGATGTTCCTCCGGCGTATTCCACATTGTACCCTCCCAGTCTGCCCCTCTACAGAATTTCTTATGTGATTGCAGCTTACGTTTCCACAAGACTTTCTGCAGTCACACTGGCAGGAGATTGGTGCCACACATTCTGGGTAAAAAACTACAACTGAGGCTATGGGCGTCGTGCGTCCTAGATATAACATCCGGTGACGTCGACCATCGACAGAGGCCCTCAAGGGACAGCGTATTGACGTCATCGATGCAGGATGCCTACGCCGAAAAAGTTTTCTGAAGCAGCACATCTGTGGTCATAACTGTCAAAGAAGTGGAATACGTCGGAGGAACATCCCATCGAAAGAACGTTACCAGGTAAGATAAGTAACTTGTTCTTCTTACTCCTTGCCTTTTCTTTAGCTGTATTAAATACTGTCCTTTTTTCCAGTATATCACTGCTTAAATCTCCAAAAATCATGATTTTATTTCCTCCCCATGATAAATCACCTAGCTCACTTGATTTCTTAAGTATCATTTATTTAGTAGGAAATCTTAAAAACTTTGCAATAACGTGTCTTGGACGTTGACCCAGTGCTAGCTTCTGCCCCAAAGACCTGTGCGCTCTTTCCATCTCTAAAGGGGTGCTGGGGTCCAATTTTAACATAGATAGACCTGTGCGCTCTTTCCATCTCTAAAGGGGTGCTGGGGTCCAATTTTAACATAGATATCAATGCCTTCTCTAGAAATGCCATAGTGTTCCCTCGCTCCACATTTTCAGGAAATCCAGCCACTCTGTTTTTTCTCCTAGAGAGGTTTTCCTGCTCAGATAGCTTAAGAGACCGTTTTTTATTTTGGAATTCCAAATTCCTTATCTGATCAAACAACCTTACAGTTTTGTCACCTGTAGTAGTAAGATGTTCCTCTATAGCTGCTACCTTTGTAGTAGGATCCAAATATCTGTCCTCTGCATTAATCAGATTGGTTTTTATTTCTGCAGTGTCTAAAGTCACCTTAGTCAGTAGATCCAATAGTTTGTTATCCCTGCTTTCAGATTCATCTTCTCCTTTGTCTTTTTGCAGGTTGGGACGTTTCAGCTGGGCGAGGATCAGTCATTTTAATGAAGGATGTAGTCTTGGATAGGGCACTGGAGCACAGCCTCTATGGCGCTGACAGTTCTAGATATGTCGGAACATGGATGTTTTAATTCCTTCAAGATCTTAAATAATTATTTTTATTCCGATTGAGCTTTGTCAATCCAGACATCAAATATTTTTTTTGCAGCAATAACAGCTGTTT
This sequence comes from Ambystoma mexicanum, assembly GCF_040938575.1. Taxonomy (NCBI): domain Eukaryota; kingdom Metazoa; phylum Chordata; class Amphibia; order Caudata; family Ambystomatidae; genus Ambystoma; species Ambystoma mexicanum. Next base: position 227,248,933 of record NC_090929.1, read on the forward strand.
TATATATTTTGGCAGCCCTCTTATATGCCTCCCTATCTTCAATATGCTGGGAGGACCTCCAAGTATAAAATTACTTGGTTTGTAACGGTTTAAGTTTTTGGAGATCTGGGGAATACCAGGAATTTCTCATTCTTTCCACGGCCTGCTTCATCTTTAGAGGGGCTAAAATATTGGTTGCTTCTTCAGTGGTGTATTGATATGCTTCCATGATGTGTTCTGCCTGTGTGAGATTATTTACCGGCTCCACCAACGGCAAGAAGCACAGTTCCAAAGCCTCTTGTGTCAATGTAGTGACATTCCTAAACACTATGGAAACTTTATTCACCTTCCTTCTCTTAAATTGTGTTTTCACACACTATGGTAAAGTAAACAAAGAAATGGTCGGACCATGGACATGGAGATACCATCACATCAGTTATGATACCCTTATGCGTGGCCACCCAATCTAATCTATTCCCCTTATTGTGTGTAGGAGAATTGAGAAGTTGCTCAAAGCCCAGATTTGCTAGTGATTCTTCAAGAAACCTAGCCTGAGAGTCGTCGTTCTTACTCAACCATTAATTAAAGTCTCCTAGGACAAACGCTTTGATGTTGGGTTTGGGAAGCCTTAGCAGGATATTTCATAGTTGATTAGCAAACTCAGGCCTAGTAGACAGAGTCTATAGATTAGTACCAGATTATAGGTAGTTTCTGCATCTGTCCTAATTTTTATTATTTTAATTTCACACCCCACCACACCCCTTATTTCCATTTTCCATGCATCAGGATTTGTTTTAAAAATTAAGGCAGCCCCCTCCTTTCCCTTCCTGGTGCTGAATAGTGTAGCCAAGAGGGGCCTCCAGTTCAAGAGTGGGTCCTTCAGCCTCAAAACACCACGTTTCTGTAAAAGCACATATATCAACGTCCTGGTTAGTGATATGTGTGGCCACATCCAGGGCATGTTTAAGAAGAGACCTAGTAGTTAGTACTATTTTAAGCGGACTGATATTTTTCAATTTACCACAGGTCCCTATATCTCTTTGTTTATTCATAGATTGTACTTCTTGGGTAGCATGCTTCACACCCCAATCCATACTTTGTGTTGCTGTATTTAGTGGTGAGGTCATAGCATCCATATCCTGTCCCCGCCTGCATGCATCTATTTATCTAACATTAATGTTCACTTCTACTGGAGTAGTCTGTATAATGTTTAGAGCCGTGGCAGTCTCACACATGGTTCCCGCCTCTTGAGAGTATGTACAGGTTATGCTGACTTGGACACTCCCTGGTCCCATCAGAGTAGCGATTCCTCGATGTAGCGTTTAACTATTTTCTGGTGTCTCGGTGCCAATCAAGAGATAGCCAATTGCAGTTTGTGCCAATCCATGACACCAAAGGCATTGAAGGAGAGAGTGCTGACGTTCGTTCTCAGGTGCTCGTCGGCCAAGTTGCCCTTCACCACCCCTTCGGTACAAAGTCGTCCAAACGGAGAAGCTCAGAGGTGACCAATAGTATCCCGGAGAGACCTAAAAAGAGAGCCAAGAAACATAGAAAAAGATCTCTCAAGAACGACTCCATTCCTCTTCATCAACCCAAAAACAAAAAGGCACAAACACTCATCTGCAGATTGCTCATGTGACAGGCAGGTTTGTTTCCCATCTAAATCTGCCTCTGCAGAAAAGCGGGGGGAATTCTGTCATAAAATGATGGATGTGTTTGAGGAAGCGGCCAACTCAGGCAGCCTCCTTCTAGACAGAAAACACTTAAGTGGAACCCATCCCACCCGACAAATCTAGCAGGGTATCCAAAAAACACTCCTCCCATGCGCCTAAGAGCCTGGTCATGAAGTGGGCCTCAAAGAATCTTCAAGGGCTTTTGACACAAACAGTTCCTGCAGCACTTTTCAAAGCAGGTTCAACACGTCCCTCAAGAGGCCTGTCAACCACCAACCCAACCTCTGCGTTGAGATACTCCCCTCAGTCGAGGAAAAACATTGTCCTCTTTTCGGAACATTTTTGACAAGGAAAGCAAACTGATGCCCTTCAGCTTTGAACCATTCATGGCATCAAACACTGCATATGAGTTTGTGTCAGAGGAAGAAAGGATGGCGGAGTTAGCCACAGAGCTGAAAGATGCCAGTTTGCTTAACAACTCCCTGTAGGTTGATTTGGCCCAACCTGATCGTTCTGCCTCTCGATGATTTTAATGGAAGATTATGACTAAGGTTTCAGAGGCCTTAGGGTGGTGTCACCCTTCTAGCACCCTGCTAGAGATGTCACAGAATATGTCCTGTGCAAGTGCCACGAAAAGGTAGGGGGTCCCCAAGGGAATCTTCACACAGGGTAAATCATCAATAGAAAACATAGCATGTGAAGAAATGTTAATTAAGTGTAAGTCAAGTAAGTAATGAATTTGCAATGCTATCTAGACAGTAGCTATAGACGAACCCCCAGCTCTCATGGAAAGAATCACGTGTGGGACTCAAAAATAAAAAAATTACTTTTTGTGGTTGGCACACATACAAACATGTATAAGGTAGGTTTTAAAAATAGTAGGAGCAAAAATAAATATCTGAAACGAGTATGTCAAGCAAACCTCCCATTCTGTGCCATTAAACCACAGTTAATCTGCAGAGCTGTCACACTGATTAGCTCTGCTGAATGGGGATGCCATCGGCTCTCCAAGGAAAATAGCTGTATAACAGGTCTGGGTTTTAATTAATAATTTTTTATTGTGGTTTGTGAAAAACCTGAGGATATCCTCACGCCTAAACCCCTACATCCTCTGTTCAGATGGCATGGGAATGTCCATCGCTCTTGGATCCCGACCCTGGGGGTGGAATAGCGAGTAAGGATCACTGGGGTGGAAGTTCATCGGCGGTTGAGAGTGGGGTGCCCGCAGGTGAGACTTAGTATCCCCCTTTCCTTACTGTTGACCAGCCTAACCCTCCCCCGGACCTTTATGGATTATTGCAAAACCTCTCCCTTCAATTCCCCATATTTGAGAGTTGAAAGTACTGGGACATGGAAGAGGAGACTAAGAGTAATGGACACTACACCTACATTTTACCGCTCTGGTACTGGGACTATGAAGATGCCTGTTAAGTATGGTGAGAGTCAGGCAAACCTAATCAAGGGTTTACACCTGCAACCCGTTAGAGGTTTGCAGGCGTATAAAATGAGAGCCAGAGAACGGTATTTAGAGAGAGGAGGAGGCTGAGAAGGAGAGAAGCAAGGATACCTGTAGGAAATCTTTCCCAGGAGGAGGCAGCCGTGGTGGGACCTGTGGAGGATCCAGGACACCAGTCAGAAGCCTAAAAAGGGCGCCTCTGTGTTGCTGATCTGTGTAGCAAGAGGAAGAACGCTGTCTGCATCTTCATCAAAGCAGCAGGGCTCGTAGGAGCGGCCCACTGTCCTACAAGGAAGAAAGAAGCAGCGGGAGCCGTTCGGGAACGCCGCCAAGTACCGGTGAGTGTCGGGGAGCAACGCTTGATGACTGGGGCGTTCCTAAGTGCAAGTGGGAAATTAATGCATTCCAGTTACCGAACGGCACAGACAGCTGAAATTAAGCATTATGAACATTTATTGAATACCAAACTAAATAACTTTAACTTAAACCATACCAAGTATATATTGAATCCCAAATTGGATGAAGGATAACTTTCACCAATGCCTATCTGTGAGAACCTTTGCATATCGAACTAGAAAAGACACCAGATGCATATTTAAACATCAAAGTGACGAAAGACTTGAACTCGGGTATAACAAATGCACATCGAACATCAAACTGAATTAAAGCTTGAAAATAAGGAAAGTGAATATTTGTTGGTTGCTGAATTGAAAGCAGCATAACACTTATACTTATTGAACTTTATGGAATTAAAGAACACTTTTTATGGGCAAAGCGGAGGTCTGCCAAAGTGACAGTGCCCATGGGAAAACAGCGCACGTGCAAAAAAGTGTTATAACAAGGTGGGACGTGAGCCAGACCACCACAAAGTGAACTATATGTACAATTACTGTGTGGCAAGGCCAAAAGACTGGCAAGAGATGTGCAACACTTTGGGCAGAGCCAAGAGGCTACTCTGGAGAAGCCAAAGGAGTGTGAACATTGCACATAAGCCAGGAAACCAACCAAGAGAGACTACAAGAACATAACCTTGTACACAGAGATACGCCTGAAAAACAGTCTGCGTCAAGGAACCTAGGGATCCTGGTTGCGCGACCTGTGGTGGGTGGACCGTGCAGTCTGACAACTGCGCCTAGACCAGTGAGCCTGGGACTGTGTGAATCCAACAACATTGTGTAAACTAAAGTCTTGGGCAAGGGCATCCTGAGACTCAAAGAATTGTTAACTGTCTTGAGAACGCCGTCCCAAGACCGCTTTGTTTTTTTTACTTTATTGCTTGGAACTTGGGTAAGCAGGAGCCGGAGAAGACGATAAGAGCAGCTGGATGAGGCTCAGAACGTTTATTATTGACCTCCCTACACGTTGTTTAGCTTAGGGTGTGAGGGAAAGGTTCGGTTTTGGATACAGACTTATAGGTTGAACTCTTTGACTCAGACTTTCCTTAGTTTCGTTCAGGTAGTGAAATCCCAACTTAGCATAGGGCAGGTTAGGCCTTCAACCATCCTGACATTTAAGTCAATAAATATATTTTCTTTGAACTTTGTGTGTTGTTTGTGTCTTGCTTCATAATGCCTTCACAGGTTGTAGTTCTTTTCACACATGGGTGGTATTTGGGATATTTGTTGTATTTAGTGTATTCATGTATTTATGTTTTATGCTGATAGACACCACTACTGATGAATTTACTCCTTGTTTATATGAAACTTTGTGCTCCTACTATTTTTAAAACTTAACTCATAAACATTTTTGTATGTGTGACGTCAATAAAAAGTCATATTTTTTCATTTTTGTGACCCACACATGATTCTTTCCATGAGAACTGGGGGTTCGTCGATAGCTACTGTCTAGGTAGCATCGCAAATTCATTACTTACTTGGCTTATACTTAACATTTCTTCGCACGCCTTTTTTTCCTTTGACCTTACAGACATTGTTGATAAGGACATGGGCCCTTCAAAGGAGCTAATCCTTACTTTCCCTGCAGCACTTGGGGACCCACTTCTGGTACTATGGAAAACACCCTGCTTGGCACCACCAGTTCTTATAGGCTTGGCAAAGTAGTACAGGCCGGCATCCTCAGACCCATATTTCCTATCCAAGCGCCACAGCCCTCAGGGCCAGGTGGTGCAAGCAGATACATCAGGAACAAAAATTAGTGCTACCTATACCTGCCTCTGGACAGTAGTGGCAAAAAATGACACCCTTTCAAAAAAGTATTTGCCTCCGGCAGCATGCTCCTTTAGCGCATTAACACCAAGTTTGCCCTGGCTAAGTATACCCACAGCTTATGGGCAGTAATTTCATAGGCAGGGATGGGTTTAAAGACATTCTTACAGATGGAAATGAAGCAATGTGTCTGGTGCTACAAACAGGCTTGAATGTGCATGATTGTTGGAGAGCAATGGGCACACGCTTTGTGTGTTAGAAGTTTTTATTGCTAATGAAGTCTGCCCCAGATGTCCAGACAAGAGTGATGACATTCCCTTTTGAAGGCTCAAACCTTTTTGGGTCTAAGGCAGGCCACCGCCTACAGAAATTACAGGGATCAAAAGCCGCTGCAACGTCCTCGGGGGAAGTGATGCAGGAACAGCCAGTACAATTTACCACTTGGAGATAGAGAGGCAAACCCTTTTTTTTTTTTTTTCAGCTCCTTCAGCCAGCGAGGGAATGGACAAACGTCTGGAATGCAACGACAGAGAAAATGTTCGAGGCTCACAAGAGGTAGAGGCTGCTTTTTAAAAATTCTCACACTCTACTCGGAGGCGGTGTGGGTTGTAGGGGACTAGGGTGGTGCCTAGCTTAACATTCCAGAGAATGGTGGGATATTACTTCAGACGCCTCGGTGCGACAAGTTCTAACCCAAGCGTACTCTCTCTCTATCTTCAACCGCCCTCCAAATTGCCCCCCCCACACCCACTCATCCCTCTCGGCATCCATTGCCGCTGCTGGATTGGCTAAGACGATTAGCTGATAAGAGCCCCATCTTTAAAGCGATATCAGAACCACCTCAGCCACATGTCGCTTACACAAACGGGGCTTCTCCCTCAAGTCCCAAGTAACACCCTCACCAATGTTCCATTACAAAGGAGCGGTCCTGGACTCCTTCTTGAGGATCTTCCTGAAGACATTATGGAGGTGTTTGTTGCTCTCCGCCAGAAGACCAGCAACAGAAGGCCAGTACAGCGTCAAGGACATGGATCCTTTCTTGTGTAAATTAAACAAACCTGACTTTGTGAGGATCAAGAGGTAATTTGGTGAACTCCAATGAGGATCCTCCTCCTGTTTTCTTAAGTACAAATATTCAATTCTTCAACTAAATACCAACACATTCAATGTGAGTAATTTTTCAATTTAATGTTCATCAAGATGATCATGTATTCAAAATTCAAAGCAATATTTTCATCAATATTACTCATCATAGAACCTGCTGTGATACTGCTTCTCAAAACATGGTTTATTACAAATAGTCTGACAGCTGTGAGAAACTCGAGGGCGTCCTCACATCTACCTTACTTTAGTCCTCCTCTCAGGTGGCCAGGGAAAAGCCATCACACTGGGATCCTGACCCTGGGGGTGGAGAAGCGAGGTAGGATCATCTGGGTGGAGGGTCGTTGGGGATTGGGAGTGGGGTGCCCACAGGCGAGACATAGTATTCCACATTTCCCTTTCAGACAGAATCCTCTATCACAGAGGCAATTATGGGATATTGCTATACCTATCCCACTAACTAGGAAAATATCCCGAGATACTATCACTCCAGAAGCACCAGAAGGACGGGTGGAAGAAGAGGAGGGTCAATGAAGAGACATGGTATCCCCCTTTTCCTATTGCAGACCAACCGAACCCTCCCCCAGCCTTTATGAACTATTGTAAGCCGGCTCCCCTTATTCACCCATATTTGACATCTGACAGTATTGGTACTAAGTAAGGATATCCAATCTTAGCATAGGGCAAATTAGGCTTTACACCATTCAGACATTTAAGGTAGTAAATATCTTTTTGTTTGAACTTGAAGTCTGTTCGGTCTCTTGCTTCATGATGCCTTCACACAGCATATATATTATTGTACATAGTGAGTTGCTATTTAAGCTTTCCAACGTGTTTCGGATACAACAACCTATCCTCCTTCAGGGGCTACACAGCTGTCATATTGATTCTACACATTACTTCAATGTCACCTGCAAAGAAATAAGAATATTAGAACTCTTATAACAAGAAATACTTAGCAACACTAACCTCTTATACATCTCAATGTCTCCCAATTTACATGCCTAGTAAGGGAAGGCATCATAAAAAAATGCTCTGAAGCCTAAAACTCATCTTTAACTAAACAGAACTCAATAAATGCTCACCCGACTTCATTAAGCCAGACATGAAATTCCAAACGGAATTCTCATTACGAGCAAAAGGTCACCAGAAACTTGCAAAACTTGCATTAAAGAGTTCCCCATTAGTCCCTACATCAAACATCCACCTTCAAACAGCAGCGCTTCTGCTGTGCTCACACACGTACATCTGTTTCCTCTTAATCCAAAAATACATTGACAACGGGCAGTAGACCGGCTTAAACCAGTCGGGCGCCTCGCTTCCATCTTTCAATGCTGGAGTTCTCGTGTTGACAGCCAATACGAGACCGATCTGTGAACGAGTAAGACCGGCGTAGTCATGAATTCCTATAGCTTATGAGTTCCTATAGCTCACACCATTTGCAAGGCATATATCCCACTTAAAAATCTCGTCAAGACATTAAATCCCCCTCAGAATCTAATAAGTCAAACAGCCATATTTTAAAAGTATATTCCTCACTCAACTTCAATAAGCTCCAGTATTGTATCTCTCATCCTTGCTCACGTTTGTACATACACGCGTACAGTATTATACCATAACATTATGAGGCTTGCAAATTAGTGAAATGGTCAATTCAACGCTTTGAAACGCTGCATTGTGACATTCTAAAACTTGCAGGTTAAAAACACACCCTGCTCACAACCTAATGAAATGTGCTCCAATGCGCTCGTTCAGTACACTGCGTATCATGGCTCTGTAGACCAGTTAAGGACAGTATATATACGCATAACCAACTTAATTGACATAGTCAATTCAACGGTTTTGAGTGCTACATAGTAACATTATGAAACCTGCGGGTTAAAAAGACACCCTGCTCACAATCTAATGTAATGAGCATCAATGTGATCATTCAGTGCATTACTTTTCATGAGCTTGTAAAGAAATTTAATAAAATACATCACGTCTCATGAGCTCGTAAAGAGATGAAAAACAACACATATCCAAATAAGCAATTCTATTCCTATTGCTGTAAACTCTATCGGTCCACCAAATAAAATCTATGCTGTACAAACCTACATGTCCGGTGTGTTTAGACCACCAATGTATTCACCCTTGGTAGATGGAATATGTGTTAAAGCACAGCTGTAGAGAACCATAGGAATATAATTTCACCCATGACAACTTAAATAAACTTGTTTAATTATCAACAGGTACAACTCAATCCTAATAAGAAGCTTATACGAAACATGATAAATGCCACTCATTGTTCATCACATGTAGGGCCAAGGAATAGAGTTTCTCATCCCATGCCATCTCTCTCTGTAGTAGCTTTTTCGAGGGGATTGGGTCCTCCGACGTATTCCATATCTATGACCGGTAATGTCCCCAGCTGTGCTGCTTTGGAAAATCTTTGGCGTCTGCATCCTGCGTTGATGACGTCGATGCGCCGTTCCCGAGGACCTCCTCCGACGGCCGACGTCACCCGATGTGATAAGTAGGACGCACGACGCCCATAGCCTCAGTTCCGTTTTTTCCGCGAACGTGTTTGCTTCGTGAATCTCAATATGCCTCGACTCGTTGGAGTTTGCTGTTTTCAATTCTCGGTTCGTTGAACCTGTTCGGTTTGTTGTGAAGACCTGTTTGTGGCGATGTCTTCTTTGTCTTCAACCCCGCATCCGGGCTTCAAGAAATGCGGGGACTGTGGGTCCAAGATGTCGGTCACAGACTTGCACGACGCCTGCCTCTGGTGCCTCGGGGAGGCCCACGATATGGACGACTGTGTCGACTGCCAGTCGCTCACAGCAAAGGCCTTGCCGGAACGCAACAAGAAGCTGACGGTAGGCCGGGTGTCTAAGCCCCGGAAGTCGAGGTCTGCGGGGCTTTCGACGGATGACTCGAGGGGCGACTCTCCGCGTCGTCGTCGGAAGTTCAGTGGGTCTCCTTCCAGGAGTCGGTCTCGCCACTCCTCCGCCTCTTCAAGGCATTCCCGGAAGCGCCGGCATAGGTCGCCTTCCCCGTCCTCTTCCGAGGACTCCGCCCGTCGGCGGGTCGCTTATCACTCCATGCAAGCGACACCGGAGGAATGGGCTTCCTTCGGGAAGCGGATGCTAGCGATTCTTGAATTGCAGGGCACCGGTCCGTCCGCACCTCTGAGTGGGGTCGGTCGGCACCGGTCGAGAGACACCGCTCGTATGCCTTCAGGCTCGGGTGGTCGGCATGGCTCGCGGGAGAGGTCCCACTCGGACAAGGGTAGCCGTTCTCCCTGTGCCCGTTCCAGGTCCCGGTCCTCGACACGCTCGAGACCGCGTGATCCTGTGCCCTCTTCGAAGAAGACGTCGACGCCGTCGGCGCCTAGGTCGAGAGACCCGCTCGGAGCTCCGGCTTCGAGGCCTGTGTCGACACCGCCGATGCTGCCGGCGCTGCAGCTGACGTCGACGCCGATTCGCTCGACGTCGAGCCTTTTCTGTCGGCGCCGACTCGTTCGGCGCCCTCAACGCCTTTCGAGGCGGTGGTGTTGGAGGGGCCCCGTGGCACGGGGTTTGCCCCTAGAAAGGCTCTGGCTAAGGTCAAGCACTGCTTTGGTCCCCAGAGGTCTTCCTCTCCCCGCCTGGAGTACATTTCTGAGGGTGATGAAGTGTCTGAAGGCGTCTTGGTTCCGGTTCCGGTTCCCGATGAACTTATCTCGGGCCATAGCAAGTTTGATGACCTGTGGCAGTCGCTGCATGATGCCAGTGGACTGGACACCTCTCCGGAGGTGGAGTTTTGTAGGCCGGAGCCTGGCACTCATGCCGATTCTTCATATCGGCGCCTTATGTCTCGGGTCACCGAGTATTTGGGTTGGTCACCTCCCCCAGGGGAGTTCGTTCAGGATGATCTCACGGACATCCTTGATCTCGGTCCCCCCACTGACCTGGTTTTGCCTTTTCATATGGCTCTGCAGAGAAGGGTGGTGGCGGCTTGGACTGCTCCGGAGAGTCTCCCGGCAGTGGGCAAGTCTTTGTCGCGAAAATACCGTCGAACCAGTAGCGACCCCTGCTACTTGTCTAGGCACACCACTCCGGAGAGTTTGGTGGTGCAGGCGGCTACGGCCCCGGCAAAGCAGGCGTCGTATCCTACCATCCCTCCGGATAGGGACGACAAACGTTTTGACGGCTGGGCGAAGAAAGTGTTTTCTTCGGGGGGGTATGGCGCTTCAGGCGGCCAACTCCATATGTGCCTTGTCTCGTTTCACACACACTCTGTGGAACTGTGTTGCATTAGCGGCTGAACATATTCCCGAAGGGGACGAACAGGATGGTTTCCTTGCTATGGTTCAGGATGGCAAGGATGCCATGTGTGAGGCCGTTCAGTCGGGTTCGGACTTGGCGGATTGTGTCAGCCGGTCCATGGCGGCGAGCACCGTAATGCGCAGGTTTGCGTGGTTGCGGATGTCTGGGTTTGCTCCTGATGTGCAGTCCCGGCTCCTCAACATGCCCTTTGACGGTGAACACCTTTTTGGCAGCAAGGCTGACAAGAGCCTTGAGAGGTTGCAGACCTCCAAAGCTGCAGCGAAGTCGTTGGGCGCTGCAGTTCGCCAACCTCCGCCTTTTCGTCCTAGGGGACAGCAATGGAGGGGAGTTTCCTTTCTTTATTACTCGTCCTTCCGTAAAGCGAGGGGAGCTAGCAGTCAAAGAGGCCATCGTAAGAGTGCCAGAGGTGGAAATAAAGGTACTCGAGGTGCCAAGGCCGCTCGGGCAGTTGCCTCTTTGCCCTCGGGCAACGCCGCAGCCGCTACCACTCAGTCATGAGGCCAGGTCCCATGGTTCGCCAGTTGGGGGAAGGCTGGCGCAGCATCTTGTAGAGTGGCAAGCCATTACTTCGGATGTGTGGGTTCTGGAGATCATAACCCACGGCTACTGTCTTCCTTTTCGGCAGAGGCCTCACGACAATCCACCAGGGAGCCTCTCTTTGAAGAGTCCGGATCCGCTCCTTGCGCAGGAAATTCAAGCCCTGCTGGGGAAAGGCCCCATAGAACTGGTGCCTGTAGCGGAGAAGAACAAGGGATGGTATTCCCCTTATTTTTTGATATCGAAGAAAGACGGGGGATTGAGACCCATCATGGACTTGCGCGGTTTGAACAAACTCCTCAGGAAGGACAAGTTCAAGATGGTGACTCTTTCTCAAGTCCTCCAGGCCCTTCAACTTCAGGACTGGTTGGTGTCTCTCGACCTCAAGGATGCTTACTTCCATGTGCCGATCCATCCCAAGCACAAGAAGTACCTGAGGTTCACGGTTGGCGACTTGCACTTTCAGTTTCGGGTCCTGCCGTTCGGATTGACCTCCGCCCTGAGGGTTTTCACCAAGCTCATGGTGGTGGTGGCAGCACATCTCAGGAAAGGGGGGGATTCATGTCTACCCCTACCTGGACGATTAGTTGATCAGGGGGAGCTCTCCCGAGCAAGTCCTGGATCATCTGTCCGTCACCTGCCACTCCCTTCACAGGCTGGGCTTCTCCCTCAATTTAAAGAAGTCCCATTTGACACCAATGCAGCGGCTCCAGTACATCGGAGCAGTGCTCGACACGTTCCTGGGGCAGTGTTTTCCTCCTCAGGTGAGGGCTCTTCACAAACAGCAGATGGTGCACAAGTTTCATTTTGCCCAGGATCTCCCAGCGTCCGAGTTCTTGAGACTGCTCGGCCTCATGGCATCCTGCATTCTTCTGGTGCCAGAGGCTCGTCTGCGGATGAGATCTTTGCAGTGGGCACTCAAGCTCCAGTGGTCTCAGTGCTCCGGCAGGCTGTCGGACCCTGTTCAGGTGCCGCCCTCGGTGGCCCGGGACCTTCTGTGGTGGGCCGTCGAGGGCAATCTGATGAAGACGGCCCCATTTTGGCTGCCCTGGCCGGAGGTGACGATCGTGACGGATGCATCCCTCACGGGATGGGGAGCTCATGCCAACGAGTTGACAGTCAGCGGTCGTTGGTCTCCGTCGGAGTCCAGACTCCATATCAATCTGTTGGAGCTGAGGGCCGTCAGGCTAGCCCTGAAGGCTTTTCTGCCGACTGTGCGCGGAAAGAGTGTCCTGATTCTAACGGACAACACGGTGGCCATGCACTACCTCAACAAAAAGGGGGGGGGCAGGGTCACTTCCGCTGTGCAGGGAGGCGATGCAGCTCGAATTCTGGGCCATCCAGCAGGAAGTGTCGATCTCGGCTGTTCATCTGGCCGGAGACAACAACAAGACGGCAGACGCTCTGAGCAGGCAGAGCTCGATCTCTCACGAGTGGGAGCTGGCTCAGGAGATTCTCCTGGAGATCTTTGCCCTTTGGGGGACCCCTCAAGTGGATCTCTTCACCTCCAGTGTCAACCAGAAGTGCGAAAGGTTTTGCTCGTGGGAATTTCCTCCAAAAGGAGCCTTAGGAGACGCGTTTGTGGTGGAGTGGTCATTCCCACTGCTGTAAGCGTTTTCTCCAGTCCTCGTCATCCCGCAAGGGCTGCAGAGGTTACGGAGGTTCGGTTCCCGGATGATCCTCATTGCTCCGGCGTGGGCCCAGAGGACGTGGTACCCGGACCTTCTCGACTTGTCCATCTGCCCTCCACGTCGTCTTCCCTACCGCAACGATCTGCTCTCACGGGAGGGGGGTCAGGTTTTCCATCCGGAGGTCAGATCCCTCAATCTTCACGCTTTGCTTCTGAAAGGTTGAGGTATAAGGATTGGGACCTCCATGAAGACGTGATGGAGGGGTTGCTCTCGGCCAGGCGGCCGGCAACTAAGTCTCTGTACCGTTGTCGTTGGAGAAAGTTCTGCGACTGGTGCAGAGTTCAGAATGTGACATTCCCATGGTTCTGTCTTTTTTGCTTTCTTTGGCCAACAGGGGCTTGCAAGTGGGGACCATTAAAGGTTACCTGGCGGCGCTGTCCATATTTAAGCACTCGTCTGAAGAGTGTTCCTATTTTAAAATTCCTTTAATTTCGCAGTTTTTGAAAGGGCTCACTAATGTGTTCCCTCCGTCACCTTTTCTGGTGCCCGGTTGGGATTTAAACCTTGTTCTTAAGTTTCTTATGGGTGCTCCGTTTGAGCCTTTACATTCTTGCCCTTTGAAGCTGTTAACTCTGAAAACTGTGTTTTTGGTTGCGGTTACTTCCGCTCGCAGAGTGAGTGAGTTACAGGCACTTTCAGTTAAGCCACCCTTCACTGTGTTTCATAAGGACAGGGTTGTCCTTAGAGGTTGTCCTTAGAGTTCGTCCTTCCTTTCTTCCGAAGGTGGTTTCGGAATTTCATTTGAGCCAGAAGGTTGTTCTTCCGGCGTTCTATCCTCCTCCACATCCTGGTAAGGAAGAGGAGAGGCTCCATAGGCTTGATCCTAGGAGAGCGTTGAGCTTTTATATTTCGCGCATGTCCCGGGTCAGCGTGGACGATCAACTTTTCATTGGTTACGCTGGAAAGCGTTTGGGACAAGCTGTGACGAAACAGACTTTGTCTCGTTGGATTATTTTAGCTATCTCCCGAGTGTTACCGCTTGGTGGGTAAGGATCCTCCGGCTGGCTTGCGGGCCCATTCTACCAGGGCAGTGGCTGCGTCTACTGCTCTGCAGAGGGGAGTTCCTATTCGTCACATCTGTGATGCAGCCACCTGGGCTTCAGTACATACTTTTGTACCGCACTACTCCCTCTATTCCATCAGAGGGCAAGATCTGGCCTTTGGCAAGGCAGTTCTCTATTCCGCAATTTGATTGGGCATGCTAAATTTGTATTCTAAATTCTTTCCCACCTCCTTGCTTGGTACTGCTTTGGGAGTCTGTCATAGATATGGAATACGTCGGAGGACCCAATCCCCTCGAAGAACAAGTTACTTTCTTACCTGGTAACGTTCTTTCGATGGGATAGTCCAACGACGTATTCCATATCACTCCCTCCCTGCCAACCCTGCTGCAGAATTTCTTTTGCGATTACAGCTTGCGTTCCGCAAGGCCTTGTGTGTCTGACTGGCAGAAAACTGGTGGCACACGTTCTGGGAAAAAACTATAACTGAGGCTATGGGCGTCGTGCGTCCTACTCATCACATCGGGTGACGTCGGCTATCGGAGGAGCTGTGGACATTACCTGTCATAGATATGGAATACGTCGTCGGACCATCCCATCGAAAGAAAATTACCAGGTAAGAAAGTAACTTGTTCTTCTGTATATCACCCCCCTTTTTTGGTTGAAACTACATGCTCTAAATTCACACATTGTACCGGGGCAATGTTGTGTGTTTGGCTTCAAGAAAATGTTCTGCAACCAGAGATTTGGTTCTTCAACCTGATGTTGGACTTTTGCTCTGTCCAGCAAGGTTTAGCTTTCCGTGATGTTATTCCTACGCAATAATACCTACCTAGGCATTTTAGACCAATATACTACTTTACTGGAGTCACAAGTATTTGAATGCTTCAGAATATTTCTTTTTTGCCAGAGGATGGATGTGTAATACTTTTGCCTTTCAAGATATTGTTGCAGTGTTGGCAATTATAACATGGTTGCGTCCCGGTATATTGGATACAAGATTTTCTCCTTTGCTCAAATTCAGCTTGAACCAAGATATTTTCCAATGCCATGCTCCTTCCGTACACTAAAGTCTGTTCAACCTTCCTAGATACTTCTTCGATCAATTTTGGATCTTATTTCCTCTGTAAACTTTTCTCTTGTAGTGTCTTTGCCTGAACCTTACATTCATTCAAGGTTGAAATATTCCGTCGGTACCTCAAAAACTGGCTTAGAGGGAAGCTGTCAAGCATGCGTTTAGGGTGAAAGTTGGTAGCAAGAAGCAAACATTTCCGGTCTGTTGGTTTTGTTAAAATGTAGGTTTTAAGTGTATTATTCTCACAGTACACCTCAACATCGAGGAAGTGAAACTGGTAAAAGCTATATTTCAAAGTAAATTTGCTCTGTGGATGCATCTGGTCCATCATCTCGAAGAAATTCTCAAGTTCATTGACAGGACCTCTCCATATGCCAAGCACATGGTCTATATACCTTACAAAGAGTAAAAGGTATTCGCTCCACATCACTGAATTCAGAACATATTCAGTCTGAAGATCTAGCATGGGGCCATGGCAGCTGCCATGATTGTGCCAGAGATCTGCAGGAAGTACCCACCAACAAACCTAAAGGAATTGTTTGTCAGCATTAGTTTCAGAGAAGAGTGTTAAGAGAAAGATTGCATCAGCTTTACAGGCATCTGTTGAGAGAAACAGCCACTCCATGGCTTCCATCCCAACCTCATGGAGAATATTTGTATAGAGGGAGGTGACGTCCATCATAAAGAGGATGCTACGAACCTGCACAAAGTCAACATCTTTAAGCCTTGCTAAAAAGTGGCATGTCCCACAAACATGAGTTGGACTGTCCTGTATTATGGCCTTATCGAACTATTGGGCTAAACGCTCTAAAAAGCTTCCAAGAGATGAAATAATGGGACACCCCGTGTGAAGGGGGGTAGGGGGATTTACCAGGCTCTCGTGGACCTTTGGTAATATGTAAATTACAGGCATTACTGGATGAGTTGCCTGTAGAAACAATTTTGTATGGTGTGAAATCACACCCCTGTTTTAGAGCCTTGTTCTTTCGGGTCATGCAGAATCTCCATTTACGTCTCCCTATCACTCAACTAGCTATCAATTTCTCTCAAATAGTCCTGCTTGTCCTTTAACTCAATGGCTCCCTATTTATCTGCCGGTTTAAATATTTATTGATTCCCAAGCAGACCCTCTAGTACTTGTTTTTCCTGATGGGTGAAATTCCCATACCTAATCCAGTTGAAAAGTAAAATTGTGCAATACCCATTTCTCAAAATTTGTCAATATTGAATTTTGAAAAAGGAGGATAAAACCACTGGAGTCTGATTTCTCGACATTCTGGTTTCTTATGCAATACATATGTGGTACTCTTTCCTTTTGCACCTTGCCCAGCAGGAATTACATGCGACTACAGTTAAAGGATACTTGGCTATGCTCTCCATTTTCAAGTGCGTTCATGGACAAGGATCGTACTTCCCAATGCTAATTGTAATACAAATCCTAAAAGGAATAACAAATTAATTTCCCCCAAACCCATTTGTGCTGCCGGCTTGGGACCTAATGGTAGCACCCTTCCAGCTATTACATTCTTGCCTGCTCAGGTTGGTAGCACAGAATACCATTTTCCTAGTTTCGGTAACAGCAACGCAGAGAGAGCGAATTACAAGCCCTTGTACTTGTTGCCCTTCTGCCTCAACCTTCCAAAGAGGAGAGGCTGCATAAGTTAGATCATAAAAGACCCTTATGTTTTTACATAGGTTAGATAGATAGGGAAAAGGAGTCGCAGAACAAACATTATAGATGTGGATAGTCTTGTGCATCTGATCGCCTCTGCCTTGAAAACCTTTTTGTTTAATCCCTGATCTTGGGCTGGTTGTCTTTGCGCGACCTTCCTGTCTTTGTTTTTCTTGCTACCGGTTGTCAGTCTCTCGTTCTGAGAGCCCTTAGTGCCAGGATACCTTTTGGTCATTGTTGCTCTTTATACATTTCATAACATAACAGTAACACCCCATGCCTCAATTTGTTCAGAAATAGTCCATCGTATTAAAGGTGGTCATGTTCTTTTTTGAGACCCAATTTTCCTTCTTGATAAATATGAAAGTTGGGCTTTTTGACAATGTTAAGGGTCTCCATTCAGTGGACAGTGCAAGTTATATTTACAAGAATTCAAATTCATTCAGAACCAGAGAATACACTATTCTATGTAATTGAATATAAGCCCATGTGTTTACATTTTTTCAAAAGTTAAAAGTTTCCTTTTTGACTGTTTATTAAAAGACCATGTGGCATGTTTTAGCCTGGTTTGTTGGGTATGTACTTTATTTAAAAGCAACCATACATGGTATTTTAACTGTTCTCAAGCAGAGAATTAACCTTCCTGGTCAAAACAAGGCCTGTGTTCCATGTACCATTTAACATCTGTAAGAGTTTAGATATGCTTTACATTTAAGTGTGCATCCATTACACTATGAAAAGCACGCAAATCAACGATAAGGGCGATGCATACGATTATGCAATTGGAAATTAAATGAGAACTGAAATTGTGTTTAAGAGTCTACATGCGTGTGTCTGTGTTCATGAACATTGAATGAAGTATTGGCACCTTATAGGACCAGTAGCTCCAACCTCTGCCTGATTCCTAAAGTCAAGAAAAGCATTGCAACCTGCTTTTGGTCTGTTTTAGACCTGGAACCTGTAGGTCTGAATCTAGGCTAAAGCCCTGGACTGCCCATACTCCTAATTCACACTTTCTAATGTAGGTAAAAAACCGACCTCTCTTCTAATCATTGCAAGGGATGTGAATGTAACCAGCTCGATTCAGTGTGATGTTTAAAACCTATTTGGAAAAATCTTTCTCATAGCATCCAAACAATAGCCTTGGTTTGCTCCATATCTAGGTTGACCAGACGTCCCGGTTCTGCCTGGACTCTCCTGGAATTGGGCCCTCTGTCCCGAGAGATTTGTTTAAATTTAAAAACCCTGTCCAGTTTTGGAGACCGGGAGTGTGACAACTCGATTTAATCGGCAACAATCATATAAATAAACATATAATACTTTAACACATTTTCCATGCACGATTGGCTCGAATCGCCATGCACATACCAGTCACACACATTAACTCTTTACGCCACAGACACCGAAAACAATAAACAGCAAGGCCTATAATATCAATCAGAGTAAAGGCTCCTTTTTTATTAACATTTTCTGCACCATTTATATGCTGGAGCAGGGCTAGAAATGCTGCGAGATTGGAAGGAAGAGGGGCAGATTAAGGAGGAAGGCATGTAGAGCAGGGGAGGGGCTGCAAGGGGCTAGTCCTTCATTTATGTTAGTTATCCTGTTCTTTTCTAAATTAAAATCTGCTTGCCCTAACCATCATTTTCTTTAATCAATAAATTAATCTTGGTCAAACATAAACTGTGACCCTAGGCCTGAATGTGCAAAATTCAACACCCAACCACGTTCTACAATAGTGCACATATAGTTAACGCCACCTCATGCAATACATTTGGTGTGGTACACTGATGCTGGGCCGTGACTAGTCTCAGATTCCAAATTCTGCAAAACAAATATCCCTTATACAATATATTTCCTCATCCTCCCCATACTCATTTTTTCGTAATGTAAGCACTCAGGTTGTTAGAAGACTTCCATTGCATCACTATTTGCCTTTTTGTGAGCATCAGAACAAAGTTAATGAATGAAAGTTAATGAATTGAGCAGTTAATATCCCTTTACTTTTGACTGGGACCTAATGTAGGGAGCACAACTTAATCGATGTAATCAATGCCATTCTGATAATCCTGCCGAACTCCATCACTTCTGGTCAGTATTTTTGTACATGTACATGTACCAATACCACCTCAAATGGGCTTGCTGCTAACATTATTTGGCACCCTAACCAGGCAGTTCCTTCCTGAGGGCCATCCAGGTTGGGAGGGCGCACTCCAGGTCTGACCTGGCTAATTACGGCAATACCAGTGTCTGCCACAAAGCTTCTGTTGAGAATGCTAGTGGTGCGTGAACCAAGCCTTTAGGGTCTGCACCGGGCTTCGGTCCAAGGGGACTCTGTAAGGGCTCAGATCGCGGACTCTGTCCTCGATTGCTTTGTACCTGGGTTCTTCCTGAGGCCCAGTACCAGGTCTTCTCCCAATGGTGTGTGGTAGTGCAAGGCTCTGCACGCCTATCGTATTAGGGTGCACTTCAGCTTCTTCAGTCTCCGTCTCTGTGCCTCTGTTGTGGCTCTCAATGGTAAACCATATCTAAGTGGCAATGGTTTTGAACTCTGATTTAGGCCAGTCACTGTAAAATGCTTCTGTAGTGACCCCTCGCGCAACGCGGGCAGAAGACGCCAATGGGATTTTATCTCTGGTTCCCCCGTGGTCTCTGGGGCTTCCAACTTTTTCCTCCACACAGGTGGAGTGGTTCCCAGTGTAAGGGGCTACCCCCACGCCACCAATTAGATGCCCCACAGTACGTGGGGCATCAGATAGGCTTCCAGCCACTCTGAAGTTTTTCTCCTCCTGGCCATTCTTCGAGGGAGGATAACATTTTTGAGAGATTTCAGGATCTCATGCACTCGAACAAGGCAATATTTTATAGGCCTTGTCTGGCAGGTGCAGTTACGTAAGTCAGGTACTGGTGCAGGTTCAACTTGAGATCCTCGGACAACTTCCCCTCAGAAATGTTGGCCAGTGCCTATAATAGGTTCAACACTGCCCCAAACTGACCCTGTAGCACCACTGCCATCAACGTCTAATAAGGTGCTGCCTGTTTTCCTGCCACTGCTCCCTCCAGCAGCCCCTCTAATACTAATGCCATTGTAGGTTCTGTTACCTAAGGATCCTCCTAGCCCACCAGGGTAAGATCCGTGAGACAGCTCTTTCTGCGGATGAGATAGAGTAGGATCCAATGTCAGAATAAGCCTTTCATGAGAGGGTTTAAGGCCTCATGTCGGATTTGGGGATTCCAGATTCCTCAAGTGGACATGAGAGTTTTGTCATTTGTCCTCTAGCTGAAATCAGAAGAGAAGTCAGGCATCCATCTGCAGCCAGATGGGGTAGGGTAGGTAGTAAAACTCTGGCAGTAACCAGCTTCTGTTCCACCAGTAGTTAAGAAGGTGGGCCTTTGGTTAAAGGGCTCTTCCGCTGAGAAGATGTGCGTGATGGGGCAGCCTCCTGCCCAATGTACCATAGTGATGGCAGCTACCTTTTTGGGGAAAATGCAGTTATCTTCTACTTCATCTCTACGCCACTTGTGACAGAATATTTGCATCTTGGACTCTGCTGGTAAGACATTTTACCAGAACTTCAGTTCTGGTTTCAGACAAGTGAATGCCGGAGCAGTAATGCCAGCCAGCAACTTGTAGTTTTGGAAGGCGCTAAGGGAGTGAAACCCTGCTCTGGGAGAGGTGCCTAGGTGTGTTTCCACTCTGGGCAGGTCGAGGCACATCAAGTGGCTGAAGACACGATTGAGGCATCCTTTCACCATCTAGACACTTCTGCTTGAGGCACGGCATGAAGGGTGATGCTCTGCAGACAAGCTCTCTGAAAAGCTTCTAAATTTCAGCTTGATGTTCAAGAGAGTATGTTGTATGTTCCCTTTAATGGGGTTGAGCTCTTCAGTCCGGAAACAGATAAAGAGCTGAACAAGAAAAGGACAAGCGCCCAAACAGCGAAATCCTTGGCTTCACTCACTAGCGCTTTGGCCAAACCAATGTCGTCAGGCTAACAGAGGTGCCCTTTCCAGCTATAAACACGGGAGGCTTCAAGAGGGTTTCATGACCAGTACGAGGTGTACGGTGAGGCCAGTGCCTCTGGTAAGGAGTACCTCACCTAGTGGTTTCTTCCCCCATCTCCCCCACCCCCAGATCCTAAGTCATCAAAGTGAGGCAAATCTGAAGGTTCACAGCACCCCAGTAGGGGGCAGAGTCCATTATCATCTGAGCAGATGAAAGGGAAACCAGGGATACAATGCAATAATTTTCCCTTGCCTCACTCTTCTCCCCTACCCTCATTGAGGCTCAAAGCCTCTTCTTCTGGGTATTCAGAAGCTCTTGTTAATGGAAGCAAGAGGGTGTGTTCCAATCTTAGAGAGGAAGTCAGGACTATATGAAAGGCTCTTTTCCACCCCCATAAAGAACAAGGCAGGCCTTTGCATGATTCTGAACCTCTCTTCTTCTCCAGCATGGGGTCTGGCATGGATTCACATGATCATGAATATTCCCCGTCGTCAGGCTGGGAATCCTCGGTAAAGAAAAAATCAGTATCAGTTTCGTTTCTGATCTGTCTTTTGTAGTAGTAACCAATCACTGATCTCTGCGTCATACTGACCACAGCCAATGACTGCCCTCTACCTAAGCCCCGCCTCTGGCAGCCATCTTCAGATTTTTACCGCACGTTCAAGTGTTGGGTGTCCTCGTGCTTAGCTCTCGAGCTTTTACTGCGTGTTTCGTGCTTTTTCAGGTGAATTTTCATATTTTTTCGGTTAATCGAGCCTCAAGCTCCACCGTTTCTACTCCCGTTAACGGCTACCCGTTGCAGGATTTTCCTACGCCCCTCAAGGGTGAAGATCTCGTCGAATCAACTTCTTGGAGGATTCCAGAAGATTCACGGCCTACTTCGAGATGGCCCAGGATGCGAGCTGTTTCGCAGCTGCCCTGGATGCGGGCTGCGGAATGTGTTTAAGGAAGACGAACATTTGCGATGCCTCTACTGTCTTCATGGGGACAAGACTCGTGTAGAGAAGGACTGCCAGTTCTGCAAGAACTTGTCGGAGCGGACCATGAGGGACCGTCGATCCCGTTTCACAAGCTGGTTGGAGAAGGGCTCGACGGGTGAGAAGAAGAAGAAAGGGTCCGAGCGGTCTTCTAAGTCCTGTGCGGGCGCCCCGGCGACGGGGGCCCAACACCAGGCCAAGCGATGCGAGTCCGCTGGCTCCGGGAGCGCCGAAAGGTCGGGCTCTTCGGTCGCCAGGCAGGGCGCACCTTCCCCGGCACCGTCAACCGCGAGCCAACGCTCCGGTTCGGGGAAGAGGAAGTCGAAGACCCCGGGTAAGCTTCGGGAGAAGCCCCGTCCGATCTCGGAAGAGGGGGAGCGAGGCGTCGCCCCTCCCCCAAAGGAGATGGCCCGGGACGCACCTAAGGTGGTCAAGGCCCCTACCCAGCAGGCGAAGGCCTCTATCGAGGCTATCGCGGCGACTCTGGCCAAGCCGGCAGAGACACCGCCAGCGGAGACCGCCTCCGGGACTAGAGTTTCCCTGCCGCCAAGGAGGGAATCCTCTTTTCAGCCCATCGTCGTGGCCGCCATGATGGAAGAAGCGAGGGGGGGCACGGTGCCCTCCTCGAGCTCGGGGTCAGCCTCGGAGGAGGAACTGACCGAGGCCGTGAGGAACCTCGAAGTCCAATTCGAGAAGGTTCGATCCCGTCAGGAAGATCCTCGGGAGATAACCGAGGAAGACGACGATGGTGAGGAAGAGCGGCCTTCCCTTCCGGCGCAGCCGGATCCTAGGCCTCAGGATGGCTCGGCAGCCATTTTGTCTGCCATCCAGTCCTTATGCTCTGAGATAAGGACGAGATTCCCACAGCCCAGGCCGGAGGACCCGCAACCTGGCCCGTCGGGAAGTCCTCAGAACAAACGACAGAGGACCCAACCCTCTTCTCCGCTTGCCCCTGTAAGGCCTACAGTTCCCTCCTCATCCTCCCACGAGTCGGGAGATGACGGTGCGTTGGGCTCGACGACGGGTTCTGAGGGCGACGGCGACGGGTCTCCCGTCGCACGGGCCTCGCCGCCGGACGAGATTGGCTCATTCCACGCCATGATCGCCAGGGCGTCCGAATTGTTCCAGCTCTGCCCGGAGGAGCAGAGAAAGGAAGGTTTCCTCTATCAGCGCCGGGAGGCCAAGAGGAAGACGGTCATCGCGGTGCCCCTAATCGATGACATCTAGGAGGTGGGACTGTCGGTTCTCAAGAACCCCTCCACGGCACCAGCCAAACGGGACCGGTACGAGAAGAAGTACTGGGTCCCCGAAACCGCCCCCCTGTGCCTCAGGGTCCAGCCAACGCCAGACTCTGTCGTCTCGGCGGCGGCGAAGAAGAAAGCGGCGGGGTCAGGAGCCTCGACGTCGAATTCCCCGCCGGACGGCGAGGGAAAGAAGTTGGACGCCATGGGGCGGCGGGTCATTTTGTCGGCGGCAACGACGATCAAAGCGGCCAACGCCCTGGCGATCGTGGCCCGTTACGACAGGGAGCTCTGGTTTAAGCTGGCCCCCATATTGGACTTCCTGCTGGACGACAAGAGGTCCGAGGCTCTAGAAATACTGCAAGAGGGCGAGGTGGCGTCGGACCACGCCATAACGGTGGCAACCGATATTGCCGATACCGGGTTCCGCCAGCTGGGCAACGGTGTTTGCCTACGACGACGGGGTTGGCTCCGGGCGACCGACTTCCGTCAGGACGTCCAGACCAGGGTGTTGGACATGCCGTTCGACGGCAGCAACTTGTACGGGAAGGCGGTGGACGAATCCCTCCAAGCCATAAAAACGGACACAGAGACAGCCCGCGCCCTAGGAGCCCTTTAGCAACGACGGCCCTTTCGGAGCTCCGGAGGCAGACAGGGTGCCTCCAAGGGATCCAGCGGTGGCTCGTCGTCCTACCGCCAGGCGGCACGCTCCTCGTCTCAGGAGGCCTACAGGGGTCGCGGCAAGCAGGGAGCGCCTCGCCGCCGTCGGCAAGGTGGCCAGGGCAGCAAGGCCACCACCTCCAAGCAGGACTGAACCGGCTGTGTTCTCGGGCCCCCACCGAAGCACCCCGGTGGGAGGCCGGCTGACGAACTTCATCGGCGTGTGGAAGTCCATCTCCACCGACAGTTGGGTGCTGGATACCCTGGCAAGAGGACACTCTATCGAATTCCTGAAGAAGTGCCCTCACGTTCCACCTGTGGCCAGGAAGGAAAATCACGTCCCGCAACTGCTGTTGGAAGTACGAGCGATGCTCAGGAAAGGCGCCATCGAGCTTGTCCCGAAGAGGCTCCGGGGCTCCGGGGTATACTCAAGGTACTTGCTCATCAGGAAGAAGACGGGCGGCTGGCGCCCCATCCTGGACCTTCGTCGTTTGAACAAATACATCAGATCACAAAAGTTCAGGATGGTCACCCTCCAGCACGTACTGGGACAGCTGGAGGAAGGCGACTTTCTATCGTCGTTGGACCTGGAGGATGCATACTTCCACGTTCCCATCGTCAAAAGTCACCGAAAGTTCCTCAGGCACGTCGTCCAGGGACGCCACTACCAATTCAGAGCACTGCCGTTCGGATTGAAGTCGGCCCCCAGGGTCTTTACCAAGTGCCTAGCATCAGTGGCGGCGCGGCTGCGCCTGCAGGGGATTCACGTCTACCCCTACCTGGACGACTGGCTCATCCGCTCAAGGACGAGGGAACTCGCCGTCGAACACACTGCGAGGACCGTCCAGCTACTCACAGACCTGGGATTCGCCATAAACTACCCAAAGTCCCACCTGGTGCCGTCGCAGGTGGCCCTGTTTCTGGGAGCGAAGCTTGATACAGTGAGGCGCCTGGCGGCCCCGTCGGAAGAACGGACAAAGACCATTCTAGGCAAAGTGCAGCGCCTGCTTGCCACGGACGTGGCCAGGGTGAGGTCCATCAAGTCCCTCCTGGGGGGGGATGATGTCCTCTTGCATCTACCTGGTGCGCCTCTGCAGACTACGGATGCGCCCTCTTCAAGAATTTCTCGACGCCCGTTGGATGCAGGCGATGGGCACCTTCGAAGACAGGGTCCCCCTCAACGAGGTGTACCGGCGGGCGATTCAGTGGTGGGGCGTTCGAGCGCACCTCACGGCGGGCAAGGACTTTCAGACGCCGGTGTACCAGGAGACGGTGACGACGGACGCCTCCCTGGAAGGTTGGGGCGCCCACAGGGGAGATCTCCATGCAAGAGGCCTCTGGCTCCCGGAGGAGAGGCTCCTGCACATCAACGTCCGGGAACTCCGAGCCGTGTTCTGGGCTCTCAAATCGTTCCTCCCGTCGCTCAAGGGCAAGGTGGTGCGGATCTTCACGGACAACACCACGACAATGTTTTACATACGGAGGCAGGGAGGCACCAGATCCCCAGCCCTATCCAAGGAGGCACAGGATCTGTGGCACTGGGCGGTCGCCCAGGGGATGTTCCTGGTTCCCTTCCACCTGGCAGGAGAAAGCAACACCATCGCCGACTCGCTCAGCAGGGAGCTGCGCCTGTGTCACGAGTGGGAACTGCGCCAGGATCGGGTGGATCTACTCTTCCGAGGATGGGGCAAACCCCAAATCGACCTGTTCGCAACAGCGACGAACTCGAAGTGCAAGAGGTTCGCCAGCAGGTTTCCCCAGCCGAGAAGCATGGGCGATGCGTTCTCGCTCCCCTGGGACGGCCTATACCTGTATGCGTTCCCTCCGTTGCCGTTGCTGCTTTGACTCATCAGCCAGCTCAAGAGGTCCCGGTGCAGGATGATCCTCGTCGCACCGGCGTGGCCGAGGCAGATCTGGTTCCCGGACCTTCTGGACTTGTCAACGTCCCCTCCCATCAAGCTGTCGGCGGACGCCGACCTTCTCTCCAGAGAAGGAGGCGCCATCTTCCACCACGACCCGGCGTCGCTGAACCTGCAGGCCTGGCTCCTGCAGTGCTAGAGTTTGGAGGCTACGATATACCGGCCGATTGCAGAGAGGTTCTTGCAAAGGCCAGGGCGTCCTCGACTCTCAAATGCTACGGTCATAAGTGGAAGAGGTTCTCTATCTGGTGCCGAGCACAGAAGATCAACCCCCTACGGATTACGGCCCCTCAAGTGCTGCCGTACCTGCTATCGCTGGCAAAGGCTGGGCTAGCCCATGCCTCCATTAAGATTCATCTGGCGGCGATCTCCAGATATACCAGAACCACAGGACGGACGTCCCTGTGGTCCCATCGACTGGTAAAAGAGTTTATGAAAGGACTGTTCCGGTCGTTCCCGCTGGTGAAGGCCCCGGCCCCGGCGTGGGAACTTAACGTGGTGCTGACCAGGCTCATGGGGCCCCCATTCGAGCCGATGCACTCCGCACCTATGAAGTTTGTGTCGTGGAAGACTGCGTTCCTGGTGGCCATTACCTCTGCACGACGAGTGGGAGAGATCCAGGCCCTATCCTGCAAAGCACCGTACTTGACTTTCCATGCCTCGAGGGTGGTGCTTAGGACGCACCCCTCCTTTATGTCCAAGGTGCCATCCGACTTCCATCTTAACGAGCCCTTGGTGTTACCTGTTTTCTTCCCGTCTCCTTCGTCACCGGCCGAGAGGACTTTGCACTCGCTGGATGTGGCTAGAGCGCTGAAGTTCTACGTGGACCGCACAAAGGGTTTCCAGAGGACATCACAGCTGTTCGTGAACTTTGGACCTGTGAATCAAGGGAAGGCTCTCTCGAAGTCTTCTATTTCCAGATGGCTCTCCGGCTGCATCATGCACTGTCACCGGTTGGCTAGCCGACCGCTGCCAGGCCGTCCGAGAGCCCATTCGACCAGAGCGATCGCTGCTACTATGGCGTTCTTATCTGGTGTGCCCCTGCTGGACATCTGCAGGGCTGCTACGTGGAGGTCGACGCACACCTTCACGAGATTCTACTGCATCGATCGGGATTCCAGGGAGGAGTCCAGGGTCGGCCAAGCCGTGCTGCGCAACCTGTTCGCTTAAGGTGAGCCTGGTGAGGAGGTAAGAGATGCTTAATGTTGAGTTTTTTGTATTGCTTAATGTTGAGCCTTTTGCCACCCCCCGTGGTTGTGCATGTGTGTACTGCTATCTATTCTTATATTCATGAGCATGTGAATCCATGCCAGACCCCATGCTGGAGAAGGAACAAGTTACTTACCTGTAACTGTTGTTCACCAGCATGGGTCTGGCATGGATTCACATGCGAACCCTCCCGCCTACCCCTCTGCGGCTCTTCACTTGGTCATACTGCCACTTCACGTGCTACCAAATCTGAAGATGGCTGCCAGAGGCGGGGCTTAGGTAGAGGGCAGTCATTGGCTGTGGTCAGTATGACGCAGAGATCATTGATTGGTTACTACTACGAAAGACAGATCAGAAACGAAACTGATACTGATTTTTTCTTTACCGAGGATTCCCAGCCTGACGACGGGGAATATTCATGAGCATGTGAATCCATGCCAGACCCATGCTGGAAAACAACAGTTACAGGTAAGTAACTTGTTCCTTTCAATCTTTTCTTATCTCAAGTAAAGTTCAAGATGAAACCGCTGCTCTCATACAGACTTCTCTACAGCCGGGTGACTGGTTGCCCACTGTGGACCTTTAGGGTGCATAGCTTCATATCCCTACTTACCTATTTGGCCACCTTCTGGCATTACCTGCAGGTTTCTTTTGGTAAAGACCGTTTTCAAAACGGGGTGCTTTTCAGCCTATGTACTCATACGTCCCTTCCCTCCATCCTTTTGGGCGTCCCCAGGCATGGGCACGGTGCTGAAACCTTTGGCAGCGAAAAAAGTTATCTTCCCCTTTACATTTAGTCTAGAGTGCAAGGCGAACCCGCCCACTAGCCCAGCCCGCAGGTGCTTCACCTCAATCCCTTTTTCTGCTCGGACAGAAACTGACCTGGCAGCTTGCACAGGCATATTTTTTTGGTGCTATGTTTTTTCTTGATTACCTCACCAGCCTTCGGTGCCTGTCCTCCCCAGGAGCATGTTGGTTGCTGGGGGCTTCAACCTGTGCGCCTCATGCGACTGCTCCTTCCCGGCGTCGGACCTCCACATACTCTTTCTGGAGTGCCTGGGGCCCGATCTCCGTTGGGACACGTGTGCGGCGTATAGCTCCCTTGTTCCGCAGTCTTTGCAGAATCGCCTTTCTTGCTGGAGGGAGAGCTTCCATTGTTCTTGTGAGGTGTCAGAAATGTGAGGTGGACAACTTTTAGACGATTTCTCAAAATATGCCATTTTATTAAATCATACGTTTCAATAAACGCATCACTATCCCTACCCTGACAAGGATTTCTCGGCCTAAAATAAACTAAAGGAAACACTGTAACAAACGATATCTAGCCCTCACACTTATACATAAAACACACAAGAACATGTATGGCAATTCACAACAATAATAATTGCATTGATAATCTATTCACAGTCTCTCTTTATAACCTGGTTGAACTCCCCTTCCCCAGGTTTGAAGTTGGATTCATCTCCAGTATTAAACAAAAACAAACCAGGAAATCGGGATTTGCAATACAGTTCCAACAGTTCTTTGCACATTTGGCTTGTCAACGGACAGTTCTATCAATCCAATGTTAAACAAAAGAAAGAGTCCTCTTCTTCCTTGAATAGTGATTTTCAGTTCATCAAATAGCATCAATGATGTTCTTGGTCAGGATGATTTGCTGCAGCTTATAAATGTCAAGGAAACACAGCTTCTTGTAATATTTAAAGAAACACAGCTTCGTCCCAGCTCTCCTTTCAACGCCATAAATCACAATTGGTATCTTTGTCAGGCTAACTTCACAGCAATTACACTTCCACCTGGTTTACTCTCATACCAGGCCCACTTCTACTAGAATTCAACATGCAGGTCTACTCGCATGCCCGATAGTTTTCCGCAATCAAAAGTGCTTCTGAAGTTCTAAATCTACTGATAACCAATTTTGTGAGTTTCGACAACTTTTCAGAAAAGACAAAATTGACATTGTTGCTCCTCAACACTTTCATGTAAGCAATCACTCTTCCTCTGAACATTCACCTTCCAGAAGGGCAGCCTCTTTGCCACTTTTGTCCTTCTGCAACACCAGTAACCAAAATGCCCTTAAGGGTGTAGTTCTACCTATTCTCCTTTTGGCTTTGGCAGTGTGAGTTTGAATACCAGCTTCAATTTTAGGGAAAAATCAGCAAGCTTCACCCCTTTAAGATATTGCATTCGCCCCCACTCTTCCTGTTGGCCCCATTAGCTTAGTGGCATGCCTTGTTAGTCTTGTTTGGCTGTAGACAATGCGTGTACAACTCTTGGCTTTGGGTAATGCTTTTACCACTCTTGGCTCTGGGTAATGCTTGTATCAATCTATGCTTGTACCACTCTTGGCTTTGGGCAATGCTTGCAACACACTATTGGCTTTGGGCAATGCTTGCTTGTTAACTGGAACTCGCAATTTAAAGTTAAGTCACTTAAGTTTAATGCTACAATGTTTTCTGCTGCTTTACAAAAGGCTCCTTCAGTTATCTTTCACTTTAGAATGAGTTTTAGGCACTTGCGATTGGTATTTCAGCTGCTTTCTTCAGTTAATATTCAATTAGGACTTTTAAGGCAGTTTCATTCATACGCAAGTGCTACATTTGTTGGAGTCATTGTCTGATAATGAACAGTCGGGTTAACGGCAATTTCACTCGCACTTGAGTGATTCTCATTTGCTACAGTTGCCTGACTGTTCGCGCAAGGGATTAGAACGCTCAGTAATATTCACCGGCTGTTGTCTTTGATCCCTTTTTGTGCTGCAGGACTTCCACTGCTTTGGCTCCTTTTGAATGGACACACTTCCTCGTTCCTTCCTTCCTGCCACACAATATGAGAAACCAGAGGGTGTCTCACTCTCTAGTCCCTGGATATATGTCTCTCAGGTGGCCAGGGCACTGCCATTGCCTTTGGATCCAGACACAGGAGGTGTACCAGTGCAGGAGGATCACCTGCATGATGGGTCATCAGGGAGTGGGGGTGAGGCAGCCAGTGGTGAGATGCGGTATTCCCCCCTTTTTTGTACATCTAACCCCTTCTAGTTTGTAGGATCTGCTGTCCCAACTCCCCCGCCCCCCAACACAAACACTAGGCCGAGGAAGAGGGCGACTGAAACTAACTCTTATACATTCAACTGGACATGTCCCGCTAACCGGGTCAGGCACTTGACTTCAAGTGCATACACCTGATTCCAATTAGCTCTCCTCACACGGATAAAAGTCGGAACCCAGAGACCCACTCTGAGCAAGGTAGAACACGAGTACGAGCAGAACTTCTGGGGCGAAGGCGAACCTACTGGAGCAGAGCGAAGGCCCAAGGGACTAGTGCAGCGGGCATAAAGCCCAGAGAGTTCCCTACAGGAGGTTGTTGCCTCCACAAGGCCGCGTAAAACACGTGGAGAAGGCCAGATCCGTATATCGAAAACTGCATTGTGTTTCAAGGACGCCAGCAACCTTTCCGGTTGAATGACAGAACTGGGGAGGCGAGGCCAAGCCTGTGGTACTAACCTTAACTCAAGAATTGGAAATCAAAAAAGCAAGAGAGAACCGCGCACAGCCGGTGAGTTGGTAAGTGACCTGAGAGACCGATGTGTGCTAAGAAAGATTGAAGTTAGCAGCAAAATATTGCAAGTGAAGGTTGCACGCGTGTGGCTGAGATGTGAGAAAAGGCAGACCTGCAAATAAACTTAAAGCAAGAACAGCTTTGGTATTGTTTAACTGAGCGGTCAGGCGAAAAGGAGTAGCCCACTCGTAAGTCTCTGTGAAAGATACATTGAAACAAAAAGTGAACAAAAATAACCTCAAGAGAAGGGGAGAGGAAAAGCTAAGCAATGAATACTGAGTAAAAGTGGTCCTGCAGTGGTTTGCAAAAGAAGCCTGCACATTCCAAAGTCTTCGACATCCAAAAAGCGGTCTGAGCCCGGCAGAGGAAGACCAACGTTTAACTTTTCTTTTCTTTTGTAGATGTCTCAGCCTGATGGAGGGGGACCTATGTGAACTTTTTGTTTCGTTATTTGGGAAAGACTGGAACATGATCCTTAACGTGGAAGGCCAGGCAGGCCTCGATCCACGTTCTGAACTGTTTCAGTGATAAAGCCTGAGCAAGAGTGTCATATTCTGCCTACAGAGACTGCCTTATTATGTGTTGCCTTAACCTGGGGGGGTTTAGTGGGGCATCTGCAGGATTCATCACATTTTCCCTCAGGTCTAAAGGACTTTGTTGCTAAATCGTCACGCCACGGTAAGGTCAGCCATTTGTTTTCCAAGGCACCCCAGCACAGAAACACATTCCCTGGGTCGCCGGCTAGGAGGGATCACTCAGGACCTGTTAGATAGGCAGGCCTGAGGCCCTCAAGGCTAATGGCCCCCATGCCGAGGGGCCCATAGGCTCTCCCAAGCCAGTCTCTGAGGGGTTTTCTGGCTCTGTTTCTGCACCGGGTGGGAGGGGCCCTTGGGCTCTGGTTCCAGGCATAGGCTTGAGGTGCAGTCCCGCGCTCAGACTACCAGTTCTTTCGCTGAGGGCAAGAAGCCGTTCGGAGCTTCCTCCAAGGTCAGTTCTGGATGGGACAGGTTGATTACCAGTTGCACAAATGAGGGCGTTCTGCCTACCCGAGCCCCCTCTGAGGTCAACACAAGAGTGTAAGCTGGGTCCTAACAATTCTTCTGCCCCCACACAAATGTCGGACCCTATGCGGAACCCCAGACAGCACACAACCTCACAAGATGGCGGCCAAGCACCCGGCAAAACCAGCACGCTCCGCTGCCATTTTCGGCCTCCATCAGAATGGGCTGCTCAAGGGGGGAGCAGCCCTCTTTTACTAGGAGTTGGTTCTGGCCCCAGGCTTCAGGTGACTTGTTGCCCCATATATAGTTGTACACCAGTCAGCCGTTTGGGTACCCCTCGTAGGTCCCTCGATGTACCAAACCTGACAGGAGGCCCAGCACTTCAGAGTGCCGGGCCCCCATGCCTTCTCCGCGACCTTGCCAAGCAGCTTGCGAAGAGAGGTTTTTTAGTGCTTTCCTGTTGCTTATGAAGTTGCAACAGATGTCAGGGCTCCTGAAGGACCTCATTAAGGATGTGTTGCTGCACGTGTTGCCTCCCAGGCCGCCCCCTCTGGGTCTCTGCCTCAACCCCCATGGGTCCCAATACCCCAGTTGTTAGCGGTTCAGCTCCAAGGTGCCGGCTCAGCTTACTCTGTCTCCCTCTTTGCTCCCACCACTTCGACCTCCCTTATCCCTCCACAAGCACCTCCAATGACGGCGCTAGCCCCACCGGACACTGACCATCGGGGGGGTCCTCTGGTTTTGCTTTCAGTAGCCCCGGACACACCTCCAGCACAGGATGAGGGTGCCGACTATGCCGAGTAGGACGAGGCGTCTGCCCTGGTCAACGCATTCCACGACCGGCTGCAGGGGGTGACTGAATTCTTGTGGGTTACGCCACCAGAACAGGTTCAGCAGGACCCAGAGGTACTAGCGGAGGCCCTAGCTCTTCGGGCAACCAGCTGTTCTGCCATTCCCCTGCAGAAAGACGTCCTTACTCTTGCCAGGAAGATCTGTGAAAAGCAGACAGCTAATTCTCAATTGAACAAGAGACTTGATGGGCGCATTAGACAGCTGCAGAGTGAACAATTGCTGTTAGCTGCTCACCCCTAACCTCACTCCTAGGTTGTGATGGCAGCGTACATGTATTGTAAACCTTCTGGGTCATCTGCTGATGCGTCTACCACGTGTGGTGGTTTCAGGACTTGCTGGGGCTCTCTGCTTCTTGTGTCCTAACGGTTCAGTATGCCATACTCAAAATGAGGTGCATTCAACCGCATTTAGCGTCCTTCTGAGACCAGGAAACTGGGTCTCAGTCACACAAGCTGTTCATCATGCTTACGCTTCACCCGGATCGTCATTGGTGGCTCCTCGACAACAATGTGTCTGTTGGAGCACTGTTCTCTCTGCCGGAGCCCTCTCTGGTGGTTATAACAAATTCGGCCCTCCAGGGTTGAGGAACAACCCTGAATTGCCACTGCATTCACAGCTCATGGTCCATGGAGGAGTCCAGCTCCCACATAAATCTCCTGGAGATCCGGCCCATCGGACTCGCTCTCAGAGCCTTTCTACCTCTGATCAAGTGCAAAACTGTCTTAGTCTGGACTGACACTTCAACTACAAAGTTCTACTTGAACAAGCAGGGCGGGATCAGGTCAGCAACGCTCTCTATGGGAGGGGGTCTTGATCTGGGAATAGACGCCATCACAAGGAATCTGGATCAAAGCAGTGCATCTCCCAGGCCACAGCAGTACAGAAGCACACAATTTGAGCAGATTGGGCCTCAACACATACAAGTGGGAATTGAACAACAGTTCCTTGTTTCCACTCTTTCTGGGGTGGGGCATTGCGGACCTCAACCTGTTTGCTTCTCCACAGAACTCCAAATGCTTCCTTTTTGCCTCCTGGACGGGGCAGGGGTCAACGCTCTTTGGGGGAAGCATTCCAGCTGTGTTGGGACAGAGGCAATTGCTACACCTTTCCTCCCCTAACTTTTCTCCAGAGTACTTTTCACAAGTTGCGGCACTCAGTAGGCTGTAGACTCATTCTGATAGCCCCTCACTGGCTGTGGACGGCAGGGTTTTCGGATCTCCTGTAGCTCAAGTCCCAAGGCTGGTCCATCTTCCAGTCCTCGGTAGGGGCTTCCTCATGCAGTAGCACAGGGCAGTAGAGCACCCAGACCCGGGCAAACTGATGCTCTTGGCCTGGCTCCTGGTCAGCTAAGGCTTCACCAGGGGCAATTCTCAGCGAGCAATTGGAACATTATCCATCCGGCCAGGAAGACTTCCACTCGTTCCCAATACAAAAGTAAGCAGACTAGATTATGAAACTGGGCTCAGAAGGCGGGCGTGGATCTCCCCCCCCCCCCCCACCCCCCTCGCTTGCCCCCTAGACAATGTTCTCTTGTTTTCAGCACATCTGGCCCGCTCCGGGGTCATCATCTGGCGGCTATTGGGGCCTACAAAAACTCAGAGAATGAGACTTTCTCAGCGGCCTACCCGGTGGTCAAGGCACACTTCAAGGGCTTAACAAGACTGTTCCCACCAGTGCACAATCCCATCGCATCTGGAACTTGAATGTGGTGTTAGCAATCTTGCAGCATAAACCTTTTGAGCCGATGGGTTTAGCCGACACAAAGTGGGTAATGCTCAAAACTGTTATGCTGGTGGCATTCACCTTGGCACATAGCGTTAATGCAGGCGCTGTTGTCATGTGAGCCGTTCACTGTGTTTCACAATGATAAGGTGATTCTGCAGACTCATCCCAAATTCTTGCCCAAGGTGTTCTCCCCCTTTCATCTGAATCAGGAGATTTGTCTGCCAGTGTTCTTCCCTAATCTTCAGTCTGGTGCGGAAAGGGTGCTCCATCCCTTGAATCTGTAGAGGGTGCTGGGGTTTTACCTCTCCCCTGCACACTGTACTAAATTTAAAGGGGAAGCTCACTTTTTTCACTGCCAAAGGTTCCGATAATGTCTCTGTGCCTGGGGACGCCCACAAGGATGGAGGAAAGGGGACTTGGGTCTATGAGTACTCTATTCACTATGGTGAGTAACTTTTATTTTTGCAACCAGAGTTTTCACGAAACTAATGGTCTAAAGAGAATGCCCCTATAATCTTATCTAGACCATTGGCTGGTCAGGACAGCGTCACCAGCTAAAGTCTACCTCTTAGACCTCATGTTCAGGTTGGGTCTTTATATGAAAACCAGAGTTCATTGTTGTGCTGACCCAAAAGCTGGAGGTTGTAGGATTTTTGTAGGACACACCGAGTTAGAGACGTGTTAGCTACACTTGCACTCTTCCTATCCCTCATCATCTTAGTGGGGATGTCAATGCCTTCCATAGCCCATGTGTGTTAGCCATAACCCTAGCAAGACTCCATCTGTGCTGCATGTAGCTTAATTTAGCAGCACATTGAGACTAAAAAGAGGAACTCACTTCAGATTCTGACTTGTCGCAGAGAAAATCTTCTCTGGTTTAGGGCAGGCAACATCTGTGGGTGGGGTCTCCCTTTAAGGGCCTCCAATCACCATTTAAAACTAACAGACTCTTTTCTCTAAGGCTGGGGAGCCACTTTGGGGGCGTTGCAGATCCACGACATGTGGGGTCTTCAAGAGACAACAGAGCACATAAACTGGAGCTGAAATTGATCTTTCTAGGGCCTTTCTGCCAGCCAGACCTGCCTGATACGTGACATGTTAGCAGAGGTTGGATCGATTGTTTTATAGCTCCTATTCATTGATCAATGCACTACTAATTATTTTATATTAATTGTCTCTAATGCGAGTATGATGCTATGCCAGTTTTATCAATTGCAATGTTATTTATTAAATAGCTTTGTATGATTCGTTTTAAAATTGACTTGTTGGTAGTTTTCCCTGCCCTCCTTTTTCTGCTTCACTAGCTCTGGTCTTTTGACCTGTAGGAGACATCTGCATTCACTCCCCGCACTGACACTTTTAGAGAGCACAATCCTCATAACTCTGATTCGCGTGAGTGCTTGTTCAGCCCAGGTAGGACAGGTTGTGTTTCGAATGGATTGTGTCCTCCAACGTATTCCTCATTTTATGATAAATCGTTATCTCCAGCTTCGCTGCTTCGGAAAAAAGTTTTCTCGGCAGAGGGCGCTGTGCTCGAGGTTGTGGCGTCGATTGTCCCTCGACGGACTCCGTACTCTGTCGAAGTCACCGATGGTATAAATAGCTCGAGCCGCGCCCGTTGCTTCCGTTGCCACAGTTCCGTTTTTCCGATCGCTTCGCAATCGAGAACGGCGCGCTTGAGAATTTCTGTGAAGAAAATGTCTTCTTCGACTCCTTCGACACCCAAAAATGGGTTCAAGAAGTGCGTAGATTGTGGATCGAAAATGTTTATCACGGATCCCCACCGAGTTTGTCTCTGGTGTCTCGGTTCCAGTCACCGGACCGACGACTGTGGTTCCTGCCATTCCATGACCGAGAAAGCTCTTCGTGATAGGAGAGGTAAACTGTCGGTGTGGAGGGAAACCTCTAAGAAGGCTACATCCAAATAACATAAAGCCACTGATTCGAAGGAATCGGATCCCCATAGGCATTCAAAGAGATCTCGATCTAGGAGTAGATCGAGACACTCTTCTTCCTCATCCAAAAAAATGAAGAGGACACATAAATCTCCCTCATCATCTTCCGAGTCGACCGAAGAAATTCGATGTCCGACAAAATCGGATTCTCCCAGAAAATGGGAAGAATTTCGTAAAAAGATGATGGAGGTATTCGAGAATGCGGCCCGGCCCCCTCGAATGAACCTCGGAAGAGCCATACCCCTAAGGTAGCTCCATTGGATGACAAAGGGAAGTCTAAGACTACCTTGGTAAAAAACGGTAGTGTCGAGGATACTCGAAAAACTCGAGTCGACGACAAGTCGTCGAGGACTCTTCGAGAGTCGAGCACCTCTCCGGTGCCATATAAAAAACATAAGTTTCGAAGACATCGAAACCAAAAATAACCTCGACGCCTGTATCGAAGTCATCTTCGAAGTCATCGGTGATTCCTTCGACAACTTCAAAGGATTTTTCCATTCCTTCGACGCGTATGGTAGAGGAAGAAAGAAGATTTACTCTGTTGCCCAGGTCAGACTTTTTTAAGTCCATGTCCTCAATTTATGAGGAGTCTGGCTCGGAGGAAGAAGAAGTCACTCCCTTTGGAGTTTCATATGGCACAAAACAAGTTTGTGAGGAACTCATTGATCAAGAGTCCAAAATGAGAGACCTGAGTGACACTCTACATTCTGCCCGTGGAATTGACACCTCCCCAGAATTAGTTTGCCAGACCTGATCCTGCAAAACATGCAGACTCAGGGTACAGGAGTCTTATGACCAGAGTAATTGAGTATATGGGTTGGGGTAACACTTCTCCTGTTTTTGAACAAGATGACATGACGGATATAATTGTCAGAGGTCCTCAAAAAGATCCAGTTCTCCCCTTTCACAGGGCTCTTCAGAGGAGGGTGGAGAAAAACTGGGAAAAGCCTGAGAGCATTGCTGCTGCAGATAGTAATTTCCCCCCAAGAAATACAGACCAGCTGGTACGGATCCTGAATACTTAAACAGGCATCCGACTCCAGAAAGTCTAATTATTCAGGCAGCATCCACATCAAAGCAAACTGCATATCCCACTATCCCTCCAGATAGAGAGGATACAAAAGTTGATGCCTGGACACGTAAAGTTTTCACTTCAGGCAGTATGGCCCTTAAATTGACAAATGTCACCTGTACCCTGGCCAGGTTTACCCATACCCTGTGGGACTGTATTTCGGTGGCGGCTGAGCATATTCCGGAAGGCGAGGAAAGGGAAGTCTTCCTGAATATAGTCAAAGACGGGAAGGAGGCAATGGGGGAATGTCTCCAGTCTGGACTGGATACTGCTGATGGTATCAGCAGATCCATGGCTGCAAGCATTGTGCTATGCAGATTTGCGTGGTTGAAGTCGGGGTTTGCACCAGACATGCAAGCCAGACTCCTCAACATGCCCTTTGATGGATCGAGGCTGTTTGGCAGTAAGGCCGATGAAAGCCTAGAAAAACTTCAGGCCTTGAAAGCGGCAGCTAAATCGCTTAGTGCCTCCATGCGCCAGCCTCTAAAACCCTATTCTGACTCATGTTCCTGGAGGGGTCGTTCTTTTCATTACTACTCCTCATTTGGTAGAGGAAGAGGACAGGCTTCTTAAAGGGGCAAAAGAAACTTCCCTCGTGGAGCACGAGGAAGAGGTGCAAAATCAGCCTCAGTAGCGGCATCTTTACCCTCAGCCACTCCTGCAGCTGCCTCCAAATCCCTCTGAGACCTTGTTGCACAAAACACCAGGGAGGCAGGATCTCTCAGCATCTGAAGGAATGGCGGGGCATTACCTCAGATGCTTGGGCACTGGAAACAGTAGCTCAAGGTTACGGTCTCCCCTTCCAAAAAAGGCCTCAGAATCATCCACCGGGAGCCAACTCTGTAAAAACTCCAGACCTGCTCCTGTTGCAGGAAATTTTAACCCTGCTAGAGAAAGGTGCCATAGAACAGGTACCTGTAGCGGAGAGGAACAGGGATTGGTACTCCCCATATTTTCTCATCCCAAAAAAGGACGGAGGACTGAGACCCATCTTGGACTTAAGAAACTTGAACAAGTTCCTCAGGAAGGACAAGTTCAAGATGGTCACTCTTTCTCAGATCCTTCAGGCTCTCCAACTCCAAGATTGGTTGGTATCATTGGACCTTCAGGATGCTTACTTTTTGCCCGGCTTATTCATTACTACTCCATTATGGATTCAAGCTATATTATACTGTCTAGAGACACACTGTTTTCAAATATTAATCAGGACTCTATCCCCCTCAAAAAACGTAATAAGATTGGTTCAACGAAGATATGGCAAACCTGTAAACTCAGTCATTGGCCCACATTACGACCTCGGCGGTAGCCATGCCGCTATTGGTGGCATGGCTGCCGCCGAAATAGCGTCCTGGTCCGGGTCCACAGAATGAGGAATTACCGGGCCATTGCGAGTTCGGAAGGCCCGCTAATTCTTCCCTCCAAGGACCCGGTCCTTCCCCATTCCCATTTCAGCCCCGATAGGGCTGAATGGGAATGGGAGAGGGAGCAAACAACGGGTCATTACGAGTTGGCCCGTTGTTTGCTCCCTCTTCCCCTCGCGGGACCCGGTAAGCACGCCTGGTTTTCCCAGGCGTGCTTACCGTGTCCCGCGAGGGGAACCTCGTAATGAGGCGGTACGGGGTTAACGGCGCCGGCACCTTTTACGGCGCCGTTAACCCTGTACCGCCAGGGTCGTAATGAGGCCCATTGTCTCTTTTCGGTTGACTCCCCTTGCGCACAGCAACCTTTTGGAGCTGAAATCTTATTACTATGCACCTATACAAATTTTAGATCTGCAGTCAGCATTGCCTCTGCTATTACTGACCTCTTCTCCCAATAAAAGTTCAATATATTGGTTGTCCCTGAGACATGGTTCACTGAAGACTTTTGCAACATTTGTTACCAGGAGCAGAGCCCAGTAAATTAGCACTCTGAAGGTGGGATTTTAGTAATGAAGGAGCACATTTGAGATAGTACATCAAATTGAGTGTATAGAAACACTGAAAGAGAATTTTTAAAAATGATAGCAACATTTGCACCAGAGCGATTTCTCCATCAACCTCTCGGAATGGCAGAGCCATTAAGAACAAGCATGTGCAAGACTTTTGACTGGCTTCAAGAACTTTCATAACCCTATCTCGTCTTTGAATGAAAAACTTCTAATTCGAATGGATTGTGTCCTCCCACATATTCATCATCTTATGATATCTTCATTTGCAGCTTCAGTTCTTCTCGTCAGTGGGCGCTGTGCATCGAAACGGTCGACCCGATGTCCCTCGAGGGCTTCCATCTCAGTTGAGATCATCGGCGAGTACATAAACCAGGCACAGCGCTCATCTACTTCAGTTTTGCTTTTCCACGAATGCGATTGCTTCGAGAATTACAGCACGCTTCAG
The DNA here is from genome assembly GCF_040938575.1 of Ambystoma mexicanum. Taxonomy (NCBI): domain Eukaryota; kingdom Metazoa; phylum Chordata; class Amphibia; order Caudata; family Ambystomatidae; genus Ambystoma; species Ambystoma mexicanum. Next base: position 227,288,143 of record NC_090929.1, read on the forward strand.
TTTTCCACTAAAATGTTTCCAGATGGCCTCGTCTTAGAGTCCGAAGACGGGCTTCAAAAAGTGCCATGTGATTGCGGTGCCATGGACCCGCATAAAATATGCATCTGGTGCCTGGATGTCGAGCCCAAAGCGGCCGACTGTCTATCCTGTCAGTCGATGACAGGTAAGGCCTTAAAAAAGCAAAAAGCTAAACTGTCAGTGGGTAGGATTGTCCCCAAATCCTTGTCCACTCCTTCAAAATGTGGGTCATCCCACGAGTCGAGAGATTCATCTCCTCATAAAAATGGTTGAAAAAACATTCCCACTCGAAGAGCACACACTCCTCTTTATCATCAAAAAAATCGAAGAGGAGCCCTAGATCACCCTCACCTTCTTTTTCCTCCTCAGATGAAAGGAGCACAGTCTACCTGACTAAATCCTCCTCCAAAGATGAGTGGAAATGTTTTAGAAAGAAATGTGAAAAATCTTCGAGGAGCAGACCTCAAAGGCGGCAGCCAAGTCCTTGGCCCCGTCATCCTCGAAACATGAGAAAAGTGGCCATGCTATGGTTGATGACGAGCATGAGGCCAAGGCAAAACCCTGCACGCCCTAGGGCCCGGGTCATAAGCCTAAGATTACTTGAGAGTTTTCAAATACTCGATTAGATGGGAAATCGTAGAAGAACTGTCGAAGAAACCGTCGAGTCCCTCAGATTACAAAGCTTTGATTCCATCGACACCGATGACAAAAATATTGACGCCAACTGTGCATTCATTAATGCCTTTGCCTCAAAAATGTCAGGAAAAAGAAAGGGTTTTTAAACCTCTACCTAAAAAGTATTTTTACAGATCCTTCACCTGAATATATGAGGGCTATGAAACTTACGACGAAAACCTTCCATGTGGTATTCAATTGGATACCCCTGGTATTCATAAAGATACTAATGTCCCTGAATGCTTTGTTTCAGAAGAGATCAGGGTTAGGGAGCTACATGACACCCTAGCTAGTGAGGTGGATACCTCTTCAGAGCTAGATTTTGGGAAACCGGCTGATCATGCGGATGCATCATACAGAAGCCTAATGTCCAGAGTTGTAGAGTTCCTAGAATGGAGTAGGCCAGCTCCTTCAATTGAGCAAGACGACCTTACAGACATATTAAACAAAGATCCTCAATATGACCCTATATTACCATTTCATGTGGCCCTCCAAAAAGGGTTGTGGCAAACTGAGAGGCTCCAGAGTCCAGCCCTGCAGTAAATAAAAATCTCACAAAAAATACAGGCCATCCAGTAGTGACCCTGGCTCCCTGTCAATACATCAGACTCCAGAAAGTCTAGTAGTGCAAGCAGCGACATCCGCCTCTAAGCAAGCTGTGTATCCAACCATACCCCCCGAAAGGAATGATAAGCGCGTTGACTCATGGGCAAAGAGTCTTTTATACTAGCAGCATGGTTTTAAAGTCTGCTAACTCTACGTGTGCTCTTGCTAAATTCGCCTTCACCCTGTGGGACTGCATAGCGATGGCGGCTCATCACATCCCCGAAGGGGAGGAAAGAGATGGCTTCATGAACCTGAGAAGAGATGGAAAAGAGGCCATGCGTCAGTCTGAAATCCGGTATGGACACTGCTGACAGCATCAGCAGGGCCATGACAGCAAGCACTGACATACGCAGATTTACGTGGTTGAGGAAGTCGGGATTTGCACCTTGTGTAATCTAGACTCCACAACATGCCTTTTGACAGCTCACACTCATTTGGTAAGAAGGCTGACAAAAGCATTGAGAAGCTGCAGACCTCAAAGGCGGCAGCAAAGTCCCTAGGTGCTGCTATCAGGCAGCCACAGCATTTTCACCCCAGTGGATCATCTTGGGGGTCTTGGGGGGTGTAGGTCCTTTTGCTACTACTCAGTTGGAAGAGTGAGAGGACAGAAGATTCCCACGTGGTGGATGAGGGAGAGGTGCAAAGGCCGCCCAAGCAGCGGTCTCTTATTCCATCAGCTGCTGCTTCAGCCGCCTCAAAACCTGTCTGAGGTCTTGACTCATGACACCCCGTGGGAGGCAGACTGTCACAGCATCTGAAAGAATGGCGAGTTATTACTTCGGATGCATGGGCACTGAAAAAGTAGCCAAAGGTTACGGCCTCCCCTTTATACAGAGACCCCAGGATCATCCACCGAGAAGCCATTCGCTAAATGTTTCAGACCCATTCCTGTTGCAGGACATTTTCACTCCGCTAGAGAAAGGTACTATAGAACCAGTACCTGTCCTGTAATGGAGAGGAACAAAGGATGGTATTCTCCCTATTTCCTAATCCTCAAGAAGGACGGAGGACTCAGATTTATCTTGGACTTGAGGTACTTGAACAAGTTCCTCAGGAAGGACAAGTTCAAGATGGTCGCACTTTCTCAGACCCTTCAGGCCCTAAAGCTCCAAGATTGGATGGTATCATTGGACCTTCAGGATGCTTACTTTCATGTGCCAATCCATCACAAGAACAGGAAGTACCTGAGGTTCGCAGTTGCCGGTTCTCATTATCAGTTTCATTCTGCCATTCAGGCTGACTGCTGCCCTGAGGGTTTTCACCAAGTTGATGGCAATGGTGGCAGCCAGTCTCAGGAGAGGGGGGATTCACGTCTACCCCTACCTGGACGATTAGTTCATCAGGACACGTTCACCCAAACGAGCCCTAGAACATCTCAGTGTAACCTGCCACACACTCCACAGACTGGGCCTCTCCCTAAATTACAAGAAGTCCCACATGATACCTTCTCAAAAACTCCAGTTCATTGGAGCAGTCCTGGATGCATCCCTGGGAAAAGCCTTGCCACCAGAGGTGAGGGTTCAGCGCATTCTGCAGATGGTAAAAAAATTCCATAATGCCCAGCGTCTTCCAGCCTTCGACTTTTTGAGGTTGCTCAGCCTCATGGCATCCTGCATTTTCCTGGTGGCAGAGCCTCGCCTTAGAATGAAATCCCTTTAATGGGCTCTCAGGACATGGTGGTCTCCATTCTCGGGCAGGATGTCAGATCGACTTCAGGTTCCGAGCAGGGTCGCAGAGGATCTTCTCTGGTGGGCCTGCGAGGACAACATTCTGAAGGGAAAACCTTTTTGGCAGCCATGGCTGGAGATAACAGTAGTAACGGGCGTCTCACTCAAGGGGTGGGGAGCACACGCCAACGATCTGACAGTCAGCGATCTTTGGTCTCCATTGGAGTCCAAACTACACATCAACCTTTTGGAGCGGAGGGCAATCAGACTGGCGCTGAAGGCCTTTCTGCCCTCTGTACGCAGAAAGAATGTCCTGCTAATGACGGATAACACAGTGGCCATGTACTACCTCAACAAGAGAGGAGTTTTAGGGTCACTACCACAGTGCAGAGAGGAAATGCAGCTCTGGTTCTGGGCAATTCAAGAAGGAATCTCCCTGTTGGAAGTTCACCTTATGGAGAGGAGAACACGGCAGCGGATGCTCTGAGCTGTCGGAGCACTGTCTCCCACGAGTGGGAACTAGCTCAGGAAGTCCTTCAAGAGATCTTCACCCTTTGGGGAACCCCTCAGGTGGATTTGTTCATGACCAGTTTCAACCGGAAGTGCAAACTGTTCTGCTACAAGTAATTTCCCCCAAGAGTTGTTCTAGGAGATACGTTTGTACTGGACTAGGAGTTTCCACTCATGTACGCGTTTCCTCCAGTCCGCGTCATTCCTCAAGTCATCAGTCGGTTGAGAAAGTTGGGGAAACCCATGATCCTTATTGCCCTGGATTATGCCAGGAGGATGTCGTAACAGACCTTCTGGACATGTCCATTCGTGAGATGAGGGTCAGGTACTCCATCTAGAAGTCAAGAGACAAAGCCTTCATGCATGGTTTCTGAGCGGCTGAGGCACAAGGATTGAGACCTCCCGGATGGCGTAATGGAGAGTTTGCTTTCGGCCAGAAGGCCGGGAGCAAAATCCTTATACCGCAGCCATTGGAACAAGTTCTGAAACTGGTGTAGGGAGAAAGATGTGGATCCTTTTCAATGCGGTATGCATACAGTATTATAGTTTCTGCTGCATTTGGAAAATCTGGGGCTCTAGATTGGAACAGTCAAGGGTTACCTAGCAGCGCTTTCCATATTAAAGCCCACTTCGGAGGAGGTATCCTACTTCAAAATACCCTTAACTCAACCTTTCCAAATTCCAACTTGGGACCTTAATTTGGTTTTAAAGTTTTTGACTTGTGCTCCTTTCAGGCCCTTTAAGGTTGCTAACTTACAAAACTATTACGTTAATAGCGATAACATCAGCCCGCAGGGTGAGTGAGTTGCAGGCCTTATCCTGTAAACCTCTGTTTACCACCTTTTACAAGGATAAGGTTGTTCTTAAGTTCAACTCTCTTTTCTACCTAAGATTGTATCGGATTACCATTTAGCACAGAAAATTGTGCTTCTAGCCTTCTATCCTCCACCTCATCCTGGCAAGGAAGAGGAAAGATTTCATAGACTCTATCCAAGGTGAGCGCTACGCTTTTATGTTTAAAGAATGGCAAAGTTGCGATAGCACAATAAACTTTTCATTGGTTATACACGACACAAACTAGATCTGTTAGTTACCAAACAAACTCTATCCAGATGGATCATATTGGCTATTTCAAAGTGCTACAGGCTATGTAGAAAAGATCACCCAGAAGGCTTAAGGGCTCATTCCACTAGGGGCATGGCCACTGGTCAACCATCCACATGTTTTCAAAATATTATTTTTTAGACACCTCTAGCAATGAGGGAAGATTTGGGAAGGCAGTTCTATGCTCCATTCTTGACAAACATTAACTCTCAAACTCTTACTCCCTCCTCTAAAGGAACGTAATACTGCTTTGGGAGTCTGATAAGATGAGGAGTACATGGGAGGACACAATCCATTCGAAGAACAAGTTACTTACCCCTGGTAACGTTCTTTCGACTGGATGTTCCTCCCACGTATTCCTCATCTGCCTCCCAACCTGCCCCAGTGTAGAATTTCCACGATTTAGACTTTACGCTCTTTTAAGGTCTGATAATTAAAGGCACTTGTCATGGCAGTAATTCTGCATATGGGTGGGGAAAAAACAGAACTGAAGCCAACGGGCGCTGCGCAGGGTGTATGTACTCGACATCAACCGAGATGGAAGCTCTCAAGGGACATTGGGTTGACCGCCTCGATGCAGCACGCCCTCTGCCAAGAAGAACATTTTTTCCGAAGCAGCAGAAGCTGGAACCAAAGATATCTTAAAATGAGGAATACGTGGGAGGAACATACAGTCGAAAGAACGTTACCAGGGGTAAGTAACTTGTTCTTCTAGTCGACTTTACCATCCAGCTGGACTGGCCAGACCTGGGTGACCCCCGTAAATTACTAGAGACATTAGCCTACTAATCCTTGAAATCCAACACTTCCTCCATTTCTTATAGGGATAGCCATTGCCTGGATGTGATCTTCTCTAGGAACATTGGCCTAACTCTTCTCTCCGCCATCCCTATAGTCTAGAGTGATCATTTAGCTAGACATTTTGTAATTAATTGCTCATACTTTGCCAACTCTAGGCACTCTATTACAGCACAACTACAACGGTCCAAAAGGGCATGATCACAGATTAGTTTAGAGATAGTAATCTTAACTTAACCGATCTTGATCCTATTTATTTGGGTAACTATCGACCCATCTCCCTCAGCTGGCTAAATCACTAGAAAAAGTAACCATTTTGCAACTGACAATTTTGTGGAGCATAGCTAGACTCTGGATTAGTTCATCTGTTTTTTGGTTTCTGTCTGGGAGGATCTCCTTCTTCACTCTGATCAAGGTCACATATCCTTCTTGGTCATGCTGGACCTTTCTGCCGTACTCAATAGGGTGGACCATTTAATCCTTTTGACACTGTTGCACACAGGTGGAGCCACTGTCTAGAGTGGTTTCTGGGTTTTCTCCCAGGGATGACCCAAATGGGGAGAATTGACCATTTAATTTCACTTTCCACTTCAGCTACCTGCTATCTTCCACAGGGTTCTGCCTTGTTACCCCTTTGTTTTAATATTTTTTCCCCTCACAGCTCTTATTCAGAACTATAATATTTACTATCACTCATACGCTGATGATACACAAATATTTCTAAAGGTATCTGGCCCTCAAGATACTTTTAAGCAGCTTCATCTCCGTTTGGTGGAGGTAAAGCTTTGGTTGACTAACAATAATCTTCAACTAAATCCTACTAAGAACACGCCTATGCTTTTGGGCCCTAAACAGTTATAACATGTTCCTTACATCACCCTTTGTCCCCTATGTTGTTTAGCCTACCAACCACCTTTGCTAACAAGGTGAAAAATCTTGGAACGATTTGGGAGCCTAATATGAGACTGATTACACAAATCAACAAGGTAATTTAATCTGTTTTCAGTCTCACACTATTGTGACGTACCCTTCACTACCTTTATCACCTGTAACATGCCAAAGTGGTTGGTGCTCTGGTTAACAATCCACTACACTATGCAAATACCCTGTACATGGGTCTTTCTATCCTCCATCTTTTGCACCGACTTCAACTTGCTCAAAACGTGGCCGTTAGTCTAATTTTTCATTTCCCCAATTTCTCTTCTGTATCTGAGCTCAAACTCTCCATGCACTGGTTACCCGTTTATCCGTGTATCATTTTTTAGATACTCTGTTTCTTTATGGTCCTTAGTCATGACTTGCCACGGTAATACCTCATACAAAAAAAGTCCAGCCATACTAACCTTTACAACCTCATAGGTTCGCATAGTTACACCTTCTAACTAGTCCCCCCTCTCGCTGCATCGCCAGAGCAGATCAGTGATTTTCTGGGATAGGACCCGCCTCTGGAATAGCTCAATATTGACCACTGCTCACTGACCTCATTTCTAGCCTTTGAGCGAAATCTGAAAGCATTTCTTTTTATTTAACTTTCCTCTTATTAATCAGTTCATTAATCTTATCTTTTCTGGCTAATATTAAATTTGTTCCATGTGCGGCCAGATGCAGAGAATTCTGCTGGGCATCCTGGTGGGTTTTGAGTGATACAAATTAATCAAATCAATAAGAGGCTCCGGTGTGATGAGCCTCACGAACAATATAGTGACAATGTTCCTCGTAAACGTGCAGATGTGTAGGAAGTTAGTGAGATTGTGCATTCCGGCAGCCTAAATCTTGGAATAGGCTCTATGGAAAGACATCCTATCGCAAGCGGCCGACCTTACAGGGGCAGACAATGAGGCAGCAGAAACTCTGAGCAGGATGGCATGATCCAACTATGGAAGAAACTAGACCAAACAATTCTGAATGAGGGTTCAGGCGGTAGACCTGTTTGCAACAGAGTCAAACAAAAAATGCCAACGTTCCCCCTCCTGGATAGGGAGGGGGCGAGTTCTCTGGGGGTCATTCTATCAATCCCTTGGAACACCCTGTTAAGAAATGCATTTTCCCTGCTTCCTTAGATTCCCAAATTCCTACAAATGTTTCAAACTTCCAGGAATTGACAGCTTCTCCTGATCGCTCCCTGCTGGCCTAAAAGGCATTGGTTCTTCGACCTTCTGGACCACCTCTCATTGTCCTCTCCCTTCCAGGTTACCTTCACCAGCAAGTGGCGGGAGGTGTGGCACCCCTCACCTCAATCACTTGCCTTGGTTCTCTGGTTTCTGAAGCGCTAACGTTTGGTCACTTGGGCCTGTCAAAAGACGTGTGCCAACTGCTCTAGGAAAAGGGTCCATTAGGTTGAAATAGAGGGACAAGTGGTTGAGCTTCTGCCACTGGATGCTGGAAAGTTCTCAAAACCCCCACCCAGCTTCAATCAATGACATCTTGTCTTTTCTAGCCAGCCTGTTTCACTCTGGGACAATGGTTTCCATTTAGAGAACCAGTCTTGCAGCACAAGGTGCCTACTTATCCAACAGGGAAAGAGTAATCTCATTATGTAACCCAGTCATCGAACACCATTTCGCAAGGCTAATACACTTGTTTCCATCCTTGCGTTGACCTATCCCTATCCCAGTGTGTGACTTGAACATGGTATTGATGTACTTGGCGCATAAACCTTTTGACCCTATGGCTTCAGTTGATTTGCAGCTCATGTCATTGAAAACAAACCTCTTGGTAGCCATGTCATCTGCTCACAGAATTAGTGAATTGCAAGTTAATTCTTTCCTCAGTAGAACTGTAAATCTGCCAAAGGTATAAAGTGGTTCTGCATAGCCACCGCTCCTTCCTGTCGAATGTGTCTTGAGTTTTATATAAGTCAGGAGATTTCAATGCTAGCCTTTTTCACTGATTCCCAAATGGAGGCAGGAAAAGTTTGTGTCAAGATGTTTGTAGGGCCCTGAGTTTCTATTTCGAGAGGCTTAAACCTAAGGTCCTCTACACTTTGTCACATTTGGGGTTCTCATCAGGACAAACGGGCAGCAAAGGCAACAATGGGGAGTAGTATAATTTCATATGTTATGAGCTACAAGGCACACCTTCTCCAAAGGGGTGTCATGCTCCCTTTAGCAAAGCAAAGAGTACGACAGTAGATTTTCAAAGACACATTTGATGAGAGGCAATTTGTAAGGCATCCATGTGGGCCTCCACATCAGCTTTATGCAGACATGAATCCCTGGGCAGGAGCTCCAGAGCTCACACCCGATTCCGGCAGGTGGTCCTCCGAAAAATGTTTTCAACAGTTTAGGTTCCTTCCACCGTCTGGGTACAGCAATACTTCGTACTCTCCCATAAGTGCTTCCGGGCCTCCTAACAGATACATGGATTCAGTGGAAGGAGCATGAGGGGAAAGTTATCGCTGTGGCTTCGCTGGGAGCATGCTGCCCACCTCTGCTCTGCGGGAACTCCCATAAGTAGGGAAGAAAGGCGATTTCAGACTAGGACTATAATAGTCACTTTTTGGGTAACATTTCCTTATTCTGGCAAGTCATGGCACACCTGTATCCCATTCCCACAGATCACTTGCACATCCCAGTACTCTAGTATTTTGAGGGAACCAAACCATGTCAGGTTCTGAGATGCTTCTTCCTCCCCCTTCCAGCAAGCTTTGAGTTGTGTTATGAGATGCTATTCGGGCTCCTGTGGAAATCCGTCCCACAAACATAGCCACAATCTTCTAAAAAGGAATCATAACCCAGCTACCGCTTCTGGCAAACAATTAGGAAAGACACAACTCCACCTTCCTCAAATTGTTGATCAGTGGTGCAGGCCACCCTCCTCCCCCCGAATCCTTTGTGTAGAGGCCTGAAATACATCTAATAACATAATCCCTTTAAACTGCTGAGGCCACATCTAAACGCTTTGCAGTGATAGGGCTGCAGCTTTGTTTAGACTACCAATGTTTTGATTCTGTTTGAGAACAGCCCGACCTCTGTGTATAGATGCTTTCAAAGAATGTGCAGACCCAAAGATACGGGCAAAAACGCGCCACATGGTCCTTTAAAAAAAGGTACATAAAGGAGACCTATCTCCTTTGGCAAATTATAAACATATTAACTTAGAATCTATTATATATACATTTGTATTCTTTGATTATGAATTAATTTGAATTGTTGCACACTTAAAATGTATAGAACACCTAAGCCCTTTCATATATTAAATGGTCCATGCAACACAGGCTCTTGATGTACGCTTGTATGTATTTTAATGCCTGTTACGGAAGATACGGTTCCACTGGCATCTATATTGAACATCACTGACTTTAAATAGTTTTGCGTTTCTCGTACACATTTTTCACTTAACAGAGGTTACATTCAGATGTCTTAACTGTGATGCAAAGTTGTGATAAAATGTTTTTTGACTGGGAGGTAAACGTTGATTAACCCTTGTAATCTGTTGCATGTTGATCTTCCATTTCTTGATCATCTGATGCTCTTGAAAACCTGAAGTTGCTGCTTTGTGATTTCAAAATGGATTTATAGTTTGATTATGACATATAGAGCAAATATGCACCATTTCAAATGAGCATGTAATTTTGTGAGGCCACAAGAACTTCATAATATGTAATCAGGTAAAAGTTAATCTCCCCAGATTTGCCAACTCATTAGGATACCCAAAACATGGATCATGATTTAAGTCTCTTCGATATGAAAACAGTTATATTCCCCTCCTCCTAATAGAATAATCTTGTGTAAACGTTCTGTTTCCTTTACTGCATTGTGCTCTTATGTACTCCTAGTATTAATGTGGGTGTTGATACAATCCCTATATTAATTGCAATTTCTGCCATACAAAGAAATAAACAATTTATTACCATTTTGACCTGAAACAACTTTGAAGCTAATGTGTTCTGTTTGTTAAAAAAATTAAAATCAATGTTATGTAAGTTTCACCTCTTATATGTATGACATTGATTTCAAATCGGACTCATGCTAACACAAATATTTCCTTTGACACGTTCTGTGGTTAATCATGCTGGGTAATCCCCACTGTTTTATGTTCCCTAAAAATGGACCAACCAATCTGGAAAGATTAAAAGTTTCATTATTGCAAACACTTATCTGATTATTTTATTGAATAGTTAAACTGATCTAGACCCCTTTCCTTTTCTTCTCTCCATAGGTATACCCAAGAGAATGGTTCTGCTACCCGTTATGAAATTCCCAACATATCCTGTTCCCCACTATTCATTCTATTAGCAAATGACAGAAGCCATTTTATTTTGAACCATGCACCACAGTACAGAATGTTAGAAGAACAAGGCCTTTTTATCCTGTTTTCTTTAAGCACATACTTGAGAAAAAACATTTGTAAAGAGCATCTTTTCTTACTTTAATTTTAATAAAAAATGTAAATTTAGTTATCTAAAACTTGAAACAATGTACTGTGAAATGTTACCTCATTCTCAGATTATAACTTATACCAGCCTTCTGTTATATGGAAGAACTAGAAGCTACAACCTTACATTTTAAATGAAGTACCAGAGTCTGTAAAATTTAAAGTAAATTTGTGAAGGATGTATAGAGTTTAAAGCACTGATCACAAATAAAATGTTTTGTCCTAAAATTGAGTTCTGCCTGGTTTGTAGCAGATACATTGTCAATAAAAGTGCACACTTTGCCATGTTTCCATTTAATGCAGAATATAGTCATGTTATAAATAAACATTATTGTTTTCCTTGAAGGGAAATTTCACATATATACTTCTTTTTCCGTATGCTATTTTGAAACATATTTGCTAATTTCCCTGTACTGTTATGGAAGCGCTAACTTCGATGCTTTTACAGCTGTGAGGTTATCACTTTGAAGCTGCTTCAAACAAAGGTACATTCGATTTGGAATATTTTCAGAATATGAAAACTTGGGGGAAGTAGAATTCACAAACATATAGTAGAATTCTGTGGATTTTGTCGATGGGCCGGGTGGTACTTTCCTGTGTTGATGGCTATTTCTCTTCAGCAATGTACCATATCCTGGTTTTCTCACACAAGATGATTCAAGCATAGTGACACATTGCACTTTGATTCGCATAATGTTGACCAGCTGCTTCCAAACTGATAACAGAATTGTTCTTCAGGAGCACCGATTTTCGAATTTCCTAATTATCAGATTTTACGCACTAACAATTTCTTCAAACACAACTATATTTTCAGATCAAAATGCTGTCTGTAATTAAATATCAGCATAGTTTTTCTTTTTTATTATAATAAATTGCAAAAGTCCTCTACAACTTAGAATGAGCTCCAGAATATAAAAAAAACAGGTGTTCTTGTGGCCTTTTTCATTTTTATAAAATGCTGTATGCTTTCTTGAGCTCTAGCTTACACATTAGTTTCCAGACAAATTAGATTTGATTGAGCTTGGTTCTTTTTCTTCACTGCTTTACTAAACAAATCTGAAGCAGCAACAAGGTCCCCATGGAAACCTGCCATTTGATTGTCACAGTTTTTGTTGAGTGTTGGAGTAGTAATTGGTATCAGATTTCAGCCATGGGTCAGCATTAATATTATATTTTTGTGAGTTGTTATACGGAATCCTAATTAAGAATAAAAATTTTGTCTCTTGTGCACTATATATGATTGTATGGTTTGGATCATGCAAAGTGTGTATACCTGTCCAAAAGGAGATGTACATCAATCCATTAACATCTGAAATGTCAATATCTGAACATTTTTGTAAGTGATTCCTTAGGTAACCCAAATGGTTTATTCCATTAGTAAGTTTCCACAATATTGAAGGTCCTATGTAAAATAAATTGGATAGCCTTTAACTAGTCCCCATTGGGCCCATGTCTAAACTGCCAAGCCTGCGAAATTGGTGCAATGTGTGCAGATAAGTTTATGCTCAAGAGGCAGTGGGTTAGAATAACAGAAGCATTGTAGGTTGTGAAAAATGTTGGGTGGCAGCACTGTTTAGGGGCTATTCACACTTGCTGCCTAATCGTGTTTCTTTACTGCAGCTTCTGCCATTTGTCCTTTCTGAGCACTTAAAATCAAAACAGTTTACCAATTCCAAAAAATATTTTCATTTACGATTTTCATCTCCACAAAATGGCACATTTGTCTTTGTCTAAAATAGCATTTAATGTGCTGATGTAATGCATTCCATTCTTATAGAACCGCCATCCTCGAATGCCCAGTATTTTGAGTGTTATAAATAGCTGGTTTATAACAAGGGTGAGGAGAATGGTGATTTCTATAACAGTGAGCTAAACTCGTGTGTTACTCAACATCCGAGAGAAACCTGATGAAAAATCTAGATGGAGCACAACACACTGTACTGTGAAATGTTACCTCATTCTCAGATTATAACTTATACCAGCCTTCTGTTATATGGAAGAACTAGAAGCTACAACCTTAAATTTTAAATGAAGTACCAGAGTCTGTAAAATTTAAAGTAAATTTGTGAAGGATGTATAGAGTTTAAAGCACTGATCACAAATAAAATGTTTTGTCCTAAAATTGACAAAAGAATACACACTGTATTCTTCTCAAGAAGTCGGAATATTCCGACTACTTGAGAAGAAGCATACAGTGTGTAGTGCCTCAAAATGTGTGAGTCATAATTGTTTTAAATGTGTTCCTTTTTGTGGTGGTGGTACTTGTAATTAAGCAACGTCTGTTTTGTGCAAAACCTCAAATTCCTAAAGAAGTGCCCCCGCATTCCTCCGATGGCCAGGAAGGAAAATCACGTCCCTCAACTACTGTTAGAAGTAAGGGCGATGCTCAAGAAGGGAGCCATCAAGCTCGTCCCAAAGAGGCTCCGGGGCTCCAGAGTATACTCAAGATACTTCCTCGTCAGAAAGAAGACAGGCGGTTGGCGCCCCATCCTGGACCTGCGTCGGTTAAACAAATACATCAAGGCCCAGAAGTTCGGGATGGTCACCCTCCAGGACATGCTGGGACAGCTGGAGGAAGGCGACTTCCTATCGTCGCTGGACTTGGAGGATGCTTATTTCCACATCCCCATTTTAAAAGGACACCGAAAGTTTCTCAGATTCATAGTCCAAGGACGGCACTACCAATTCAAGGCCCTGCCATTCGGATTGAAGTCGGCACCCAGGGTATTTACCAAGTGCCTAACACCAGTAGTGACGCGGCTGCGCCGGCAGGGGATCCACGTTTACCCCTACCTGGACGATTGGCTCATCCGAGCAAGGACAAGGGAACTCGCCGTTGAGCACACAGCGAAGACCGTCCAACTGCTCATGGATCTGGGATTCTCCATCAACTTCCCCAAATCCCACCTGGTTCCGTCGCAAGTCGCACTCTGTCTGGCAGCCAAGCTCGACACAGTGGCACGATTGGCCTCTCCGTGGGAAGAAAGGACAAAGGCCATCCTGGGCAAAGTGCAGCGCCTGCTGGCCGCGGACGTGGTCAGGGTGAGGTCCATGAAGTCCCTTCTCAGCATGATGTCCTCTTGCATCTACCTGGTGCGACTGCAGGCTGCGGATGCGTCCTCTACAGGAGTTCCTCGACGCCTGTTGGATGCAAGCGGCGGGCAGTTTCGAAGACAAGATCCTGCTCAATGAGGTCTTCCGCCAAGCAATTTGGTGGTGAGGCACCCGCGCGCATCTCGCGGCGGGCATGGACTTTCAGACCCCAACACACCAGGAGACGGTGACGACAGATGCCTCCCTGGAGGGATGGGGAGCGCACCGGAGATCTTCACGCGAGAGGCCTTTGGCTTCCGGAGGAGAGGTCACTCCACATCAACATCCTGGTGCTCGGAGCAGTGTTCTGGGCTCTCGGGTCGTTTCTCCCGTCCCTCAAGGGCACGGTGGTGAGGATCTTCACCGACAACACCACCACGATATTCTACATCCGGAAGCAGGGAGGAACCAGGTCCCCGGCCCTATACAAGGTGGCCCAGGATCTGTGGCATTGGGCCGTTGCCCAGGGGATGTTAGCAGGGGTAAAGAACACCATCGCCGACTCACTCCGCAGGGAGCTGCGCTCGTGCCACGAGTAGGAACTGCGTCAGGACCAAGTGGATCGACTTTTCCGACGATGGGGCAAACCCGAGATCGACCTGTTCGCGACGGCGGCGAGCTCCAAGTGCCAGAGGTTCGCCAGCAGGTTTCCCCAGCCGAGGAGCATGGGTGATGCTTTCTCGTTCCCCTGGGACGTCCTGTTCCTGTATGCATCCCCCCCCCCCGTTGCCATTGCTACTGCGACTCGTCAACCAACTGAAGAGGTCCCGGTGCAGGATGATTCTCGTCGCACTGGCGTGGCCGAGACAGATCTGGTTCCCGGACCTTCTGGACTTGTCAGCGTCCCCCCAGTCAAACTATCGACGGACGCGGATCTTCTCTCCAGAGAAGGAGGCGCCATCCTCCATCACGACCCAGGGTCTCTGAACTTGCAGGCCTGGCTCCTGAGGCACTAGAGTTTGGAGGGTACGATATCCCGGCGGACTTGCAGGAGGTGCTTGCAAAGGCTAGGGCGTCCTCAACTCTCAAGTGCTATGGACACAAATGGAAGAGGTTCTATGTCTGGTGCCGTGCACAGAAGATTAACCCTCTGCGAATTACGGCCCCTCAAGTGCTGCCGTACCTGCTGTCGCTGGCCAAGGCGGGGCTGGCTCATGCCTCCATCAAAATACATCTAGCGGCGATCTCCAGCTACACCAGAACTACGGGACGATCATCTCTGTGGTCTCATTGCCTGGTGAAGGACTTTATGAAGGGACTGTTCCGTTCATTCCCGCCGGTGAAGGCTCCGGCCCTGGCGTGGGAGCTGAATGTGGTGCTGACCAGGCTCATGGGGGCACCCTTCGAGCCTCTGCATTCGGCACCGTTGAAGTTCCTGTCGTGGAAAACAGCATTTCTTGTGCGATCACCTCCGCACGACGAGTGGGAGAGTTCCAGGCCCTATTCTTCAAGCCTCCATACTTGACTTTTCACGAGACAAGGGTGGTGCTGAGGTTCCTTCATGCCCAAAGAGCCGTTGGCCTTCCATCTCAACAAGCCTTTGGTGTTACCAGTTTTCTTCCCGTCGCCTTCGTCACCGGCCGAGAGGACTTTGCACTTGCTAGATGTAGCTAAAGCGCTGAAGTTCTACGTGGACCGCACAAAGAGTTTTCGAAAGACATCACAACTGTTTGTGAACTTTGGACCTGTGAACCAAGGGAAGGCCCTCTCGAAGGCTTCCATTTCCAGATGGTTCTCCGGCTGCATCATGCACTGTCACCAGTTGGCAAGCCGACCGTTGCCCGGCCGTCCGAGAGCCCATTCGACCAGAGTGATCGCTGCTACCACAGCGTTCTTGTCTGGTGTGCCCCTGCTGGACATCTGCAGGGCTGCTACATGGAGGTCGACGCACATCTTCACGAGATTCTACTGCGTCGACCAGGATTCTAGGGAGGAGTCCAGGGTCGGCCAAGCAGTGCTGCGCAACCTGTTTGCCGGAAGGTGGGCCTGGGGAGGAGGTAAGAGTTGCTTAATGTTGAGTTTATGTAATGCTTAATGTTGAGCCTTGCCACCTCCTGTGGTTGTGCATGTGTGTACTGCTATGTATTCTTATATTCATGAGCATGTGAATCCATGCCAGACCCCATGCTGGAGAAGGGGAACAAGTTACTTACCTGTAACTGTTGTTCTCCAGCATGGGTCTGTCATGGATTCACATGCGAACCCTCCATGCTTCCCCCTCTGTGGCTCTTCACTTGGTCCTACTGCCACTTTACGTGCTACCAAATCTGAGGATGGCTACCAGGGGAGGGGCTTAGGGAGAGGGCAGTCATTGGCTGGGGGCAGTATGACCCAGAGACCAGTGATTGGTTACTACTGAGAAAGACAGATCAGAAACAAAACTGATACTGATTGTTTCTGTACTGAGGATTCCCAGCCTGACGACTGGGAATATTCATGAGCATGTGAGTCCATGCCATACCCATGCTGGAGAAGAACAGTTACAGGTAAGTAACGTGTTCATTTTTCTATACAACAGATGGGGATGACTCCCTTCCCCAGGTCTCAATCCCCTTCCAAGGCGCAATGAAAAGTTTCTGGTTGTAATGCTAAAAAGCAGTTAAGTTCTCAGTTCAAACTGAAAAGGTAAAATTCCAGTTCAAACCTTCCTTATTGCCCATAGTTATCTTCTCTGTTGGTTTCTGGAGAATGCCTACCTTCTCCTAATGTCTGGCTCTGTGTTTTTCCCCACACAAAACTGGGTGAATGATTCCCTTCCCCTGGACTCTCTTTTCACTTGGTTTAACGATTTCACAATGTCAGAGGACTGACTCCCTTCCCCTGGCCTTACTGGCTTTGTTCCCACACTCTTTTGGCTTTTACTTTCACAGTTCTTGAGCTTTGCTTCAGTATACTTTCTTCCCTCTCTCAACCCAAAAACATACTGCCCTCCTATACTATTGCCTGGTTATCTATGTTATGCTTCACAGAGCAGCCCCTCTGCGATTATATACTGTCCATTGCACATGCTTTTCACCTGTTTGTTTGATATTTCAATCAGGTGCACACTGCCCGGCACACGCATTTAGCCTGTTTGCTTGGTTTTGAATCTAGATGAAGGCTGCCATGTTCATGCATTTAGCCTGCTTGCTTGCTTTGAATCTAGATTAACACTGCCATGTTCATGCATTTAGCCTGTCTGCTTGGTTTTGAATCTAGATGAAGGTTGCCATGTTCATGCATTTAGCCTGCTTGCTTGGTTTGGAATCTAGATGAACACTGCCATGTTCATGCATTTAGCCTGTCTGTTTGATATTTGAATCTAGGTGAACACTGCCCTACACACGCATTTACCCTGT
The DNA here is from genome assembly GCF_040938575.1 of Ambystoma mexicanum. NCBI lineage: Eukaryota > Metazoa > Chordata > Amphibia > Caudata > Ambystomatidae > Ambystoma > Ambystoma mexicanum. The sequence goes on from NC_090929.1 coordinate 227,305,328, forward strand.
ATCGGCACCTTAGCCCAACCTTGAACCCTGATTTTAACCAATACTGTACTCTTATACATATCTTCAGCGTAGACACCAACCTGAATCAAGTGTGCCTACCTTAGCAATGTGCGTTTAAGTCACCTGATCTCCACCAGCTACCACTATGTATTTGCCGCTACTTTACACAGTTCTACTCAAAACTATCCTCCATTCGATTACCTCTCACAGCATGAAACTAGCTCAGCCACCCATCCAGCCACCTCATGGTAATGTACCCCCGGAGCCAGCCTACATGACCCTTGCACCATGCAACTTCCAACAGCGGAACCTAAGACTCTGTGCCAGACTCCCAAGAATGTATGTCCCTCTAGCCAACTTCCAACCAGCCACTAACAATAACAAGCACACCTTGTGCACCGCTACTATCCAATCCCACACAGTCAACACTGGCCAACACCGACTACAACTTAACAGCCGAATCTTCAGAAATGTCCCATCCCCTAAATGCCAACACAAGGCCCCAATGCCTCCCAACCTTCCCACCACACCCGGAATAAAAGGCGCCCTACTAAATGCCAGATCCTTGGTGACCCAAGCCACCGAAATAGCTGACACAATCCTAAATGAGAACCTAGAGTTCCTGGTCATCAGAGTCTTGGCTCCATCCCGCAGCAGGACCATCTGTTATGTTAGCCAACCCTGACAACTATACCATTATCCGTATGGATCGCACCACATCTAGAGGTGGCGGTCTAGCCATAATTGTCAAAAGTAGCTTAACCCTAGACTTTCCTCACCCCATAAAACGAACTCCTGCGAATCCCTCACAGCTAAACTCACCATTGCCAACAATCAAACCGTTATCATCCACCTGTTATATCGCCCACCAGGCCCTATAGGCTCCTTCGAGGATGACCTTACGAATCTACTATCCGACAACCTAAAGAACTCCACTCAAAGCCTCATCCTAGGCGACTTCAACATCGGATTTAACGACCCACATGACCCCAATGCCCTACAAATTAATAACACTCTTGAGGAATTAGGATTCTCCCAAATGATCACAGCTCCAACACATATCAAAGGAAGGACCCTTGATTGGATTGCCGAACATAACTGCCCAATCAACATCACATCTATAATGCCCCAGCTATGGTCGGATCACTACATGGTATCTTTCACCGTAGAAGCTATCATGCCTACCAACAACAAGACCCCACCTCCTACTGCACCCACTAGGAATATAAAAAATATCACCCCAGAAAATCTCATCCCCCTTATTCTCCCCACTTTAAACTCAATCCCTGATCAAACTGACCCAGCCTCTATGGTAGAAATATACAACGAAGTGATGCTTGCCTCTCTGGATACTATTGCACCACTAAAAGTTAGGAAGAGTAAACCCCGCCAACACCTAAATACCTGGTTCACACCTCAGCTTAAAGAAATCAGACAAAAGAAACGCCTCAGCGAAAAAGCCTGGAGATCTGACCCATCAGACACCAACAAAAACAACCTAAAGTATCTAGCCACCCTCTACAAAAAAGAAATCATCTCAGCGAAACAAACCTCTTACAACACCCGCATCACTCAAGCTAAATCTAACACAAAAGAACTTTTTGCCATCCTGAAGGAAGTCGAATCCCCCACCCAAGTCCCTGATTCCTGCCTCAAGGACAAGAACTGGTGCACAGGCATCCAAAATGCCCTCGCCAACAAGATAACCATGCTTCAGACGAAGATCAATAACAAAAAAGTGTCCATAACTGCCCCAATCGCTGTCAACCTAGACCCTGCCATAAACCCATCACCAATTCCGAAACCGCTAGATTACACCCCCTTCCACTTTCGTAAAGTATCCACTAAAGAAGTTGAGATAGTCATCCTCACCCTCAAACCTTCCAATTGCCAGGGTGACCCATGCCCGGCCAAAATCATAAAAGACGCTGCCCGTGATCTCTCCTTTCATTACGAAACTTATTAATGCCTCTTTCACAACAGGCACTATACCTAGCAACCGGAAAAATTCATGGGTCATCCCCCTCCTCAAAAAGCAAACCCTGGACCCATCCATCCCTACTAACTATCGCCCTATAACCACTGTGCCATTCCTATTGAAAATACTAGATAAAGTTGCCTACCAACAAATTCAACCCCACCTGGAACTAAACAACCTCCTAGGAGTCCGACAGTCCGGCTTCAGACCAAAACACGGTACTGAGACTGCACTCCTAGATCTCAAGGCACAAATAGACACCCTTAGAGATAACGGCAGGACCTCACTCCTACTACTCCTTGACCTTTCTGCCGCTTTCGACCTGGTAGACCATACAATACTATGTAATCCCTGGTCTCGGCAGCCCGCTTCTCACAGGAAGCAGTTGCATGGATCCAGTCATTCCTAGACAACAGGACAATGCAAGTATTCTCTCCCCTAGCAGCTGCAGACCCTGCACCCATCACTTGCGGCGTTCCCCAAGGATCGTGCGTTTCGCCCACTCTCTATAATATATTCACAAAGCCCCTTTTCGATGATCTAGACGGTCTTGGTATCACCTACACCAACTATGCAGACGAAACACAGATCCTCATCCCGTTGACAGGAGATTATGACAAGGATTTGGCCTTGGTGAACAGAGTCTACCTCATCATCCAGGCATGGATGACCGCCCACGGTCTATGCCTGAATGATGACAAAACCGAACTCCTCATCCTAGGCACCCCCTCCAACATCAAAAATCTGGGCACCAAATATGACTCCTTCATAATTGATAACAACACCATCACGGTAGCCAAAGTAGTTAAAACCCTCGGCTTTTACATAGATTCCATGCTCTCATTTGACAAAAAAGTGAATGCCATGGCCTCAGCTACCTCTTATACATGCAAACTTATCAGGGCAGCTAAGCCCTTCCTCTCACCCAATAACTGCGTCACCTTAGCAAGAGCATTAATCCTATCTAAACTAGATTATTGCAACACCCTTGACATAGGCAGCAACAAATACATCACCTCTAAAATTCAAACACTGCAAAATAATGCCCTGAGAGCTGCACTAAATTTCCCGAAAAATGCCCATATATCAAACCTTAGGAGATCCACTAACTGGCTCTCCACTAAAGACAATATCCTCCTTAAAACAGCGTCCCTCACTCATAAATGCCTTAACCATGCAGCCCCGCAATACCTAATAGATAGATTCACCAGACAAACAGCTGCCCGTCCCCTACGAAAAGCCAACTCGAACCTCTTACTAGTACCCAGATTTAAACTCACTAAATCTGGCGGGAGCAGCTTCGCTGTAAAAGCAGCACAACTGTGGAACTCCCTCCCAACCAATCTAAGAGAAGACCTTCCCTACCAGAATTTCAGATCTAACCTGATCCAATGGCTTAAAGATCATGATTCTAACATCTCGCCACCGTCACTCAAGATCTCGTGTATTCTCTGTATTTTGTATCTTCTGTATTTTTAACTGCTATTTATTTCTGTCATATCTGCACACTGTAAACCTGCTGTATGTACTCTTATGATCCTTTGCCTCTACTCGCCTACAGCACTGTAACCATAGCTGTACCATGGTACCCTGTTTATATGCAACATGTAACTAAATTGAACAATCCTCTTTCTGCCTTCGCGCCCGAATACCCCTGGGTCTGGTGCGCAATATAAATCAATAAACAAACAAACAAACAGTTCACAACACCAGGGGAAATTACTCGCTTTCCCTGGCCTTTTTTTGTCTTTAGTTTCGCAGTTCACAACACCAACCGGAATGTCTCCCTTCCTCCGGCCACTTCACAATATTGGCACAGGCAATGCCAGGGGGAATGTCTCCCTTCCCCTATTCTCTTTCTAGGATGTGTACACTTCTCCCCATGTAAACTTGGCTGCCAGTCTTGTGGCCGTGGGTCCCACACCCGTAGGGTTCTCCACTTGTAGTGTGGCAAACCTGGTTCACAAACCTGCCAGGTACTACAACAATGAAGATGACAGACAAATCTTCATTCTTGTGGGTGCCTGTCCCAGACCTGTATTGCTTCACATATTACTTTCCCACAGTCTTTTCTTTTTTTTCTGTGCTATTTTCTCAGACTTTACCCTTACGTTATCTCCACCCTTCTTATCTGGACCACTAGCCTTTCTTCTGTCACAACTGGTCGGCCTGTCTAGGCCCCTACCTTCAGGGAGCTTTGCTGTGGGCTCGGGTCGGTCCTGGGACACGCCTTCGGTCCTAGCATGCCTTCCTCCTACTTTTTTCCAGCTACTGTGGCTCTGCAGCTGCTGGTTCCCTCTGGGCTGCTCTACCAGCACAGACCGTGCAGGCCCTCCCACTTCGTCAGGTAAGTCAGCTGCTTTCCATTTGGAAGAAGGGTCTTTCCACTTCTGAACCTTCTTGCCTCACGTGCTGGTCTGCCTTGCTCCTTTCCGACGCACCTACGACTTGCTTGTGGCTCCTCCATAGAGGGCTGAACTCTTTCCTGTTTTCCCCATTTTGTTTTGAATGTGACTTGACCAATAGAAATTCGGGAACCACTACAATGTTCACTAGTGGTTCCAGGAGTGTTCTTCATGCTTCTGCATTGCCTCTTCGTCTCAGTACCTGTCCTATAGTCCTCCCTTGGGTAGACTAGACTCTTCCTCGTTTCAGTATTTATACTATACTTCTCCCGCGGGTCGATTAGATTCTTCCCCGTCCCAGTACTTCTGATTTTGGTTGCATGGCACATGTACATGGGATTACAAGGTAAGGATGGGATAGGTGAGGGGGATTTCAGAGGAGTAGACCGCGTTCGCTGTGGTTAGTCGTCCCTGTGCCCACAAGGGGGATTACTCTCCTTGAGATCCTCCCGCTGGGTACCACCCCCACGGGGACTATCGGGTAGCGGACTCGCCTCCCTGGCTTCATGGGAAGAGGCTCCCTCACCCCTTGAATGTATCACACTTGAATAGAAATGAAAATTAAATTCATCTTCTTTTACTTTTTTACTTCTTTTTCATTGATATTACCCATTGCCAACCTTTTGAGCTCCAGACCTTTAATTTCCCAATATTAGTTCTCAGTATTTTTCTCTGGATTCTTGAAATACCAGGCTGTGTCGGTGGAAATGGTCCCTCGTTTTGCTGATAATAATTTCAAAGCAAGAATTAAGCGCCTGTTTCTGGAATGGAGAGTCTCAAAAATTAAACTGATAAATCCTTGCGGTTTTGTAACATGGTTGCGCCTACATCCTGTGTCCTTTATTTCATACTCGTGCAGTGGAGTCCCTATAGAGATGGCACCAGAAAAATGTTGCACAGCAAACAAAACCTTATATCATAAAGCAAAGTCTTGCACACCTGCCTCTGATTTCCCGCCAGCCCTTTTCACCAAACCGTCAGGACGCAAAGCATTTTTGCAGTCGGGAGTTGGTTGCCTCTCCCTTATTTATTTTGTTTATTATGGTGAACTTCAGCTAGTCTCTATCTTCTGTAATCTGCCTTTTAATACAGGGGTTGTCTATTTGCAATCATGCATTTGCCACTTCACTGGCGCATACCTGCATGCTCCCTATACTAAGAGTTGCTAAGACCAGACCATCAATGGAACCACCATACTGTGTGTGATGCCCTTTCTTTTAGGATGCTTACTCTGCAGATTCAGTGTTAAAAAGAACCATATCTAAAGGATCTTTTCTTGGAGCAGCTTGCTCGAGATGTTTTGGCTTGTGTCCGGGCTGCTGGGGGTGGTTCCCCTGCTGTGGCTTTTACCAGGAAACCCCCTCCCCCAGAGGCTCCTGTTTCGGCACACTGCAGCCATCAGGAATGTGCCTGAGGGTTCTAGCGGACCTACGCTTCGGGGGACGGTAGAGTATTGCAGAAAATCATACCTCTGACCAACGCAAATCTACACATTTGTAGGTATTTTGCAAGGTGGTAACCAGACAACATGCAAAAGAATGGGCTCCCACCTGTATAACTAGAGAGACAAACACACAGAAACCCTCTACTTGAGGTACAGCATTCTCTGGGGGTCATCTTCTGGGGGTCACTCATCCAGACCCGAGGGATGCCTCCCAACTCAGTGCTCACACTCATAGACAGTCAGGCTTTCTGCTGCCAACTGCTGCTAGGTAACCAGTCTTGTTCACCCTCCACATGGATGTTACTCTGCTGACTTTAATTTGCCTTTCCTCAATGTTTAACCCTCCACTTCGTCCTGATGGTTGTCTGTCCCCTGGCAGACATAGTGGAACCCCCATCTGTCAGGTTAATTGTCTAACAAACCCATGCCTCTTTCACCAGTTTAGCAAATGCAGGTTTTCAACAAAATTTGGTTAAAAGTGATTTTTTCAGGAGACAGCTATAGCTGGGGCATGCTGGGTAAGCAGCGGCAATCCTGTGCTCATGCCTAGAGGCAAGAAGAAACAACCTCCGGTAGAGCAATCACAGGTGAAACAACCTACCACTCTAGAGATATTTTGGTGAAACAGCCTGGGATAACACAGCGAGCCTCACCATCTGCACTGCAACGCAATCACTTCTGTTCTCCCAATCTGAGGACACAGATATAGCTGCCTGCAGGGAAGACTTTCAGGAAAAATTATCAGACTCTTTTCAGGCTCCGTTCACCTCGGAAGTTCATCAGTCCGTAAATGATTTTGCACGGAAATAACTGTGCTGGGAGATTGTGTGGACACTAATGAAAGGGCGATACAGGAATTAATAGAGGATAACAAACGAACACATTGCCATAGAAGAACTATCAAGGGCCACCCAAAATCAATATGAAGACCTGGAGAAACCGATTACGACGATCTACCATATGAATTAAAAACCTCCCAGAGACTGTTACAGACTCAGAGCTAAGGGAAGTTGTTACAAAGGTTTTCACCAAATTACTTTTAAATGAAGAAGCAGTGGACATTCCGATAGACAGGTTCCACAGGCCAGGACCAAAGAGACTAAAACCAGGAACCCACCCTCGGGATGTGTTGGCACATGCATGGTATACCCGCAGAAGGAACAGATACCGAGTGCGGCATGGATAGAAGCCCTGATTATGCATAATGGAGTGAAAATCCAATTATATCAAGACCTCTCACAGATAACTCTTTAAAAATATACAGATATGCACGAGGTACTGAACATCCTTCAAACACGCAAGATCAAGTATCGTTGGACCTTTCCATTTGGATTGCTTTTTATGCTGGAAGGAAGACAACACAGGATTACATCCAGAGATGCAGGGATGTCCCTGCTCCAAATAGAGGAGGAACTACCCACAGGGCTGACAACAGGCGGGACCACCGCCGCAAAGAACTCTCCGGTAGGAGAATGGTCTACATTCGAACGTTGCAGGAGAAGACATCAAGGGAAGAGTGGAGAACCTGTCTTCGGGGTCCAAATCCCAAATCAACTAAATGACTGTCCGTAACAGAATTTATTTTTCAAAATTAAACTTTATTTACGTTTTATTTAAAACATCACAGGTCAGAAGTAAACCATTCTCCTATAACCACCAGAATCTAACCTCCTCCTTGCAGCAAAGTTTAATTGTCTTCAGAATGTCCAAACAAAGGGTGGTATCTCATTTCCAACCAGTCGCCGCCAGGGCACGCTTATCTGTGAATCAGAGAGCATCCCCTGAAGTTCGTTCCATCGCACAATTCCCCAGGTGGCACTTAGAGCACGTTGATCTCCCCCAGTGGTGGCCGGCCCCTCTCATCCTCCACCACATTCCTCTCCCCCGCCCCCCTCACCGCCCATATTCCTCAAAGAAAGGAAGCCATAGGCCCTCAATGTCAGACCTGTACTCGTACAGGAGATGAGTGAGATATTCCATATAAATGGCTCAGATCTTTAAAACCCACTCCTTTTCAACCCGGGTTTTTCCACAGTTGGGGCAGGCAGCACCTAGCGGAAACCATCATGATCTGAAACATGTGCCCCTCTCCCGGTTCAGGCTCCTCTTCCAATCCTACCCCAAAAAGGAGAAGCCATGGCGAAAACTCCCTCTGAATCCTGTCCACCCCTTTTATCCAGGACAAGACCTCCCTCCATTACATCTGGACCTTTGGGCAATCCCACCACATGTGAATATAATCCCCCTTTTCCCCATGCCACTTCCAGCATTGTGGGTCATATCCCTCCCTCATTCAAGCAATCATTGTTGGCGGGTAATGCCATCTATGCAATAGCTTTAGGGGCCGGTGTCTTTACTGGACTGAAGTCCTGGAGCGGTTGGCCCTCTTATACATCTGCGCCCATAAAGTTATCACTGTCCCTACCTAGGTCCCGCCCCACTTGGTTCTCGATGGAAGGCGGTTCCTGGATTCGCCAAAAGGATCCTCTTATACAATCCGGCTATGAGCCCCCGGGAGCCCCTCTGTGTGATCAGCAGCATTTCAAAGCTCGTCAGTTCCCTGCTTAAGTATTCACCCCATCGGCCTTCCGCCAGGACCCCCTTCAATTAGGAAATGGAAAGACAACAATTTATAGGAGACAAACGTGCCCCCTTCCCACAGTTGTCCTGCCCTGCTTAGTCCAGCCACGTCCCAGGGCTGGAAAGCCAATGGCGTCCCTCAATGCGGGAGCTTGGGGGGTAAATACAACTCGGGGGTGAGGCCATGTTGTGAGCCATCTGTTGTCCCCGCCCTCCCTCCATATGGACCACAGAACCTCCAGGACTGGGTGACGCAGCACCCTCTTCGGGTTACGGGCTCTGGGGACCCACAGCCATTCATCTAATGTGACCAGAGCTAATACTGCGTTGTCAATCGCCACCCATTGTTTGCAACAAATTGGATCGAGGTGGTCCACTAGGACCCGCAGCTGGGTCGCCCTATTATATGTCGCCAGGTCCGGGAACCCCACTCCTCCCTTGCCAGGATCAAAGTCCTGTAGGCAACCCTGTGTCTGGCCCCTGCCCAGAGAAATCTCAGCATAGCCACCTTCACCTCGGAGAAGAATGACGTGGGGATCGCTATGGGTAACATCTGAAATAAGAACAGTAATTTGGGGAGCACCACCATCTTACAATTTAAACGTGCCAACCACGACAGCCCTGATCTCGACTATCTCTCCATGTCTTGTTTTATGGTAGACCATAAACATAACAGAATTTTACAGCAGAAAACACTCATAATGGGATTTCAGTTATAATATGGTAGAATCTGACAGAGCATGACCTCTTGGAACACATCTGTTCAGGTAACAGATGGGGGGAGTTAGTATTGAAACAGTAGGTTCTGTGTCTCACATCTGGGGACTATTGGGGGAAACTAAGTGGGGGTAGTTAAGGAGATTAGGGGTAGGCTTATCCGCTATGTAAATTACCGTTTATTGTGTAGTATCAGAGTTGGGCCTGAGTATCAAAAAATTCAAAGCACAGTAAAATGAACAGCCTAAATTCAAATGTCTTTTGTTAATTATACTGGGGCTTAACACGCCACTGAAACGCCAAAAGCTGGATTCACTCCTGAGGCGTCACCAGCCTGATTTGGTGGCACTCCAAGAAACCCATATTCAGAAAATGGATAAACGCAAGCTCTGCATTAGTCAATACCCGACTATTATCCAGGCCAATGTGGTTGGAAAGGTAGCAGGAGCGTTGATAGCACTAAGAGGTGGGACCAGTGCAAAGGTAACATGCACCAAGATTCATAAAGAAGGTAGATATGTATTTATTGTTTTGGTGTCTTCTATCAAACTGACCATTACATCAATCTACGCCCCTAACACAGGTCAGGATGGTTTTCTGAAAAATACAGTAGCCCATTTGGAAGATTTCGCAGAGGGGGGAAATATTATTGTTGGGAGATTTTAACATAGCATGGGACCCTGATAGGGACAGAAGTAGGAAAACGAGCAGTGTTCAACTCTTCCCCCCTCGATAGCTTCACAACAAAAATTTGACTTTGATTAATGTATGGTTAACTAAGCGGGGGAATGATAAGGGATTTATATTTTATTCACATGTGCATCAATCATTCTCCCACATTGATTATGCTTGGATTTCCGCTGCACTTGGTCACACATATTATGACCCATGTCATTACATTATCTGATAATGCTCCAATTACGCTGGATTTGAAAATTCCTGAGGGGAAGCAAAGATTGTGGACCTGGCAATTTCCGCTGGAATTGCTGCATGATCAGATCATAAATGAGAGCATTGCCGAACAAATTAAGGTATACTTAGATTCACCCAGATGAACAAAACCAGGGAACATTCAATGCAACCATGAGGGGTTTCCTTATAGTGTCCGCCACACACAGACGCAAACAATAATTGTCATTTAGAAATAGAACTAGGGAGGATCTCACATGGATATTTGGAAAAATTGAAACAAACACGGGCCTGCATTTGCTGAAGGCATTTAGGTCTGCAGCAGGTAGACTACATTTATACCACACTAAAAAGACAGAGAAATCTCTTCTCTTCCTTAAACAAAAATACTATGTGAAAGCAAACAACTGATTGCCTCTTGGCCTCCCAAATCCGCCAGAAGGCGGCGTCCAGGATAATTTTGCAGATTAAGACTTCCTCACGAAAAATAGTTTCAGAAACCACGGACATTATCACACAATTTCATTGGTCTGGCATGAATTCACATGCTCAGGAATAGTCCCCGTCGTCAGGCTGGGAATCCTCGGTAAAGAAAAAAACAGTATCCGTTTCGTTTCTGATCTGTCTTTCTGAGTAGTAACCAATCACTGATCTCTGGGTCATACTGCCCACAGCCAATGACTGCCCTCTCCCTAAGCTCCTCCCCTGGCAGCCATCCTCAGATTTTTACCGCACTCTCAAGTGTTGGGAGTCCTCGTGTTTAGCTCTCGAGCTTTTGCTGTGTTTTCGCGCTTTTTCAAAGAGAATTTCTCATTTTTCGGTCAAATAGAGCCTCAAGCTCCACCGTCTTTACATCCGATTAACAGGGATCCGTGTCAGATTTTTTCAAGGGTGAAGATTTCGTCGAGTTACGCTTCTTGGAGGAGTCCAGGAGTTTCTGCCTACCCGAACATGGCCCAGGAGAAAGGAAGCTCGATGCCCGGAAAGCTGTTCAGGGTTTACCCTGGATGCCAGCTGCAGAATGTGTTCAAGGACGACGAGCACTCGAAATGTCTCTACTGCCTTCATGAGGACAAAACGCACGTAGAGAAGGACTGTGCGTTTTGCAGGAACATGTCGGAACGGACCATCACGGACCGACACCTTCGTCTCTCCAACTGGCTGGAAGGAAAAAGCTGGTCAGGTGAGAAGAAGTCAGAGCGGTCTTCTAAGTCCTGTGAGGGTGCCCCAGCGACGGGGGCCTAACAGAAGGCAAAGCACTGCGAGTCCGCGGGCACCGGGAGCGCCGAACGGTCGGGCTCCTCGGCTGCCAGGCAGGGCACATCCTCCCCAGCGCCATCAACCACGAGCCAATGCTCTGGCTCAGGGAAGAGGAAGGCCGAGAACCCGGCGAAGCTTCTGGAGAGGCCCCGGTCGAGCTTGAAGGATCCGGCCGAGGGGGAGCGAGGCAGTGACCCTCCCCCCAAGGTGAAGGCCACAGGCCCACATAAGGTGGCAAAGGCCTTTATTCACCCGGCCAAGGGCTCTATCGAGGAAGTCGCGGCGGCCCTGGCGCAGCATGTGGAGGCTACACCAGTGGAGGCGACCTCGGTGCCCAGAGTCTCCCTGCCTCCACGGAAGGAAGCCTCTTTCAGACCCATCGAAAAGACCCCCGTGAAGACCCCGGCAGAAAAAGAGGGGGGGGGAGCGGCCATTGTGGACACGGACACAGCATCCGAGGAGGAGCTGGTAGAAGTCTTAGAGGGCCTCGACGAGTGCGTCAAAGAGGCCCTTTCCCACGGGAGGGATCCCGACGAAGGCGACAACGAGAGCGACGGCGGCACCGGCGGGGTCCTAGTCACCCATCGCTTCCGGAGCCGAAGGACAACTCGCCGGCCATTTTGTTGGCAATACAATCGTTATGTTCGGAGATAAGGACGAGATTGCCCTTGCCACCGACGGAGGAACCGGAACCAGGCTCGGCGGAGGAGCCAGAGCCAGGCCCGGTGGGAAGCCCCCCCAAACAAGAGAAGATGGATCCATCCAGCCCCGCCTTTTAATCCATCGGGGCCTACTCAGCCCTCGGGGCCTACTCAACCTTTGCCCACGTCCCCCGTCCCTGGGGATGACACGGGAACGGACACGGCCACGACGGGTACCGATGATGACGATGGCGGTGACGATGGGACGGAGCTCCCATCGCCGCCAGCCCGGGCCTCCACGCCCGACGAGACGGATCTTTCCATGCAATGATCGCCAGGGCATCCGAGCTTTTTCAGCTCTGCCCCGAAGAGAAGGAAGGTTTCCTTTACCAACGGCGCGAGGCCAAGAGGAAAAGAGTCCTCGCTGTGCCTCTGCTGTAAGACATCTGGGACGAAGGCCTCACCCTTCTCAAGAACCCGTCTACGACGCCTGCCAAGAGGGATCGGTACAAGAAGAAGTACCGGGTCCCCGACGCGGCCCCTTTGTGCCTTAGGGCACACCCGACCCCTGACTCGGTCATCTCAGCGGTGGCCAAGAAGAAAGCGGGGGGGCATCGGCCTCAACGTCAACTTCCCCACCGGACGGCGAAGGAAAGAAGCTGGACGCAATGGGACGACGAGTTATCTCGTCGGCGGCAACAACGATTAAGGCGGCCAATACCCTCGCGATCATGGCCCGCTATGACGGGGAGTTATGGTACAAGATCGCCTCACTGTTGGACTTCCTACCGGACGACAAGAGGGCTGAGGCCCTGGAGATCTTGCAAAGTGGCGTCGGACCACGCCATTACGGTGGCAACAAACATTGCCGACACCGGTTTCCGCTAGCTAGGCAACAGCGTTTGCCTCAGAGGACGAGGGTGGCTCAAGGCGACGGATTTCCACCAGGGCGTACAAGCCAAGGTTTTGGGCATGCCGTTCGACGGGAACAATCTGTTTGGGGAAAACAGTGGATGAGTCCCTCCAAGCCATCAAGCAGGGTGCCTCCAAAGGATTCGGCAGTGGCTCCTCTACGTACCACCAAGCGGCCCGCTCCTCATCGCAGGAAGCCTATAGAGGACGAGGCAAGTCGGGTGGACCCCGCTGTCGTCGCCAGGGAGGCCAAGGCGGCAAGGCGTCCTCCAAGCAAGATTGAACCGACCGTGGTGTCGAGCCTCCACCGAAGCACCCCGGTGGGAGGCCGGCTGGCGAAGTTAGTCAGCGTGTGGGAGTCCATCTCCACCGACCGTTGGTTGCTGGACGCCCTGGCCCAGGGGCACGCCCTCGAATTTCTAAAAAAGTGCTCCCGCATTCGACCCGTGGCCAGGAAGGAAAATCACATCCCTCAACTGCTATTGGAGGTAAGGGCGATGCTCAAAAAAGGTGCCATCGAGCTTGTCCCGAAGAGGCTCAGGGCTCCGGAGTATACTCAAGGTACTTCCTTGTGAAATACAACACAGGACGATGGCGGCCCATCCTGGACCTGTGACGACTGAACAAGTACATCAAGGCACAGAAGTTCCGGATGGTCACCCTCCAGCACGTGCTGGGAAAGATGGAGGAGGGCGATTTCCTGTCGTCGTTGGATTTGGAGGATGTGTACTTCCACATCCCCATTCTAAAAGGACACCGAACGTTCCTCAGGTTCGTGGTCCAAGGACGGCACTACCAGTTCAGATTGAAGTCGGCACCCAGGGTGTTCACCAAGTGCCTCGCACCGGTGGCGGCGCAGCTGCGCCTGGTGGGGATCCACGTCTACCCCTACCTGGATGACTGGCTCATCCGAGCAAGGACAAGGGAGCTCGCCGTAGAACACACAGAGAAGACTGTCCAGCTGCACACGGACCTGGGATTCTCCATCAACTTTCCCAAATTCCACCTGGTCCCGTTGCAAGTTGCACTGTTTCTGGGAGCCAAGCTCGACACAGTGGCGCGTCTGGCCTCGCCGTTGGAGGAAAAGACGAAGGCCATCCTGGGCAAGGTGCAGCGTCTGCTGGCCACGGACATGGCCAGGGTGAGGTCCATCAAGTCCCTCCTCAGGATGATGTCCTCCTGCATATATCTTGTGCGCCTGTGCAGGCTTCTGATGCGCCCTCTGCAAGAGTTCGACGCCCGCTGGATCCAAGCGACGGGCAGCTTCGAGGACAGGATCCCGCTCAATGAGACCTTCCGGCGAGCGATCCGGTGGCGGGGCACCGGCGCTCATCTGACGGCGGGCACAGACTTTCAGAACCCATCTCACCAGATAACGGTAACGACGGATACCTCCCTGGAAGGGTGGGGAGTGCACACCGGAGAACTTCACGCAAGAGGCCTTTGGCTCCCGGAGGAGAAGCCGCTCCACATCAACATCCTGGAGCTCTGTGCAGTGTTCTGGGCCCTCAGGTCCTTTCTCCCGTCCCTCAAGGGCAACGTGGTGAGAATCTTCACCGACAATACCACCACGATGTTCTACATCCGGAAGCAGGGAGGAATCAGATCCCCAGCCCTCTCCAAGGAAGCCCAGGATCTGTGGCATTGGGCTGTCGCCCAAGGGATGTTTCTGGTGCCTTTTCATCTGGCAGGGATAAAAAACACCATCACCGACTCACTCAGCAGGGAGCTGCGCTCCTGCCACAAGTGGGAACTACGTCAGGATCAAGTGGATCGACTCTTCCGACGATGGGGAAAACGCAGATCGACCTGTTCGTGGCGGCGACGAACTCCAAGTGCCAGAGGTTCGCCAGCAGGTTTCCCCTGCCGAGGAGCATGGGCGATGCTTTCTCGTTCCCCTGGGATGGCCTATTCCTATATGCATTCCCTCTGTTGCCGTTGCTGCTCCGACTCGTCAACCAGCTCAAGAGGTCCCGGTGCAGGATAATCCTTGTCGCACCGGCGTGGCCGAGGCAGATCTGGTTCTCGGACCTTCTGGACTTGTCAGCATCCCCACCAGCCAAGCTGCCGACGTACGCGGATCTTCTCTCCAGAGAAGGAGGCGCCATACTTCATCACGGCCCGGAGTCGCTGAACTTGCAGGCCTAGCTCCTGCAGCACTAGAGTTTGGAGGGTACGATATCCCGGCTGACTGCAGAGAGGTTCTTGCAAAGGCCAGGGCGTCCTCAACTCTCAAGTGCTACGGACATAAGTGGAAGAGGTTCTCTGTCTGGTGCCGTGCACAGAAGATTAACCCTCTATGGATTACGGCCCCTCAAGTGCTGCCGTACCTACTGTCGCTGGCCAAGTCTGGACTGGCTCACGCCTCCATCAAGATACATCTGGCTACGATCTCCCGATACACCAGAACCACAGGACAGGCGTCCTTGTGGTCCCATCGCCTGGTGAAGGAATTTATGAAGGGACTGTTCCAATCGTTCCCGCCGGTGAAGGCCCCTGCCCCGGCGTGGGAGCTCAACGTGGTGCTGACCAGGCTCATGGGGGCGCCATTCGAGCCCCTGCATTCGGCACCGTTGAAGTTCCTGTCGTGGAAGACTGCGTTTCTTGTGGCCATCACCTCCGCACGACGAGTGGGAGAGATCCAGGCCCTATCCTGCAAGCCTCCATACTTGACTTTTCACGATACGAGGGTGGTTCTGAGGACGCACCCCTCCTTTATGCCCAAGGTGCCGTTGGACTTCCACCTCAACGAGCCCTTGGTGTTACCTGTTTTCTTTCCGTCGCCTTCGTTGCCGGCCGAGAGGTCTTTGCACTCTCGCTGGATGTGGCTAGAGCGCTGAAGTTCTACGTGGACCGCACGAAGAGTTTTCGGAAGACATCACAGCTAATTGTGAACTTTGGACCTGTGACCCAAGGGAAGGCTCTCTCGAAGGCTTCCATTTCCAGATGGGTCTCCGGCTGCATCATGCACTGTCATCGGTTGGCAAACCGACCGTTGCCTGGCCGTCCGAGAGCCCATTCGACCAGAGCGATCACTGCTACTACAGCGTTCCTGTCTGGTGTGCCCCTGCTGGACATCTGCAGGGCTGCTACGTGGAGGTCAACTCACACCTTCATGAGAGTATACTGCGTCGATCGGGACTCCAGGGAGGAGTCCAGGGTCGGCCAAGCAGTGCTGCACAACCTGTTCGCCTGAAGGTGGGCCTGGTGAGGAGGTAAGAGTTGCTTAATGTTGAGTTTATGTAATGCTTAGTGTTGAGCCTTTTGCCACCTGCTGTGGTTGTGCAAGTGTGAACTGCTATGTATTCTTGTATTCATTAGCATGTGAATCCATGCCAGACACCATGCTGGAGAAGGAACAAGTTACTTACCTGTAAGTGTTGTTCTCCAGCATGGGTCTGGCATGGATTCATATGTGAACCGTCCCTTTTTCCCCTCTGCGGCTCTTCACTTGGTCTTACTGCCACTTTACGTGCTACCAAATCTGAGGTGGCTGCCAGGGGAGGGGCTTAGGGTGAGGGCAGTCATTGGCTGTGGGCAGTATGACCCAGAGATCAGTGATTGGTTACTACTAAGAAAGACAGATCAGAAACAAAACTGATACTGATTTTTTCTTTACCAAGGATTCCCGGCCTGACGACGGGGAATATTCCTGAGCATGTGAATCCATGCCAGTCCCATGCTGGAGAACAACAGTTACAGGTAAGTAACTTGTTCCTTATTCTACTCGGATCTATACAAGTCTCAAAAGCCAGAGATAGGCTTTCAGCAGGAACACCTGGAGACAGTTACCCTCCCCTGGCTTACGCAGGCTGAAAGCCAAGGACTTGATACGGATTGCTAACGCAAGAAGAGGTATTCTGGGTAATTCAAAACCTCCCAATAAATAAAGCCCCAGGTCCCGATGGATATCTGACAAATTTGTATAAAACGTATGGCACAATTTTGGCTCCCCTATTAACCCGATTTTAAACTCTTTTGAAGGCTCGGGCACCATCTCCTCCACAATGGAAGAAACTAAAATAGTGTTCTTCCCAAAGCCATGAAAAGATCTAACCAACTGTGGCTCGTATCACACTATTGCTTTAATCAATATATATGCCAAGATTTATACTAAGGTGTTGGCTAATAGGTTAGAAAATGTATTACCCATATTGATACACCCAGATCAAACGGATTCATAAAACAAAGGCAAACGCACAATAATATCCACAAGGTGTGCCACATCTTAGAGAATGTAGAGAAGAAACAGGCGCTAGTCTCTCTAGGTGCAGAAAAAGCATTTGACCGAGTAGAATGTTTTTTTCTTTTTGCCGCAATAGCAAAATTGGGGTTTGGCCCAAAATGTATGCACATGGTTAAGGCCAACTAAAGACATCCGAGCGCCAGAATATTAATAAATGTCCAACTATCCCCCCCTATGTCCCTACAACGTGGAACTAAGCAAGGGTGTCCCCTTTCACCTCTACTATACGCATTAGACTTAGACCCTTTCCTTGCAAAGGTTAGACAAACGGAATCAAGGGGATTAAATCTGGAGGTATCTTGCATAAAATCATGGTGCATGCTGATGATATGTTAATTATGGTAACAGACCCGATTAACACTCTACGGGCACTTACATGGGAATTTACAGAATTCTGCAAAGTGGCAGGCTTAAAAATAAATGAAACCAAATTCAAAATATTGAATTTTTCCTCATCTCTTGCAGAAATTTAGTCTTTAAAGGTACATGTACAATTTAGTTGGGCAAAGGAGTGGATTAAGCTGCTGGGGGTGAATATTACTCCCACAATTAAAGGGCTGTAGTCAGAAAACTATCCCTCTTTATTAAAAGAAATTGAAACTCAACTATTGAAATGGAGCCCTCGCACTCTTTCCTGGTTGGCTAGGATAAACTCAATCAAAATGGTCACGCTTTGTTTCAGGCATTACCTATACGGATACGAAAATATTTTTTCTGAAGCTGCCAAAAGCAATATCCGCATTTATATGGAACAATAAAACCCCACAGTTAGCATTTGACACGTTGATGGGCCCAACTGAGAAAGGCGGGCTAGGCCTCCCTATCTTTTTTACCTATTATCAGGCAGCTCAGATAAGGTTCATCAAGGGTTGGTCTTTGGGGGAGTGGGGAAAAAGATGGCTACAGATGGAACAAGCGGTTGGGGGGCCCTCGTCTGAGGGATGCTCTGTGGCTGCCAAAAACCAACAGACCTGCTAACATACACGCAAGTGCAATTACTGGAATAATGGAGGAAGTCTGGGATATGGCGGTAAAAAAGCACCAAATGCCAACTTTTCCATGCCCTTCAAACACCACTGTTTCACAATCCACAATTTACCCCGGGACTAGATCCTAAGGTATTTAGGGAATGGAAACAAGCTGGCTGTGAGAAACTGAGGGATATGTTTCAGGGAATATCTCCCAAATCATTTATACAATGTAAACAGGAATTGGGATTGCGAGGGTCTAGCCGATTTCAATACTTTCAAGTGAGGCATTGGATTATTGCTTCGACAATAAAGGCAGCAGCAGTACAGGAGTTAACATTGTTTGAGAAATTTGTAACAGCAAATCCAGGAAATAAAGCTCTAATTTCAAACCTATATAAGCAGATGAGTGGTATACATTTTAAGGGTCCCTTTTAAATATAAGCTCAGATGGCAATTAACACTCGGGAAAGAGATATTGGACACGGAATGGGAAGCGTTTTGGAGAGTAATACCAAAACTCACAAGGTCGATCCAGATAGGTGTGTTCTGGTACAAACTAATGGTGCAGTGGTAGTATACCCCTTCTCCAGCATGGGGTCTGGCATGGATTCACATGCTCATGAATATTCCCCGTCGTCAGGCTGGGAATCCTCGGTAAAGAAAAATCAGTATCAGTTTCGTTTCTGATCTGTCTTTCGTAGTAGTAACCAATCACTGATCTCTGCGTCATACTGACCACAGCCAATGACTGCCATCTCCCTAAGCCCCGCCTCTGGCAGCCATCTTCAGGTTTTTTACCGCACGTTCAAGTGTTGGGATCCTCATGCTATTGCTCTCGAGCTTTAGTGCTTTTTTCGCGCTTTTTCTTTGGAACATTTTCTTTTTCGGTCAAAAGAGCCTCAAGCTCCACCGTTTCTTTATCCGATCAACGGGGACCCGTATCAGATTCTTCTACGCCCCTCAAGGGTGAAGATTTCGTCGAGCCACGCTTTTGGAGGACTCCAGAAGTTTCTCAGGCCCATCTCGAACATTGCCCAGGAGAAGGGAAGCTCGACGCCCGGAAAGCTGTTAAGGGTCTGCCCTGGATGCCAGCTTCAGAATGTCTTTAAGGAGGACAAACACTCCCTCTGCCTCTACTGCCTGCATGAGGACAAGACGCACGTGGAGAAGGAATGTGCGTTTTGCGGCAATATGTCGGAGCGGACCATGAAGGACCGCCATCTGCGTCTCGCCAACTGGCTGGAAGGGAAGAGCCCGTCAGGCGAGAAGAAGTCCAAATGGTCTTCTAAGACCTTTGAGGGCGCCCCGGCGACGGGGGTCCAACAGAAGGCCAAGCACCGCGAGTCCGCTGGCACCGGGAGCGCCGAACGGTCGGGCTCTACGGGCGCCAGGCAGGGCGCATCCTCCCCGGCGCCATCAACCACGAGCCAACGCTCTGGCTCGGGTAAGAGGAAGGCCGAGCACCCGGCGATGCTCCTGGAGAGACCCCGGTCGAGCTTGAAGGCCCCATCGGAGGGGGAGGGAGGCGGTGACCCTACCCCCAAGGAGAAGGCGGTGAGCGCACCTAAGGTGGTGAAAGCCTTAATCCATCCGGCCAAGGCCTCTATCGAGGCAGTCGCGGCGGGCCTGGCTCAGCCTGTGGAGGTTACACCAGTGGTGGCGACCTCGGGGCCCAGAGTCTCCCTGCCACCGCGGAGGGAGTCCTCTTTCATGCCCATCGACAGGACCCCCGTGAAACCTCCGACGGAGAAGAAAAAGGGGGGGCAGGAGGTCGTCGTGGATTCGGCCTCAACCTCTGAGGAG
This sequence comes from Ambystoma mexicanum, assembly GCF_040938575.1. Classification (NCBI taxonomy): domain Eukaryota; kingdom Metazoa; phylum Chordata; class Amphibia; order Caudata; family Ambystomatidae; genus Ambystoma; species Ambystoma mexicanum. The sequence continues at coordinate 227,325,194 of NC_090929.1, forward strand.
GAGCTGATCGAAGTCTTAAGCCACGGCGTTGGCGTGGAAGAAGACCAGCCCGTCGGGAGGGACCCCGACGTAGGAGATGACGAGAATGTCGAGGGTGCCGACGGGGCTCCTGACCGCCCGTCGGACTCCCCTCAACCAGTGCCGCAAGACAACTCGGCGGCCATTTTGTTGGCTATACAGTCCTTATGCTTGGAGATAAGGACGAGATTGCCATTACCACCAACGGAGGAACCTCTCCCGACGGGGGACCCGGAGCCAGGCCCTTCTGGGAGCCCTCCTCCTAAGAGAAGGATTCATCCTCCACCTCCTTTTCAACCATCGCGCCCTGCTCAGCCCTCCTCCCCGTCCACGACCCGTGCGGATGATACGGGGACTGACACGGCCGCGACGGGCACAGACGACGAGGTTTACGACGAGGATCTCCCGTCACCTCCTCCCCGGGCTTCCCCGCCCGACGAGATTGGATCGTTTCATGCCATGATCGCCAGGGCATCCAAGCTTTTCCAGCTCTGCCCGGAAGAGAAGGAGGAAGGTTTCCTTTATCAATGGCGCGAGACCAAGAGGAAGACGGTCCTCGCTGTACCTCTACTGGACGATATATGGGATGAGGGTCTCGCCCTCCTCAAGAACCCATCCACAACGCCTGCGAGAAGGGACCGGTACAAGAAGAAGTACCGGGTCCCGGACGCGGCTCCCTTGTGCCTTCGGGCACAGCCGACCCCGGACTCGGTCGTCTCCGCGGCGGCCAGGAAGAAAGCGGGGGGGGCCTCGGCCTCTACGTCAACCTCCCCGCCAGACGGCGAGGGAAAGAAATTGGACACGATGGAACGCAGAGTCATCTCATCGGCAGCGACGATGATTAAGGCTGCCAACGCCTTGGCTATCGTAGCCCGCTACGACAGGGAGTTGTGGTACAAAATTGCCCCCCTGCTGGACTTCTTACCAGACGACAAGAGGGCGGAGGCCCTAGAGATCTTGCAGGAAGGAGAAGTGGCGTCGGACCACGCCATTACGATAGCGACGGACATCGCTGACACTGGATTTCGCCAGTTGGGCAACGGCGTGTGCCTTAGACGGCGTGGATGGCTCAAGGTAACTGACTTCCGTCAGGACGTGCAGACCAGAGTCTTGGACATGCCGTTTGACGGGAACAACCTGTTTGGGAAAACAGTGGACGATTCCCTACAAGCCATCAAGACGGACAAGGAGACGGCCCGTGCTCTTGGTGTTCTCCAGCAACGACGGCCACCCTTTCGGAGCGGCGGAGGCAAGCAGGGTGCCTCCAAAGGTTCCAGCGGCGGATTTTCCACCTATCGTCAAGCGGCCCGTTCGTCGTCGCAAGAAGCCTACAGGGGACGAGGCAAGTCGGGCGGACCCCGCCTTCGTCGCCAAGGAGGGCAAGGCGGCAAAGCCTCGTCGAAGCAGGACTGAACCGGCCGTGGGGTCGGGCCCCCACCGAAGCACCCCGGTGGGAGGCCGGCTGGCGAACTTCGTCAGCGTGTGGGAGTCCATCTCCACCGACCGTTGGGTGCTGGACGCCCTGGCCCAGGGTCATGCGCTCGAGTTTCTAAAGAAGTGCCCGCGCGTCCCCTCCGTGGCCAGGAAGGAACATCACGTCCCTCAACTTCTCTTGGAGGTAAAGGCGATGCTCAAGAAAGGCGCCATCGAGCTCGTCCCAAAGAGGCTTCGGGGCTCCGGAGTTTACACAAGATACTTCCTCGTGAAGAAGAAGACGGGAGGATGGCGTCCCATCCTGGACCTACGACGACTGAACAAATTCATCAAGGCACAGAAGTTCCGGATGGTCACCCTCCAGCACGTCCTGGGTCAACTGGAGGAGGGCGATTATTTCCTGTCGTCGTTGGATTTGGAGGATGCCTACTTCCATATCCCCATCCTAAAGGGACACCGAATGTTTCTCAGATTCATGGTCCAAGGGCGTCACTACCAGTTCAGAGCCCTTCCCTTCGGATTGAGGTCGGCACCCAGGGTGTTCACCAAGTGCCTCGCACCGGTGGCGGCGCGGCTGCGCCTGGAGGGGATCCACGTCTACCCCTACCTGGACGACTGGCTCATCCGAGCAAAGACAAAGGAGCTCGCCACAGAGCACACGGCGAGGACCGTCCAACTACTCACGGACCTGGGATTCTCCATAAACTACGCCAAGTCCCACCTGGTGCCCACGCAAGGCGCACTGTTTCTGGGAGCGAAACTCGACACAGTGGCGCTTCTGGCCTCTCCGTCGGAGGAAAGGACGAGGGCCATCTTGGGCAAGGTGCAGCGGATGCTGGTTGCGGACGCGGCCAGGGTGAGGTCCATCAAATCCCTCCTCGGAATGATGTCTTCTTGCATTTATCTCATCCGCCTGTGCAGGCTTCGGATGCGCCCGTTGCAGGAGTTCCTGGACGCTCGCTGGATCCAGACGACGGGCAGCTTCGAGGACAGGATCACACTCGACGAGAGCTTCCGACGAGTGATCCGGTGGTGGGGCACCCGCGCGCATCTGACGACGGGCATGCACTTCCAGACCCTGTGACCACGGAAGCCTCCCTGGAAGGGTGGCGAGCGCACACCGAAAATCTGCACGCGAGAGGCCTTTGGCTGCCGACAGAGAAGTCCCTCCATATCAACGTCCTGGAACTCCGGGCAGTGTGTTGGGCCCTCAGGTCCTTTCTTCCGTCCCTCAAGGGCAAGGTGGTGAGGATCTTCACCGACAACACCACCACCATGCTCTACATCAGGAAGCAGGGCGGTACCAGATCCCCAGTCCTGTCCAAGGAGGCTCAGGATCTGTGGCATTGGGCCGTCGCCCAAGGGATGTTTCTGGTGCCGTTTCATCTGGCAGGGATAAAAACACCATCGCCGACTCGCTCAGCAGAGAGCTGCGCTCGTGCCACGAGTGGGACCTACGACAGGATCTAGTGGACCGCCAGATCGATCTGTTCGCGACGGCGACGAACTCCAAGTGCCGGAGGTTCGCCAGCAGGTTTCCCCAGCCGAGGAGCATGGGCAATGCTTTCTTGTTCCCCTGGGAGGGCCTGTTCCTATATGCGTTCCCTCCATTGCCGCTGCTGATCCGGCTCATCAACCAGCTCAAGAGGTCACGGTGCAGGATGATCCTCGTTGCACCTGCGTGGCCGAGGCAGATATGGTTCCCGGACCTTCTGGACTTGTCAGCGTCCCCGTCAATCAAGCTGCCAGTGGACGCGGATCTTCTCTCCAGGAAAGGAGGCGCCATCCTCCATCACGACCCGAAGTCGCTGAACTTGCAGTCCTGGCTCCTGCAGCGTTAGAGTTTGGAGGTTACGACATACCGGCCGACTGCAGAGAGGTTCTTACAAAGGCCAGGGCATCCTCAACTCTTAAATGCTATGGACACAAATGGAAGAGGTTCTCTGTCTGGTGCCACGCACAGAAGATTAATCCTCTACGGATTACGGCTCCTCAAGTACTGCCGTACCTGCTGACGCTGGCCAAGGCTGGACTGGCGCACGATTCCATCAAGATTCATCTTGCTGCGATCTCCCGATACACCAGAACCACGGGACGGACGTTTTGTGGTCTCATCGTCTGGTGAAAGAATTCATGAAGGGACTGTTCAGATCGTTCCCGCCGGTGAAGGCCCTGGCCCCGGCGTGGGAGCTCAACGTGGTGCTGACCAAGCTCATGGGACCTCCGTTCGAGCCTCTGCACTCAGCTCAGTTGAAGTTCTTGTTGTGGAAAACTGCGTTTCTTGTGGCCATCACCTCTGCACGACGGGTGGGAGAGATCCAGGCCCTTTCCTGCAAGCCCCCGTACTTGACTTTTCACGACACAAGGGTAGTGCTCAGGACGCACCCCTCCTTCATGCCCAAGGTACCTTCGGACTTCCACCTCAACAAACCCTTGGTGTTGCCTGTTTTCTTCCCGTCGCCTTCGTCGCCCGCTGAAAGGACTTTGCACTCGCTGGATGTGGCTAGAGCGCTGAAGTTCTACGTGGACCGCACGAAGAGTTTTCGGAAGACGTCACAATCAGGGGAAGGCTCTCTCGAAGGCTTCCATTTCCAGATGGCTCTCCAGCTGTATCATGTACTGTCATCGGTTGGCAAACCGACCGCTGCCTGGCCGTCCGAGAGCCCATTTCACCAGAGCGATCGCAGCTACCACGGCGTTCCTATCTGGTGTGCCCTTGCTGGACATCTGCAGGGCTGCTACGTGGAGGTCGATGCACACCTTCACGAAATTCTACTGCGTCAATCGGGATTCCAGGGAGGAGTCCAGGGTCGGCCAAGCAGTGCTGCGCAACCTGTTTGCCTAAGGTGAGCCTGGTGAGGAGGTAAGAATTGCTTAATGTTGAGTTTTGGATGTAATGCTTAATGTTGAGCCTTTGCCACCTCCCGTGGTTGTGCATGTGTGTACTGCTATGTATTCTTTTATTCATGAGCATGTGAATCCATGCCAGACCCCATGCTGGAGAAGGAACAAGTTACTTACCTGTAACTGTTGTTCTTCAGCATGGGTCTGGCATGGATTCACATGCGAACCCTCCCGCCTACCCCTCAGCGGCTCTTCACTTGGTCATACTGCCACTTCACGTGCTACCAAATCTGAAGATGGCTGCCAGAGGCGGGGCTTAGGGAGATGGCAGTCATTGGCTGTGGTCAGTATGACGCAGAGATCAGTGATTGGTTACTACTACGAAAGACAGATCAGAAACAAAACTGATACTGATTTTTCTTTACCGAGGATTCCCAGCCTGACGACGGGGAATATTCATGAGCATGTGAATCCATGCCAGACCCATGCTGGAGAACAACAGTTACAGGTAAGTAGATTAAGGAAAATTAAACCCTTTATCTCGGACAAATGTTGGAGGGAGTGTGGACAGATCGGGCGATTGGAATCATATATGGTGGGCATGCCCGAGTCTGGTGCAGTACTGGGAAGATGCAAATAAATGTATGGTAGAAATGTTTGCTTTGCAAACACTGTGTTCTATGCAATCATGTTTGTTAGTACTTTTTGAGGAAAGTTTTGGACAGAACTCTAAGCCTGTTTTGAAAGTGTATGTTATATTGTGACTAGCTGCTCTGCAGGTTATAGCTCAAAAGTGGATAGCTGGAGACCCACCTCTTCTTACAGACTGGTTCTCCAAAGTTTGGAACTTGTTTGGCATTAGAATGGGTAACGTACGCTATACAGGGAAATCAATCGACATTCTCTAAAGGCTGGAAGATACTTTTGAGCTTTCTACAAAAAGTCTATAATGTTATCAACTATCTCCAAAAATTGCATATATTGGGAATTGCTTGAATGTCTCGTAATGGCTAGTATTTTGAACTGGACTTGCTCTGCTCTGTATTCACAGCGGATAAGGAGAGTAGGGACGGTAGGGGAAGGGCTGAGGGGGGACTTTGGATGTGAAAAAGAAATGCCAATAAAAAATAAGTTTACAAAAATGTGATTTTCTCAGTGAGAAAACCCAGAGATCCCTTTTTTACAAGACGCATATAAAGGTGGAAATAATATCAATATACCCTTTTTACTGTGCCTTATATCCATGGTCTCACAGTGCCATCTAGTGGATTTTACATTAATATGTTTTCATTATATTTTTTAAGTTTCTACAGTCGTTTTTTAAAAAGTACCTAACCTAGCATACATTCCACCTACACTTGACCTAAAAAGTAGACTGTGAGTTGGTGCGATCTTTGACTCTATTAAGAATGTTCATGGTGTTTTGTTTTATAGTATCTTTAATTGAGGAGCTTATTATGATTACCAAATATTTAATCCCTGTGGGACACAATTTTATTTCTAGATTGGAGCAGTGGTGTCTGGTACATTATATATGTTCAGTGGTAGGATTTCTGATTTTTCAATATTAAATTTGTAGCCAGATGCTAAGGAAAATTGGCGAGATGGTAGTGAGCAAATGATCAAGACAAGAGTTTGTTATCTGTAATAAAAGTAAAACACATCTGTGTACGCGGCCGTTTTTACATGGATGTGATCCTGTTGGATTCCAATGGTGTTTTTGTTTTGTCCGATTGCCTCTAGGAATGGTTCTATAGCCAGGATGAAGAGACGAGGGGATATTGGGCAGCCTTGGCGGATTCCTCTGCTAAGAGGAAAAAAGGAGGATATATTTCCATTTACAAAAACTGCTGTTTTGGGGTTGGAATATAACCTTTTGACTATTGAAATAAAGGAATCAGGAATATTATGCCATTGAAGAGCTTTGAACATAAAATCCCACTCTTCCCTGTCAAAAGCGTTCTCAGCATCAAATTGTATAGCTGCATAAGGATTAGTGGAAGTCTTATTTATGTTGATGACATTTGTGAAAAGTCTAATATTCGCGGAAGATAATCTTCCCTTGACAAATCCTACCTGGTCATTTTTGATTACGTTCGGCAGAAAGGGATTTAATTTATTAGCTAGGATTTTGGCTAGGATTTTACAATCGGTATTGATCAGGGGAATTGGTCTATAATTTTGAACTGATTCAGGGTATTTATTTGGTTTGGGAAAGACAATTAACATTGCTTCAGAAAAAGAGCCCATAGCTTTTTCATTAGAGATGAAGGAGGAATAGAGTTCATGGAGTTTCGGAGTCAGGAGATCTTTGAAGTGATCAAAAAAGTCTATCGGCAGTCCATCTGGTCCTGGGGCTTTTCCATTTTTAAGATCTTTTATAGCTTAATAAATTTCATTAACTTGTATCGGTTCATTTAAGGTTTGAAATTAATGGTGGTGTATGAATCACAATGCATATTTCTGAGAAAGTCAGCAGCATGAGGTAATAATTCTAAAGAATATAATTTCTGATCAAATTTGGAGAAGGGTTGTAGAATGTCCTCATCTTTAAAAACTCTATTTCCATTTTGATCTTTTATGACCGTACTTTTGGCTCTATCCTTTTTAAATTTAAAGTATAAAGCTAATGATTTACTTGATTTGTTGGAGAATTGGTACATTTTTGATTTATACTTTAGGAGGTTGGCACAGGAGTATTGCGTAATCAGATTGTTATATTGGATTTTTTACTTGGTTATTTGCGTGAGAATAGAATTAGTATTAGTGCGAATATACTCTGCTTCTAAGTCTTTAATAGTTTTGAAGATATAATTTGATTCCTGTTAAAGTCTTTTCTTTTTTTGAGCTACATAAGATATGATTTGGCCTCTTAATGCAGCTTTATGACAGTCCCAATTGTTATGGATGGAGGTATCATCATTTAGATTTTCTGTAAAGAAGTTTGTGGTGTTGGATGAATTCAGTGAATAAACTATCTTTTAAAAGGGTTGAGTTAAATCTCCACCTGTTTTGTTGGTGCATGTAATGTGAATTATATAATTGAACATGGACAAGGGCAGGGTCAGACAGAATTATGGGTTCTATTGTAGCATTTAACAGTCGATTGGTCATTGATTTGGAGATAAAAACAGTCAATTCTTGAAAAAGAGTTGTGTGGTGGAGAGTAGAAAGTATCTTCTAGGTCTGTATGATGAACTAAACGCCAGGCATCAATAAGCCATAGTTCAGATACAAAATTGATGGAATGTACATGGAAATTTGTGTTTTTAAAACGTACATTAGATTTTTTTATCAAGAAGAGAGTCTACAATCTCCACATACTATAAGACCTTAAACATTTACAATGGAATAGTCGACAGATTGAATGAGAAGCTTAACACCCATCTGCCTATGTCATCAGACTCTCGATATAACTTTGCATTGAAGATGTTTACTAATAAGGCTGATTACTCCGTTTCTCTTTCCACAAGCTGCGCTAGCAAAAACGTTCCCTACCCATAACCGTTTCAGTTTGGCAGCTTCCAATTGAGAGAGATGTGGTTCTTATAAGCATGCTATGGCTGGTTTAGTCCTATTAAGATGGGGAAAAATATTTTGCCGCTTAACCGGATTGTGAAGGCCTTTGACATTCCTCGAATTTATTTTAAATGACGTGGAGGACATTCAGAAGATATAAGTACTCATAAGGTTTAAATTGATAGCGTAATGTACACATAAGGTATGGAGACAAAGGGGGGTGGGAGTACAAACAGAAAGAACATGGAATTTTGCAGTTAACGTAACACTAGACTTGTATGTAAAGGAGTAGTGGCTAACTGGATACAGCCACTCCAAACCATGTGCTTGTACAGTCAATAATAGGTAGGGGGTGGAGGGCCCGGTGCAGATGGGCTATTCTGTGCTCCATACCTGCCTAACTATCCTAATAAAATGCCAACTTTCGGTGTCTAATATTTAATTCATATGTGCGGTTTGGATGTGTCCATTTCTTCTCTTCTGTGACCTTGAATAAAGCTGCGCAGATCTTTTGGGTCTTGAAAAGTATACATATGACCATTAAGAGCGACTTTTAGGGCTGTCCAGTTAAATGGTGAATATATTTGATCGAATGACAAATTGGTTGAATCAATTTGGTCGGAAAAAAAAAGGTCGAATATTTTTTTAAATTATATATTTTTTTTTTGCTCTAGTATAGGTAAAAATAGGTTAAAAAAAAAAGTGTTTTAACACCAAAAACAGGGGTTTGGGGGGGGGGCCCCCCAAAAAAAAAAAATAGACCATTTTTTCTACCAAATTGATTCAACCATATTGTAATTCGATCAAATGCATTCGACCAAATGTCTGGTAACCCTTTTAGGTATGCTGGATGTATGATCCCATATATATCATTAAGCTGTCTCAGTGCAGGTCTAAATGCCAATAGTTCTTTACTTCTTACTGCTGTGATGTTGGAGATGTCTGGAGTTATGAAGCTTCTGGAGCCTTCCCATACAAGAGTTGTCTTCTGTTTTGCCTTATCGAAAATGAGCATAATGTGAGTATAATTCAGTAGAGCGAAGATCATAGTTCTTGGAGCATTACGGGAGCGATTTCTAAGCCCTGTCTGGTGGGCCCTTTGAATATTGAATAGTGGTGGTGTGGTAAGATCCAATAGTGTGAAGAGCATGTGAAAAAGGAATTGAATAGGGATGCCGTTTTCAATGTTCTTAGGAAAACCAACAATACATACAATTCTCCTTCTGTTGCTGTTTTCTAAATTCTCTGTCTGCTTCTATAGACATATGACTGTATTTTCCAACGATTGTACTCTACGCACAACATCCTCCGCATCACTCACCCGTCTTTCCACTTCCGTTATCCTAGTTTCAAATGTGGACCACCTATCATCGAGCATCTGCAATTTGGCAGTTGTGGCTTCCATAAATGGTTTAAGAGACTTAATCTCTATTAGGATAGCATGCATGACTGGATCTTGCATATCTTCCTTAGGTGTAGGAGAGTCACTTTTTTGTCTCTTGGGGGCGTTACTGATGGGTGTGGAAGATATTTCTTTGGGTTGTCCCTTTTTTGAAGACCTGTTAAAACAGGCTAAGCATCACTGGATGGGAAAGTGCTTCACAATAGATATTATAGCCAAAAGCCTAGTCGTACACACTTATTTTCCAAAATGCTCAGTTGTGCGCATTTATTTTACAATGTGCTCAGTTGTGCGCATTTATTTTACAATGTGCTCAGTTGTGTGGACTTCTTTTCCAATGTGCCCAGTTGTGCGTGCTTATTTTCAATGTGCCGCTCCTCTCTATAGTTTTAATATGATGTGCACGAAATAAGGTTGTTTTAGATTTTCATGTTAGTAGTACTGGGTGTCTCTTATAGTTTAGCGGTCACTTTAATTTCTCATAAATTTGGCAAAGGCAAGCAGAATGAGGCATTATATTATATGCACCAATAATGATAAACCAGAGGCACTCAGGGTTTGTTAATCTCATTTCAAATAATATGCACTGTAGGACTTGATTATTTTTACAGCTATCAAGTAGAAGGATTAACGGTTTTGTTCTAAGATATATTGCCCATGTGCCAAAATCCCTCAGTATTAAATATTCTTGTTAATTCTTTGGGAATGCTTTTACTCAAAAAGAGTTCGTTATAATCATAGAGGTCCTGTTAAGCATACACTGATAAAAATATAATTTAAAGCATTACATTTCTTCTTTTTCTCTTTCTGAGCCTTAAAAAAATATGGATATTCATTTGTAAAGTCATTGGCTGTCACAAGCGTATGTATTAAAACTTGTGTTATTTGCTTGGATTTTACTTGAGTGAGGAAACTGAACTGTGTCTTGAAGCAAACATGCTTCCCAACGACGCCAGTCTTGCTGTTCCACTAGCCGAACAGCTGACAGGACTTGACAGCTTCTTATCAGCGCGACCTCCACTGATTGATAGGCCTCACCTCCTCATCCAGGCAGCTTCCTGGAACTTCTCAAACGGTGTTCATTGACAAACACTGAGCCTCACAAACCTTCTGCTGTGACATGCAATCTCCTTTGTGAGTTATTTTTAAAATAAATCATCAGGTTGCCACACGGAAAATATTTTGTATTTGTGCCGGCCCGGGAGCTCAAGAATTAGGTGGCCATCTGCTACGGCGCTTGGCCACGTCCCCTATTAAAATACTTATAAGGCTTAGGTGGAAGCACTATACAACTCTCTTTAAGGAATCCATTTGATACTTTACAAATACTGAAGCAGAAGCTGACATAAATTGGAGCAAGTAAGGAACAAGTTACTTACCTGTAACTGTTGTTCTCCAGCATGGGTCTGGCATGGATTCACATGCTCATGAATATTCCCCGTCGTCAGGCTGGGAATCCTCGGTAAAGAAAAAATCAGTATCAGTTTCGTTTCTGATCTGTCTTTCCTAGTAGTAACCAATCACTGATCTCTGCGTCATACTGACCACAGCCAATGACTGCCCTCTACCTAAGCCCCGCCTCTGGCAGCCATCTTCAGATTTGGTAGCACGTGAAGTGGCAGTATGACCAAGTGAAGAGCCGCAGAGGGGTAGGCGGGAGGGTTCGCATGTGAATCCATGCCAGACCCATGCTGGAGAACAACAGTTACAGGTAAGTAACATGTTCCGTCTCCAGCATGGGGTCTGGCATGGATTCACATGCTCATGAATATAAGATTAAATAGCAGTACACACATGCACAACCACGGGGGGTGGTAAAAGGCTCAACATTAAGCAATACAAAACTCAACATTAAGCATCTCTTACCTCCTCACCAGGCTCACCTTAAGCGAACAGGTTGCGCAGCACTGCTTGGCCGACCCTGGACTCCTCCCTGGAATCCCGATCGATGCAGTAGAATCTCGTGAAGGTGTGCGTCGACCTCCACGTAGCAGCCCTGTAGATGTCCAGCAGGGGCACACCAGATAAGAACGCCGTAGTAGCAGCGATCGCTCTGGTCGAATGGGCTCTCGGACGGCCTGGCAGCGGTCGGTTAGCCAACCGGTGACAGTGCATGATGCAGCCGGGGAGCCATCTGGAAATAGAAGACTTCGAGAGAGCCTTCCCTTGATTCACAGGTCCAAAGTGCACGAACAGCTGTGATGTCCTCCGGAAACTCTTCGTGCGGTCCACGTAGAACTTCAGCGCTCTAGCCACATCCAGCGAGTGCAAAGTCCTCTCGGCCGGCGACGAAGGAGACGGGAAGAAAACAGGTAACACCAAGGGCTGGTTAAGATGGAAGTCCGACGGCACCTTGGGCATAAAGGAGGGGTGCGTCCTAAGCACCACCCTCGAGGCATGGAAAGTCAAGTACGGTGCTTTGCAGGATAGGGCCTGGATCTCTCCCACTCGTCGTGCGGAGGTAATGGCCACCAGGAACGCCGTCTTCCACGACACAAACTTCATAGGTGCGGAGTGCATCGGCTTGAATGGGGGCCCCATGAGCCTGGTCAGCACCACGTTAAGTTCCCACGCCGGGGCCTTCGCTGGCGGGAACGACCGGAACAGTCCTTTCATAAACTTTTACCAGTCGATGGGACCACAGGGACGTCCGTCTTGTGGTTCTGGTATATCTGGAGATCGCCGCCAGATGAATCTTAATGGAGGCATGGGCTAGCCCAGCCTTTGCCAGCGATTAGCAGGTACGGCAGAACTTGAGGGGCCGTAATCCATAGGGGGTTGATCTTCTGTGCCCGGCACCAGATAGAGAACCTCTTCCACTTATGACCGTAGCATTTGAGAGTCGAGGACGCCCTGGCCTTTGCAAGAACCTCTCTGCAATCGGCCGGTATATCGTAGCCTCCAAACTCTAGCGCTGCAGGAGCCAAGCCTGCAGGTTCAGCTACGCCGGGTCGTGGTGGAAGATGGCGCCTCCTTCTCTGGAGAGAAGGTCCGCGTCCGCCGACAGCTTGATGGGAGGGGACGTTGACAAGTCCAGAAGGTCCGGGAACCAGATCTGCCTCGGCCACGCCGGTGCGACGAGGATCATCCTGCACCGGGACCTCTTGAGCTGACTGATGAGTCGAAGCAGCAACGGCAACGGAGGGAACGCATACAGGTATAGGCCGTCCCAGGGGAACGAGAACGCATCGCCCATGCTTCTCGGCTGGGGAAACCTGCTGGCGAACCTCTTGCACTTCAAGTTCGTCGCTGTTGCGAACAGGTCGATTTGGGGTTTGCCCCATCGTCGGAAGAGTTGATCCACCTGATCCTGGCGCAGTTCCCACTCGTGACACGCGCGCAGCTCCCTGCTGAGCGAGTCGGCGATGGTGTTGCTTTCTCCTGCCAGGAACATCCCCTGGGCGACCGCCCAGTGCCACAGATCCTGTGCCTCCTTGGATAGGGCTGGGGATCTGGTGCCTCCCTGCTTCCGTATGTAAAACATTGTCGTGGTGTTGTCCGTGAAGATCCGCACCACCTTGCCCTTGAGCGACAGGAGGAACGATTTGAGAGCCCAGAACACGGCTCAGAGTTCCAGGACGTTGATGTGCATGAGCCTCTCCTCCGGGAGCCAGAGGCCTCTTGCATGGAGCTCTCCGGTGTGGGCGCCCCAACCTTCCAGGGAGGCGTCCGTCGTCACCGTCTCCTGGTACGCCGGCGTCTGAAAGTCCTTGCCCGCCGTGAGGTGCGCTTGAACGCCCCACCACTGAATCGCCCGCCGGAACACATCGTTGAGGGGGACCCTGTCTTCGAAGGTGCCCGTCGCCTGTATCCAACGGGCGTCGAGAAATTCTTGAAGGGGGCGCCTCCGTAGCCTGCAGAGGCGCACCAGGTAGATGCACGAGGACATCATCCCCAGGAGGGACTTGATGGACCTCACCCTGGCCACGTCCGTGGTCAGCAGGTGCTGCACTTTGCCCAGAATGGTCTTCGTTCGTTCTTCCGACGGGGCCGTCAGGCACCTCACTGTATCGAGCTCCGCTCCCAGAAACAGGGCCACCTGCGACGGCACCAGGTGGGACTTTGGGTAGTTTATGGCGAATCCCAGGTCTGTGAGTAGCTGGACGGTCCTCGCAGTGTGTTCGATGGCGAGTTCCCTCGTCCTTGAGCGGATGAGCCAGTCGTCCAGGTAGGGGTAGACGTGAATCCCCTGCAGGCGCAGCCGCGCCGCCACTGGTGCTAGGCACTTGATAAAGACCCTGAGGTCCGACTGAAATCCGAACGGCAGTGCTCTGAATTGGTAGTGGCATCCCTGGACGACGAACCTGAGGAACTTTCGGTGACTTTTGAGGAAGGGAACGTGGAAGTAAGCATCCTCCAGGTCCAACGACGATATAAAGTCGCCTTCCTCCAGCTGTCCCAGTACGTGCTGGAGGGTGACCATCCTGAACTTTTGTGATCTGATGTATTTGTTCAAACGACGAAGGTCCAGGATGGGGCGCCAGCCGCCCGTCTTCTTCCTGACGAGGAAGTATCTTGAGTACACCCCGGAGCCTCTTCGGGACAAGCTTGATGGCGCCTTTCCTGAGTATCGCCCGTACTTCCAACAGCAGTTGCGGGACGTGATTTTCCTTCCTGGCCACGGGTGGAACGTGAGGGCACTTCTTCAGGAATTCGATAGTGTCCTCTTGCCAGGGTATCCAGCACCCTACGGTCGGTGGAGATGGACTTCCACACGCCGACGAAATTCGTCAGCCGGCCTCCCACCGGGGTGCTTCGGTGGGGGCCCGAGACCACGGCCGGTTCAGTCCTGCTTGGAGGTGGTGCCCTTGCCGCCCTGGCCACCTTGCCGATGGCGGCGAGGGACTCCCTGCTTGCCGCGACCCCTGTAAGCCTCCTGAGACGAGGAGCGTGCCGCCTGGCGGTAGGACGACGAGCCACCGCTGGATCCCTTGGAGGCACCCTGTCTGCCTCCGGAGCTCCGAAAGGGCTGTCGTTGCTGAAGGGCTCCTAGGGCGCGGGCCGTCTCCGTGTCCATTTTTATGGCTTGGAGGGACTCGTCCACCGCCTTCCCGAACAAGTTGCTGCCGTCGAACGGCATGTCCAACACCCTGGTCTGGACGTCCTGACGGAAGTCGGTCGCCCAGAGCCAACCCCGTCGTCATAGGCAAACACCGTTGCCGGTATCGGCAATATCGGTTGCCACCGTTATGGCATGGTCCGACGCCACCTCGCCCTCTTGAAGTATCTCCAGGGCCTCGGACCTCTTGTCCGGCAGGAAGTCCAATATGGGGGCCAGTTTAAACCAGTGCTCCCTGTCGTAACTGGCCACGATCGCCAGGGCGTTGGCCGCTTTGATCGTCGTCGCCGCCGACGAAATGACCCGCCGCCCCATGGCGTCCAACTTCTTTCCCTCGCCGTCCGGCGGGGAATTCGACATCGAGGCTCCTGACCCCGCCGCTTTCTTCTTCGCCGCCGCCGAGACGACCGAGTCTGGCGTTGGCTGGGCCCTGAGGCACAGGGGAGCGGTTTCGGGGACCCGGTACTTCTTCTCGTACCGGTCCCGTTTGGCTGGTGCCGTGGAGGGGTTTTTGAGAACCGACAGGCCCTCCTCCCAGATGTCATCGATTAGGGGCACCGCGATGCTCGTCTGCCTCTTGGCCTCCCGGCGCTGATAGAGGAAACCTTCCTTTTTCTGCTCCTCCGGGCAGAGCTGGAACAATTCGGACGCCCTGGTGATCATGGCGTGGAATGAGCCAATCTCGTCGGGCGGCGAGGCCCGTGCGACGGGAGACCCGTTCCGTCGCTGTTAGGTAAGATTTCCACAGGGCTGGTAAATCTTCCTTGCCTGGTTCAACTCCAGAACTTTTTGCTTTTCTAGTGAGATATTTTCCATTAATACCTCAGTGAGTGGGAACCTTTTTCCACACTCACCTGTCTTTAACTCTTTTTATGGGTGTCATTTTTAAGACTCTCCATAGTGTCTTTTTAAAGTTATCATGTCTAACAACTTATTGGCAATAAGTGCCTGTTGTTGCTGGGTTGCCCTAGGGGCTCCCCATTTAACTTTCTTGTGCTAACCTTGAGTGAACTACAGTTCCCAAGGGTAGAAAGGATCTTTGGATCCCTTTTACATTTACTTCTGTGAAACCAGCACACCCCACCTTATGTGGAGTGCTGGGGAGATACAATGTATCCCCTTTCACATTTAAACTGTAACAATTCTGTTACAGTGACAAGCTTACCTTTAATGGCTGGTGGCAGTGATACCTTTTACTAATTTGGTGCACCTTTACCGCGTGCTGTAATCACAGCTGCAGTAAAGGCACCTAAGGGTGCTCATTTTTACCAAAATGGCCCCTGTCTTCTTTTTCTGCCATTTTAGTGTTTCTTGTCGTTTCTTGTTCCTTCCCCTGACATCCAGGGCGGGAAATTCCTTTGTTTGAGTTTTGCCTTTGGCGGGAGTCCCCTGGACACCCCGCCCAGGCTCCAGTCAGTCTGTAAGCACAGGAAGTGGGGGAGGGGTCCCAAACTTCCCCCTCCTTTGTCTTAGGTCTTCCTTCAACTGGGCCAAATCCCAGTGGGGGGTTGGCTGTCCTGATTGGACAGCCAAACGCCCCTTTCTTGTAAAATGCGGGGAGAGAATGCAGAGGTTGTGTTGCAGTTCCTGATAAATACTGGAAACCTGGAGGCTGAAGTCATGTCGACCACTGGAACAGAAAACCGAAGAGGATGACGAAGGAAAAGCGGCGGGAATGATTTCCAGCGGCCGGAGAGCCTGCTTTGTAACCGGAGCCTGCTGCAGCCCTTCCTTCCGATCGACCTGGGGACTCCGAAAACGACGACCCGAACCCAGAGCCTGGTGAGACCCACTAGACTCGAGACGACCTGCATTTTGAGCCATCCCACGGGTTTCTGCGACCTTGCGTTCTTGCAATACCCCAATACCCTGGGACCTCCAGCCACTGTGCGGTGCACGGTCTTCCGAATTCCGAATCTTGCTGAAACTTCGTGGGCATCTTGGTCTATCTCCAGAGACACGAATCGAGTCCAAAAAGTCCCCTCACAAGAGTGCTGGACCTTTTAAACGACGAGAATTCAACCGCGATTTTCTGTCTTCTTCTGTGCTCCTTGAAAAGGCGCCAAACCTGCAGAACCGCATTCAGCCGCGAGAGAAATCTTGCCTAGAGCCTTCTTCATCGATCCCTGCTGCAAAGTCCCTTCTGAGGTCTTGTGTTCAGTCTCCAGGACAAGGAATCCAGTGACCGGGTATTTGGCTGCAGTCCCTGAAGTTCTCCTGCTGCAATCTCTTCTTCATTGCTGAGGTACTGTGTTGGCTTGGGTACATACTTACCTTAAGCCTGTTGGGATTTCTGTGTAGTCCTGGGGTGTTTTCTGTGATGGGGAGGTCCCTCGTCCAGTACACCCAGTCCCACTGCTAGAATCCTGCTGGGGTGTCTTCTGTGAAGCCCATGGACCCTCTTCTAACCCTAGAAGTAAAGTACTCACTTGGTTGCCAGTTTTCCTAAGGAAGCCCTGACTTTTGCTACTAAAGAACTTATTCTAACACGGCCTGTTGGTCACTAGTCCTAGTGACCCCCCTTCTGCCACTGAGAACACTCATGCTCTAAGGGAAAAGACTTTGAAGGGATTGGGACTTCTGCCTAGAAAAGAAATCAAGTGTTTTTACTTGCTTGTAAAGAGTTGGTTGGTAACTGTAATTCTAAGAGTGAACAGTTACAAAAGTTCTTACTGATCTTGGATGTATGATGCACTATTCTTAAAAGTATGGTTAACATCTTTCCTTCCTTAGCCACTGTTTTGCCAGTCTAAAAGAAAGTAGATGTGAAGGTATTTTACTCTCCTGTGATTAGGTTGTGCCTCTTTACAAAAGTAATGTGTTGGTTTCACTAGATTATTCCTGAAGGGTAATTGTATGAGTGTCCTCCAACTGTTGGTATCACCAGGTTAGTCCTGTTAGGATAACTGTATGAGTGTCCCCCAACTGGGTCTTGCTTCCCCTGACTTGCTGCTAGCCTGTCTTTAATAAGTCTACATTAGGTTGTTGCCTACCTAGAATTAGCTATTCAGTAAAGTGCGACATTGGGTTTTACTTTCCCCCTCATTGTGAAGTTAAAGTAAGTGGGTTTTACTTACCTTGTGTTAGCTGTGTGCCATCCAAAACAAGTTACAAGAGTTATTGCTTACCTCAATCTGGGGTTCCCTGATTTCCAAAGCATCTGTAATGATATATTACATCCATTAGGTTTAGCTACCTGGTATAACTGTGTGTTATGACAAAAGTAGTTATAGGTTTTTACTGCACCTAGAATAAGTGTTTCACTATTCACCAAAAGTATATTGTCCAGTTGACTGTTTATGTGATTTGTTACAAGAGTCACTGTACAACTGGAAGGGCCTACTGTCCTTGTATTACCACAAGTAATCTAAAAAGTAACCATTGGTCTTTTACTCCCAAAGAATAGGCTTGGCCTATACTAAATGTGTATAACAAGGTTTTGACTTCCCTAGAACTACTGTTAGGTGTTCCAAATAAGGTCTATACTTGGGTCTGTGTACTTTCAAGTATAGTGTTGTGTTTTATATTGTGATTTCATATAATGTTTCAGTATTTACTTAACCCCTAGATTTATCTGGGCCTACCTGTATTTAAATAAATCCTTTATTTTTATAATACATAGTGTTTCAGTGTTTCTTTGGATCATTTGTATTACAATTTTCACTTGTACTGTATCTACTGCCCTCTCTCCCTCCTAAGATAAGCCTGGCTGCTCTGCCTACGCTACCATGTACTCAGGTGGTACAGTCTTATACTAAGAGTGGAGTCTTGTACTGCCTCAGTTGAATGGTTTTACTAGGCCCTTAACTGGACTTCAGAAAAACTGTCCTAACACTGTTGGCATGCGCTGGGATCAAGGTGGATTGCATTACATTGATTATTGATATACTTTGTGTCCAAAGGAAACCATCCAGTAGGTTTGGTTTAGCCAAGGTAAAGTGTACTTCTTGTATTTAACACAAGAACCAACACCATGGCCTGCTTTAGGCCTGAGGACTTCTCTTATGTTGCAATAGAAACTGTGGTTACAATGTGTATAGAGAAGGGCCTCAATTGTGAAGGAAGTAAGCTTGAATTATAACAAAGGTTATGGGACCATATGTATGGTTCCAGTGAACCTGGGTCCACTTCTTACAATATTGCTGGGAGTGAGGATGATGAGGGTTCCGACAGCTGTCCAAACTCCTCAGAGGAGGAATATGAGGGTTCTGATGAGGAGGATGTTAGTTCACCCCCCTCTCCTTCTCCTGCCTCTACCTTACTGCCTACCATGTGCTCTGAGATATCTGAGGCACTGAATATAAGACAATTCCTGTGGGAACACAATATGAAGATGTGGGAATATGAGAAAAAGTATAACAGGTCTGTAGAAGACCATTTTCTGCACCCCTCTTCTTTTCCCAGTTCTTCTATGTCTGCAGCTTCCAGGTTTCCAGAATTGGTGAGTCAGTATGATCTGAAGTGTGACATTGTTGTATGGCTAAAAACTTTTGACCTCACTTGTAAAAGGTTTGGTCTGTGTGAGAGTGATAGAATACCCTGGGTTCTTTTTAGACTTCCCAAGAGGGACTACCATGTGCTCTTGGATTTACCTGAAGTAGAAATAGGTAACTGGGATAGGGTAAAAACAGCTCTCATAGATAGATATAAGAAAAAAAACTTCTACATATCTATACTCCTTAAGGGACTCTGAGCATAGATGTAGGTCAAAAAGTGCTGTCTCCTCATCCCTTAAGAAATCTGTCAATACTGAGTATAGCAGAAAAGCTGTGATCTTAGACTCAGCTGAGCCCCCTTGTAAAAAGGCTGAGGCTCTTAAACTTGAAGTAAGAGAGGTCCCCTTAGGAGACCCCTCTTTAGAGATAAAAGGCATTAACTGCCACTCTGAAGGGCACTTGGGTGTAACACCCATAACTTCAAATAGGGACAAAGCCCCTAGGCCCACAAAGCTAGAGGTCACTCCTGTGACCCCACCTTTAGCTGCTGCTAAGGTGATAGAGCCTCTTGAACAACCACATGTAGTGGAAGTGGTTCAACTAGTTCCCAGAAACTTAAAAACTTCTGTCCTAGTACCCATATGGTGTAATACCATTAACCAGGTCACTGCTGTGACCCCACCTTCAGTTAACACTGAGTTGAAAGAACCTCTTGAAAACCCACCTAGAGTGCAAGTGGTTCAACCTGTGGATAGAAACTTATATATTCCTGTCCAATCTATAACACTGTGTAAAAACTTTGTTGAACCTGACAAGAACCTTAGTGTTCATGTCACACACCCTGTGTGGTGTATGTCCTTTAGAATAAAGGCCCCTTCAGTTAAACCTGTAGTGGCTGAAGCATTTGAAAACCCACTTACAGTGGAAATGGTTCCTAAAACTCTAAACATGGATACACCTGAAAACCCACTTACAGTGGAGGTGATCCAGATGGATGTACAAAGCTTAGGTGTTTTTAACAACCCTAAGAGGGCAAGGAGTTTCCTTGACCCCAAGGTAGGAATTGAGTTTTCTCCTTTAGTTCAGAGTGCCCAGAATGTAACTTCTAGGCCTGAAAAACTGAACACCAAAAAGAGTTATAAGAAACCTAAGAGTAGCTTTCTTACTAGGCCTTCTAATAAAAAGCCTGTGACTCCAACTACTCCTACAGGAGAGATGGATAGGTGTTCTGACAAGGCTACGGTCTCTGTTTCAAGAGACCACTCTAAACCAGTAGGATCCTCTATAGCGAATCCTACTGTAAGTCCTAATGTTAGCAGGGCAACCTCTAACAAAGGCAAATCAAAATCTAGACTATTAGGGAAATGGGAGCACAAACCATGCTCTACCATTTCAGTTCCAATTCTAAAGTCTTTGACCCACACTACTTCTGAGGAAGGGGTGGATAGACAATATGGAAACCTAACGGTGCCGGGGAAGGTGCGCCCTGCCTGGCGACCGAAGAGCCCGACCTTTCGGCGCTCCCGGAGCCAGCGGACTCGCGGCGCTTGGCCTGGTGTTGGGGCCCCCGTCGCCGGGGCGCCCGCATAGGACTTAGAAGCCCGCTCGGACCCTTTCTTCTTCTTCTCACCCGTCAAGCCCTTCTCCAACCAGCTCGCGAGACGGGATCGACGGTCCCTCACGGTCCCTCATGGTCCGCTCCGACAAGTTCTTGCAGAACTGACAGTCCTTCTCTACATGAGTCTTGTCCCCATGAAGACAGTAGAGGCATCGCGAATGTTCGTCTTCCTTAAACACATTCTGCAGCCCGCATCCGGGGCAGCTGCGAAACAGCTTGAGTCCGGGCGACGAACTCGCATCCTGGGCCATCTCGAAGTAGGCCGCGAATCTTCTGGAATCCTCCAAGAAGTTGATGCGACGAAATCTTCACCCTTGAGGGGCGTAGGAAAATCCTGCAACGGGTAGCCGTTAATGGGAGTAGAAACGGTGGAGCTTAAGGCTCGATTAACCGAAAAAATGTGAAAATTCACCTGAAAAAGCGCGAAACACGCAGTAAAAGCTCGAGAGCTAAGCGTGAGGAGTCCCAACCGGATTTCCCGCCGGCAGTATGAGCGTGAATTTTCAGCGGATTTCCGCCCCGGCTCAGAGCTGGGGAGAAATCCGCCGAAGCCCTGATTTGGCAGACCCTTAAATCCGGCGGTAATAGCGCTACTGCCGGATTTAAGGGTTACCGCCAAACTCGTGATGAGGCCCTGTGTGTAGTGAAAACCACATCTACAGCGAAGAAGTGGACATGATCGGAAATGGAGCAGCCAGTACGCATGCGTGACTCCAGCTGTTCATCTGGTGATAGTAGCCACTGCCAAATTTGCCGAAATGTATAGAGCTGCATCGAGTCAACCATGGTACTTTAACTGTTATTGACACTTGGACTGCTTAAACTACTGAACATGTCCGTTTACCAAGCCTTTCTTATTCCAGCAGTTTGAACGGACCAAGTGGGGAGAGTGACGAGCTTGAGACCCGAATAATGCTGAGGAAAAAGCAGTAAAGTAACATGGCTGAAACAACCAACTACACCCAATTTTACTATATTAGAGGATTGTGTTGTGCTGCACTGCGCCAGTTATCTCTCATACCAAAACATGGATATAGGGCTCACTGTTCCATGGCAACCAATGCACTTTACCAGCTGCAATACACCAATACTAGTATACCTGATTGGTTGCCCCTATTGTAAACGTTTCATAAGGATGATCCCTCGCCCCATACAGACACACATTATCAAGCATCGTAGTTGCATGTAAACAAGATCGCATATGGCCCTGTTGGTGACACACCCTGAAAACCATGGAGCATGAAGAAAACAGCTTGATGTGGACCATCTTGATGAACATCGGGAGGGACAATAGCGGAAAGCAGAGACTTGGGCAATGGTAACAAAAACTGATTTACAAAATCAGAACTCAACTGGAGAGCCTAAGTGAGAAAATTGAATAGTGAGTGTGACTCCCCTTACCTACCAGTAAATGAGCTACCCTCGCTCACATACACACTGTTGGGGTTGGGGGGGGGGGGTATCCTATACACTTGCTGCAGAATTTTCAATTTAGATTCAGCTTACAAAAGCTTGTTTAATAAGCATGATGGAATCAGAACAGATTCTGCACATCAAAAATGTGTTTTTAAACATTTGAAAACAAGTCTCCACTTTAAGCTGCCTACACTTTAATTGACAGAGAAAGTAGTACCTCCCCACGATTCCTTTGTAATGTAAAAGAACAATACATTCCAAGATGGTTGACCTTTTCGTTTATCCAGAAAAATGACTGACCCCCTAAGACCTCACAGTAAAAAGCCAGCAAAAGAGACACAAGCTGCACAGCAGTACCAAATGAGACATATGCATTGCTGCTTGATGGAAGCTGCCCTAAGGGGTATTTGGCAATCAATGTAATCGATAAAACATCTGATATGACTGATATTGAGCAGCCCTTGGGGCACAAAATCAAATTGAGATAAGCTAATTTATGTTTTTTTCCCCAAGAAAACAATTTAATTTGTTTACAGCAATTAATGTTACCGCCATAGGAGGCAGCTTTGCTTAAATGCGTGGCTCACAAATATATTTATACATACTACATGGGGAGTTACCAATTCAAACCTGGAATAAATTTGGCTTCAGATGCCCAATCATCCAAACCAAAAACATCCCGATACACAGTTCTGGGTGGAAGAGTGTACCAAGGTCCCCTTAGTCGCAGCAGAAGGAGAAACTGGTCTGAGCATATAACAAAGGGAAAACTATTAGAATTGCTTATTAATGCTGAATCATTCAGGTATGGTTAAGACTTGCTCAGACAGCATTGAATAGGCTGCTGGCCATGTGTCCAGGCCCTGCCACACTGTTGCTTTCCCCACCTCCAGTTTTCATGCCTTCCAAGCATCTACCTAAGGACTCTAGGGCAGTTACAGGCAGACGGCATTGAGTAGGCTGCTTGTCAGGTGACCAGGTCCTGCCACTCAGTTGCTCTGACCAGCACCTATTTAATCAGTGCTCTTTAGGCGTTCTCAGCAAAGGATGGGCGACAACAAAGCCCTCACCTTTTTGTGCCTGTTCGCGCCTGATGCGTCCAAGGGCTTAGCCTGCTAAACTGCATTTCACCTACAAATTAATCGCTACTACTGCTACTCACCAAAAGACATCACGATGTGTCTCTTCCCTCCACAGCCAGTCCCCACTATCACTAGGATTCAAAAGGCCAAGTGCCCTGGGCAGCCCCGGCAAGCTACCCTAGTGAACCTCATCAATATTGCCCTAGCCCCCATCCAACACCCACGAAACACATGCACACACCCTCTCATGTTGATCATTCAGCAATCCCTCAGGCTGCAGAGATCATTTACCTCATCTCGTACAACAACCATGATGTCCTGTTCATCACTGAAAGATGGTTTACCCCATCCTCCCCACATGTTTTCAATGTCCTCCTATCCCAAGGTTACTGCATCCAGCATGCCGACCGGCTACGAAGGGCAGGAGGCGGAGTGGCAATCATCCACAGGAGCGATTGGCCATGCTCCAGCAACCCCTCTCCCAGAACAAGCTCATTTGAATCACTTGCTTGCCGGTTCCCTCTTTCCCACAAGAAATCCATCACCTTCCCGCTCATCTACAGACCACCTCACAGGAGTGACTCTTTCATTGCAGACATTTCCAACTTGCTCTCCTCTGCCAAATTAGCACATTCTAGTAATGTCTTGCTTGGTGATTTTAAATTCCCTGAGTCACAGGCTGACAACCACACTCGAAGCACTCTTTTCACACTGAACACTTCCATGGACCTTAAGGAAATTGTCCTCTACCCCACTGTGAGGAGTCAGCAATGTAAGGCGGACAACTGTTTAATAAAATGCCATGTTTTGAACAATTATCAATGTACAAATAATATTTAAATGCCTCACTATCCCTACTCTACTGAGGATTTCCCTGCCTAATCAAACTAAGGGGAAGCACTCTAACACAGGTTGTCTGGCCCTCTCACTTAAAGGATAGTTCCGGGACTTTTTTTTGATTGTCCCTACGGTTCGGCCATGTGTTTTTAAGCATAAATCGGTAGATCGTAGAAAACTTTCCTATGGACCTTACCCGACTTTTCGTCCATTAACGCACTCGAAAACATCCGCCATTTTATGATAATCCTATCATTTCCCCCCATCGCCCTGGCTCACCTGCTTTTGCGGCACTAAATCAAATCCCCCGCCCCTGAGCCTGACATCAGCAGACGCGTACCGCCCATTTCCCGTTTCGTGTCAACAATCGCTGCGCCTCAGCTAATGAAGTGTCGCCATGGAAATGGCAGGACGCCTCTTTCCTCAATAAGTATAAACAGACCGTTTCACAACACACAGCAGCAGATTTTCGAATCCATTCCTCTCTCTGTGTTACTTTGAGTATTCTGTGACTCGTTTCTGTGCTCTGGTCAGCTACCTTCGTTGATTGTAGCCCGTGTGAACAGATGCCAGTACCACCGCTATAAATTATTTTACTTTCTTTACCACACAATGGCTACAATAATGCCGTATATGTACGAGCCCGAGTACACCGAGGAAGAACTACTGGAAAGGCAAGCACGCGAAAACGATGGGGATTCGGACGGCAGTTGGGAGGACCAGTCAACGGATGAAGAGCCTGGACCATGTCGCATGGACGGCGTCTCCACCTGGTGCACGTGCAATCGGTGCGAGCTAATGCCAACTGAGGAGGAGAACTGCTGCTGCCGAGAAAACTCGGGATGCCTGGCCTACATTTCGGAAGGCGAGCCAAGTCCGCAATGCATCACTGAGCTGCCAGAGTTCAGGGAAGCCTGCCTCTCACGGACCGTGTTGAGGATGATGATGATGGTGCTTATGCACGAACTTCGCGGCACTGTTCGTCCGCGTAATCCGAGTAACGAGTAAGTATACTCTGGTTGTGATGTCCGTGATGCCACTACTATGTCATGGTCGTCTCCCACATATAAAATTACATCTACATATCATTCGAATGCATGTAAATTGGTTCCATATTGTGCATTTTCTAGATAGAATTTTTTTCAAAGCAGAATGACATTTTTTACCTGAATCGACAGTGATAAGAAAGTTTTGTCATTTTAATACAGTTTGCATCTTTCGTTTTCACAGGTGGTACAGGCTGGTGGCCTATCGTTGCTTCACTTGGTGGCTTCACGGGAGGCTCGGACACCGCGTTCGGAGAATAATACCTGCCTGTGCGGTACTTGCCATTAGACAACATTTCCCCAGCGACAGTGGACAATACCACGGATTTTCCCTGGATGTGCTGCAACCGCAAATTTACAATGTGTAATGTTTATTATATATGTTCAATTGAAATTAAGATCTAAAATAAAACCCAACATATATATTTTAACAATGGTGGTTTTGATTTGTTCAAGCGTTGGCAATAAAAGGAAGGCCGTTGTATTTTATTGATACAAAACATGGTTATAGGTAAATATGGTTGATCATAATAAATCATCCTTTTGGGCACCGGGTACAGAGATGACCACCTCTGGCCCGTGCCGCCTTGCCACCACAGGCCAGCCTGCTGCTGACTAACTGCCTAGGCATCCAGGGTCTCCAGGGTGAACTGCACCCATATATTCTCCTGGGAGGGTGAGGTATTTATAAACTCACCCCCCTGCCTTCCATGTACTAGATCATGCAGCCAGCCTCTTACATGCAGTTAGATGGCCTCTCCTTGGTGAGGCCCTGCGGCAAACGAGTCTTGTCTGCACGACCACCGCCCTAATCCACCCCCCGCCCTATCAAAGGCAGTTCGCACCGGGGTACTTGTGCTGGCAACTGGAGCAGTCAGGGAGCGATAAAGGCCAAGAGGTGCCAAAGACCATGTACACTTCAAAGTGGTCTATAGAGCATGGGTTGTTGTTCCCATGTCTACCTCCAGACCCCGTGTCTCCTGCCAAGCATCCCCCCTCATGCTGGACGGCCCCCTGCAATCCACATAAGTGTGTCTCCATTCACGAGTCTTCCTGTGTCTTGTCTGCACGACCACCGCCCCAATCCACCCCCCGCCCTATCAAAGGCAGTTCGCACCGGGGTACTTGTGCTGGCAACTGGAGCAGTCAGGGAGCGATAAAGGCCAAGAGGTGCCAAAGACCATGTACACTTCAAAGTGGTCTATAGAGCATGGGTTGTTGTTCCCATGTCTACCTCCAGACCCCGTGTCTCCTGCCAAGCATCCCCCCTCACGCTGGACGGCCCCCTGCAATCCACATAAGTGTGTCTCCATTCACGAGTCTTCCTGTGTCTTGTCTGCACGACCACCGCCCCAATCCACCCCCCGCCCTATCAAAGGCAGTTCGCACCGGGGTACTTGTGCTGGCAACTGGAGCAGTCAGGGAGCGATAAAGGCCAAGAGGTGCCAAAGACCATGTACACTTCAAAGTGGTCTATAGAGCATGGGTTGTTGTTCCCATGTCTACCTCCAGACCCCGTGTCTCCTGCCAAGCATCCCCCCTCACGCTGGACGGCCCCCTGCAATCCACATAAGTGTGTCTCCATTCACGAGTCTTCCTGTGTCTTGTCTGCACGACCACCGCCCCAATCCACCCCCCGCCCTATCAAAGGCAGTTCGCACCGGGGTACTTGTGCTGGCAACTGGAGCAGTCAGGGAGCGATAAAGGCCAAGAGGTGCCAAAGACCATGTACACTTCAAAGTGGTCTATAGAGCATGGGTTGTTGTTCCCATGTCTACCTCCAGACCCCGTGTCTCCTGCCAAGCATCCCCCCTCACGCTGGACGGCCCCCTGCAATCCACATAATGCCACGACATATACACGTCATTCATTCACAAACACACCCCTGTTTCGAATTCTTTATAACCCACTTCATATTTCTAATGAGCACTTCTTTGCGCTTTGCTAGTCAACCCGTGAAGGTGCTGGTTATCTGCTCTTCGTCTCTGTGAACTTCCGTGACCACTTCGAGGAAACTCGTCAGTTTGCAACCTGTGAACTGCTCCCTGTTCTACGACAAGAAACTACTCTGATCCCTGCATCTAACTGTTTGTTCGTCAAGGTAAGGCCATGTACCATAATCATTTTGCGTCCAATTTCTTTTTGTTCAAGACAGTACATGCAAGGAACTAGTCACATGTTCTGAGTTTACATTGGTATTCATAGAGAATTGTTGATCTTTACTTTTCAGAACTTTCCACAATGCCTGCCTGTTCCATTGGCGGTTGCCCTTCGAAGACCCATAATAAATCTGAAGGTACTATAATGCATGTTTTCCCTAAGACAATAGATCAGATAAGAGAATGGGTCCGATATTGCGGATATCCACCGTCTGAGCTTGAAAGTAGAGTCCTAGAGGTCTTTGCGGACAAGAGGGGTGATCGATACCGCATCTGCAGCAGGCACTTTACCTCTGACATGTACTCCACATCATTGCTAATAAAGAAGAACACACCGCGAGCGAGGCGAAAATTGCTCTCAACCGCTATTCCCACTCTATTCGTCCACATCCCTCCACTGGTGAGTCAAGTTTAAGTATTTATCTCTCGGCCTTGCGGTAGTGTGTAGCATTAGCTAACAATAATTTCCCCATTTATGTATCCACTCAATATGAAGGCGGAAGATTCTCCATCCGTGTCGTTATTGCAGTCATCAGCCACTTCAAGCGCCTATCGGGTAATCTTACTTGGCTATTCTGCCACTGACTTGTTTTAGGCATGTAAATCAATAGTTTTAATTTATCGTGTAATTATGTTACCTAATGGTACACCCTTGTACTCGTCCTCTAGTCTTTGTTTTCAGTTATAATTATTGTTATCCAAAATAATGCAAGTACTGTCTTTCAGGGAGATGCTGAGGAGTCAAACGTATTGACGACTACCGTTGATGTCACTCAGATGCTCGAGGTACGTTTCAGGACAGTTCCGTCGCCCTCCTATGTGTCTTCTTTTTTCAATTTTGTGTTCATTACTAATGAAAGTCCTATGTTTCAGGGAGTCGATGGAGCATTAGTCCAAGAAGAAGGGGGAGCATGCAGTTACGGGTCGGCGCAACAGCTTGCAGAAGTGTGCACCGCAGTTACATCGTCCCTTGATGTTCTTATGCATTTCGAGGTATGGATACTGACAGTTCGATCAAGCGAAATCATATGACGTGATTACATCCGCTATACTTCCTTCTTTATTAACGCAAGTACTATGTTTCAGGGAGATGACGGAGCTTCTTCTACAAGAACATCACCCCTAGTAGTTGATGCAGATCTCTGGGTGGTGACACTTCCAACGATCAAGCAAATCGAATCATATTTACATATCCATTATTTATTTTAGACAACTGATCATTTGTGCAGGTCTATTTAGATGAGCCGTTCACGCCTGCACAAAG
The DNA here is from genome assembly GCF_040938575.1 of Ambystoma mexicanum. Taxonomy (NCBI): domain Eukaryota; kingdom Metazoa; phylum Chordata; class Amphibia; order Caudata; family Ambystomatidae; genus Ambystoma; species Ambystoma mexicanum. The sequence goes on from NC_090929.1 coordinate 227,353,328, forward strand.
TTTCTGTTCTTTTTATCAAAATAGAAAACCATACTAATGCAATTACTGTGTTTCAGGGAGTCACTGAAGCATCATCTTCAATAATATCATCAATGGAAGTCTATGAGGAGCCCGAGGTATGGATCTTGACAGTTCCATCTAACTAGATCAACAAAGCGTGAATAATTGTCGTTTGAATGTTCTACACAAAGCGTTCATTCGTGTTTTGCTATTGAGATGTACGTGGGTATTGGTCCCCAAGTACATTTTGTGTTTTCGATATTATTATACATACTAATGAAAGTTCTATGTTTCAGGGAGTTGATGGAGCGTCAGTGCATGATGGATGTGCTTATCATGAAAATATAGTCGTTGCAGCGCAAGAGGAAGTGGAGACATGCACACACGAGTCGGAGCAACAGCGTCCTGATGTTGAAGTTCGAGGCAAGAAAGTTTCAAAGAAAAGAAAGCAAAAGAAGGTTAGTGTCCTGGTCACTATATTATGTTGTTTTTCACTGTTAATAGTTCAATACTGTAAGTTGTGTTTAAACTGAACATCCCTTTTCCAATCTGTCCTCTAGTTGCGAGTGGGTCTACGAACTAGATCTACACAGACAGTGAAGCGAACGAGAGATGTTGCTTGTCAAACCTTTTGGCAGGGACTTGAGACTGGAGATGCATCGTGCCAATGGGAAGAATATGAAGTGATTGACAACGGAGCTATACCAGCACCAGCCATTGATAGTGAATGTCCTCCTGGTAGTTCGGATGCAGTCGGAGATCAATTCACAGAATCCACACCCGCAAAAACTAAGACCGCGAGAAAGTTGAAGAAATTGTTTTATTCACCCATCGCCGGAGAAGGAACAGATGTTGCTATGGAAGAGAATGAAGTGGACGACAATGAAACACCATCAATATCACTGAACATAGCGGAAGACGATATCAGAGATTCTACCTTTCATGTGAGTGACATGTCCTCAACGTTACAGGCCGAACCAGCTGGGATGCAGAGTGACAGTATAAGGAAAGAGGCCAAATTCATTGTATTCGATAGTTGTTTGATTGATATTATTATTCGGATGAAATGTGGGCATTCGGTTGGTGGAGAAGTATGTGGGGAGCCATTGATTAATGTGACTCGTGCAATTCGAGGCACTAACCTTAAAATACATGCCACCTGTACAAAATATCCTTTCTCATGGTCTGCACAACCCATGCTGGGACAACTGCCAGCAGGCAATCTACTTTGTGCAGCGGCTGCACTTTTTAGTGGTTCAAGTTTTAAAAAGTTAGAGTCTTTCTTTCAGTTTGTGGGAATCCATTTCATTGCGAAAACTCAGTTCTACAAATACCAAACCGATTATCTATTTCCAGCCATTAGCGAAGCTTGGAGAATGGAAAAAATGTCTATTGATAGTACATTCGCAGGCAAACGGTTCAGGCTAGCCGGTGATGGACAGTACGACAGCCCAGGATTTTCAGCCAAGTACTGCACCTACCACTTTCAGGACATGGAAAGTAAGAAAATTGTGAGTTCGGTGGTCGTGCAGGTGTCACAAAGTACATTCTCAGTGGCCATGGAGAAAGTTGGCTTTGTAGCATCATTGCAAGAACTACAATCGCGGGGAATGGTGATCGACCTGATAGCCACGGACAGACACGTTTCAATTGCCAAGACAATGAGAGAAGAGTACAAAAATATAAATCACCAATTTGACGTTTGGCATCTTGCAAAAACAATCAATAAAAAATTGTCGGCTGCAGGTAAAAAAAAAAGATATGCAAGGTATTTCACAGTGGTCCAAGTCAATCAGCAACCATCTTTGGTGGAGCTCAAAAACATGTGGAGGGTCGTTGGAAATTCTACTGGAAAAATGGCGGTCAGTAATGCTACACTGTACAAACGTGCACCGCTGGAACACGAACCAACATTTCCACAATTGTGAACATGGCCATTTGTCCACAGAGGAGGCACGGAAGAAGAAGTGGTTGATTCCTTCATCACCCACTCACAAAGCCATTGAAAATATTGTATTTGATAAAACTATAACAAAAGCTTTGAGGGGACTCACGGAATTCTGCCACACAGGAGATTTGGAGGTGTTCCACAATATGTGCCTAAAGTACAGGCCAAAACGATTGCATTTTGGCATGGAGGGCATGATAAATCGGACTCTTTTAGCGGTCTTGGCACATAACCATAATGTTGGCCGTCAACAAAGTAGGACGACCGGAACTTTAGGGACGCTTCGCTACAATAAGGCCTTCACTAAAAGAAGTAAACAATGGGTGATCAAACCAGTGTTTGAGGATATGAAATATGAGTTTGAGAGACTTATTGTTGACGTCCTAGATAGGCACATAAATGGAGTTGTGAACGAACCTGTGCAGGTGACAACTGCATTGCCACCCAACATTGCCTCTGTTCCATGTCCACCTAAAGAAGAGCTCATTGAGAAATACACATCACGGTTTAAATGATTGTAATTTGATTGTCTGTTCTCTCGAGTCTCCTCATGTCGCAGGCCCATTGAATATGTTTATCTATCCAACCTTGTTCATTTGCGCATTAAATTAAACCAAACAGTAATATAAATGATTTTTCAAAAAATATAGAATGTCTCCGTGTTTATGGTTCTGTGGGGCTGCAAAGCACGCAGACAAAATGCAAAGATGGAGTGTAAATTTCAAGTCCTGTAAGACGGCCTTACACTGAATGTAGCTAACTAGGAATGTGTGTTCGTTCAAAGTGAAGGTCAGCTGCTTTGATTTTTTCTCGGGTGCCAGAATGGCCCACGACTCAGTATAAGGTTCTATTGTTATTTGACCTTGACAGGCCGGGACCACGTAAGAAACGATAATGAATATAATTTCAGAAACGAAAGCCATTTCATGTTCGTTCATTAGAAGAAATAAAACGTCGGCATAGAAGGAGTGGTATTTCGGGGCTGCCCTACGCACAGACACAATGGAAAATGCAAATATAATGTAAGTAACTCTTTAGATGAGTTTATACCGCAATTTAATTACTATACAGTAGCTTTAAAGACGGGTTAAGTTGTACTTGTTCATTCTATGTGGCATATTGTTTTGTACCGCGCACTATCTTGGGGAGAACCGTCTCCTTTTACGGAAGCACCTCAAAACCTTCCTCTTTGCTTCTGCTTTCTCTCTCCCTCTCCCCTGCTACAACTGGTCCACTGTCTGCGACCTCGGTCCTGGGCCCTTCCACTCTCCACCTGCACTTCCTGTCAACCCCTGCACTGGGGGACTGTCTCAGTATCCTACAGCCCCCCCTTGACGTATAAAACCCAGTTGCACTGTCCTAGCTATGAAATAATTTCCAGACCTAATATATAAAATGAATAATTTTAATAAAGATCTGATGGTGAGACTAATTTCCTTTTTTTATGTTTTTCAAATAGATACATCGTCCATTATTGTCTGTGTCACGAGTACCAGACACCGGCGGATGGCTTCTATAATCGCCAATTGCTTCTCCGCGTGAACAACGTTAGCACCCTGACCATTTTGTGGGACGATCGACAAGTACAAGTATGCCCTTACGCGGTACTAACGGCTAGATGCAACATACAGACCGTTGTGGTGGCCTAGTGCCTCGTTGTTGGAACAGCCATGCGATTATCAGTGCGACCGAAGAGCTTATTTTATCGTAAACCAACACCCTGTCTACTGCACACGAACATCGCTTGCCTCAAGACGAAATATTTTGGATCGAGAGCAAATAAAAATTCATTGATCTAAGACCCTGTGTACAGCAAAGGAACATCGTGTGCCTCGAAACAAACTTTTTGGAACGTGAGCAAATAAAAATGCAAATCGCTGAATATTCTCAAAACATTTGATGTCAAATAAATGTACTTTACCAAATTTACAATCTTGCGGTTTAATTTAAAAGTACAGTTTCATATTCCCAATTGTGGCGCGCTGTGTTGTGTGAGCTCATCTGTGTTGATTTCCTGGTTCTGTGTGGAGTCGCGTAGAAGACGCCTGGGCGCGTTTGCCTACGCAGCTCAGTCACGTCACGGATAGAGGCGGGGAATATGAATGTTTTGATCAAGTCTGTTTCAGGGGCGGGGGAATTGATTTAGTGCCGCAAAAGCAGGTGAGCCAGGGCGATGGGGGGAAATGATAGGATTATCATAAAATGGCGGATGTTTTCGAGTGCGTTAATGGACGAAAAGTCGGGTAAGGTCCATAGGAAAGTTTTCTACGATCTACCGATTTATGCTTAAAAACACATGGCCGAACCGTAGGGACAATAAAAAAAAAGTCCCGGAACTATCCTTTAAATCTTTAATACAAAGAAAAATATATACATGGCAATTCAATCAACATAAACAATGATATTCACAGTTTCTTGATGACCTTTTTTAGTAACCTGGGTGAACTCCCTTGCCCAGGATTCAAGGTTAATTCAACTAAACTATTCATCAAAGAAAAGAAGGAAATCGACATAGGTAGCAAAGTCTTAATTCAGTTCTTGAAGTTCCAATTGTAAGATAACGTTTTGTTAACCAAAGTTCAAACAACTCTTGTTGTTCTTAGTAAAATAAGGAATTTCCACTTACTCAGAATAGCATCAGTGTTATTGCCAGCCACAATGCTTTTTCACCACTTCCAGTTTTCCAAGAATATTTGATACGGTTCAAAAGACATGCAACCTCTAGAATGTTAGTAGAACACAAGTTTTGGTTAACAGAAGAATAATTACTATTCAGATTAGGCTTCACAATAGGTACATTTGTCAGGAAGACTTCACATTGCTGCTACTACTACTATTTTAACAACACTTCACTTCTACCACTGAAGTCTTCCATCCACGGACAATCTGATATAGCACCACTGCTTCGGTACTTTGTGATACCACCACAGCTTCCGTAATTCATCACTCAAGACAGGTTCTGACAAGATTCCCTTTAAGGTACTTCAACATCTTCAAACAGGCAAGGCACTCTTCCTCTTAATATCTCTTTTCAAAAGGAGCAGCCTCTTTGCCTCTCTTGTCTGTCTGCCACAATAACAACCCAAGTGTGCCTTTATGACCCACTTCTCTCTTCCTCTCACAGTCTTTGACAATACAGGTTGTGTCAACCTTTAAATAATCTTTATAAGCAGCAAGTTCCCCTTCCCCAACTTTGTCTTCACCTCTTAGCCAAAGTAATTGCCCAGAAGCCTTGGTGCCACTCTCTTGGCAAGCATTGATGCCAATGCTTACACAATAGCATCTTGGGCACGGCTTAACTTCTATTGGGCTCACAGTATTGATTAGATTGCTTTCTGGCTCTGAGAAAAGCTGCTTTCAGTCTTAGTAGGAGAATACTCTTGGCTTGGGCAAGGCTTGCTCTCTCTCCAACTGCAGGTACAATGTTTAACCACTTTAGCTTCTTTTTTGAGTTACGTTTGCATGAATAAAGAGAGAGAGTTCAGTCTTCCTTTGAGAAACCGAATTAGGCACACGCAACCACTTCTTAATACGTTTTACAAAGGTTATATGTTCAACAATGTCTTTCGCAATGTTTATTCTGCGTAATGAGAGACCTGCGACCACTTCTTCATAAGGTTTGTAGGTTTTAAGGGTTACACAAAGGCCTTGTAGAGAGGCAGCTGTACACGTCATTTATAGAGCCATCCCCTCACTTATGTCATACTGGAAGAACAGCAAGAAAGCACTGTATTTGACACCTGGTAGCATTCCAATACCACATCCAAAGTATGAGAGACATTATGGGCTCAGACAACCATATTGAATATATCCTCAAACTGATGCGGTAGACATGAGCCTGCAGACACCACTGGACATAGAAGAACTATAAGTAAAGTCTGACGGATGTAAAGTGATGCCACTAAAGAGAGAAGATATGTGACGCACTGAACTCAATATATGAAGAATGAAGATGTGATTAAAGTGACGAAGTAAACATATATGCAAATATGAAGAAAACCATATACACTAAAGAAGATAAGTGACAGTCGGTGTACATACGCAGAAACGCAAGGTGGATAACACACATAGAAGCTTGCTAAGGGGGCATGGCCTGGCGCGCATGGTGTGAGGTGGCTGCAGTGCTGAGCGCCAGCCGAGATCCTCATTGAAGATCCTACTATGACGGCACAATCGCATGATAAGGAACACAAAGCACACCCAGAGGCGGTTGAAACACTTCCCCCACACCTGGGTAATAAAAACGGAACACATCGCTGCTGGGAATCACAAGTAAAAGCCTCCGTAAGCACTCCCCCGAAGTGGACCAAGATGGCGGACACGGGCGTGCATTAAAGCTGAGGTGGGGGAAGGGCCAAGCAACACTGCGGCTCCCCTGGCAGTGCAGCAATCTGCAGTGGAAAAGAGCAAACCCCGTAACGGGCGACAAAAGGGCCTGCAGAAGCACGGGGGGACCTATGACACGGAACTAGAGGCGTGCAGATAGAGACGCGTCACAAGTGGGAGGCGACCGACTCTGAGCAGCTGGGGCTCTACCACGAAGACACGGCACGCAGCAAAGCGGGCGCCGCACACCATAGTAGCAGAAGGGCTGTCTAGCAAAGAAGGGCACAAGTCGCCGGAAAGTGAGCTGTAGTGGCTGCGACAGATAACGGAGGATGAACTAGGGTGAATCGGACACAAACAAAGCGGCGTGGAATGAGGGGAAGCCAGTGGACCTGTGACGGACAATCTGTAGGTGGAAGGTGGGACTGGCTCAGCGCCCTCAGGTGGCGCGCAGTGTGAAGTGCACAGTGGACCTTGAAGGCTGCGGGCAGATTGCTCGCCTAAGGCAGATTAATGAGCCTTGTGACAACGGCAATGCGCTGACTGAGGCAGAAGAGTTAAGGGAAAGGATTCGGGCCGACTCGCTGTACAGAGGGAGCCCACGCTGAACTACGCCACACATAAGGTGAGAGGTTCAATAAATAGGTGGGCAACAACGTGCTGAAGCAGGCAACAAGCACGAAGATACCTAATATATAGCACTCCCTGAACATTACTGGAGGCGCCATGGGAATTGGGGACCCCGTATGAGCGCGGCACATGGGTCAACCTTGATTAATGGCCCATGACCCGAACAGCAGTGACTGAACAAATTAAGTGTGGCGCAAGAAGTCTATAAAGTCAGGAAGTGGTATTGAACCACTGCGTGGTACAATACGCTGCCCGAAAAGTCCGGACAGGAGGCCTGCTGTACTGGGTAGCCCTATAGGCCAACAAAGCGCTACGCAGCATCCGGAACAAAAACGAACAGAGCTGAGCCCCACAATAGATCAAAATAAAGCATTGAAGGGACATGTAGCTATACCAACAAATATAGGGTGTGGGTCTGTGAGAGGTGCGTCGCACGGCACTCCTGGCACCTGGACCTGGTCATAGGGAACGCACGAGAACCTTGCTAACCAGCGCGACTGCCCGGTAACACAAGCAAACAGGGAGTGACAAAGGCGCAACCTGACAACTTGGCCCAGGAGCAGCGAAGGAGTGGACTGGGCGCAATGAAGCAGTGATTGACAGTGGGTCAAGACAAGTCCTGGCAGTCGGGCACACAAAGGGGATACGAGGTAGGTGACTAAAGCGCAACTGAGCTGAACAGAGCTGCTGCAACCGGAGGGAACCCGACAAGCACAAACCCCTAGCCCCGCTTCCTGCACCACCGAGGAGCGACTCCGCTTGGTCACTTGAAGCCGTTTGGTACAATCGAACAGCCCACTGCACAACACCCAAACAATTTTGCCACCCACCAAGGATAAAGACAAAGCAAAGAAGACAATAATGGACTCATTTGCGACGACAAAAACGCAGCCCTTGCCGCAGGAAGGGAAAGCTACACTAGAAGCCCAAAGGTCAACAGAAGGAGCAGATAATCAAGATGGGCAAGTACCGGAGGCCATAGAAGCTCTGAGGTCCTTCATCGATACAAAAAATCGACGGGGTCAAAACGGACCTAAAACTAATGAGACAAGATGCGAGAAACATAACGAGGAGTGTAACCACTGCCGAAGCTGGGCTACTGGAAACAACAGAGACCATGACGGACTTGAAATCCAGAGTAGCTGAGCTGGAAAGGAAGGTTGCGACACTGGAAGCCAGTGCTGAAGAGGCAGCAACATTAGGGTGCTTGGGATCCCGGAAGGAATGGAGGGCCCAAATCAGACTGGGTATGTGGAGTCCCTACTAAAACAGGAGATCGGTGCTGGTAGGCTCTCGCAGGGCTTCGCGGTGGAAAGAGCCCACAGAAAGAGCCCACAGATCCCTCCAAAAGAAACCACCACCTGGTTCACATCCTCGCCCAATGATTGCGAAGATCTTTAATTTCCAAGACAGAGATATCATACTTAAACACTCGAGAGATGGTGGGGTGATAGAACGAGGTGACTCCAAGATAACCATATACCCTGATTACACGCCAGCTGTACAAAGAGCAAGGTACTCCTATGTTCCGATCAAAGCAAGGCTCAGACAACTGAACCTGAAATACATGTTACTGTACCCCTCCAGACTGTAGGTGATCCATAAAGGGCAAGCTATATTCCTGGCGACACCAGCGGCAGCCAACATGTGGTTGGAACATAATAACCTGGCGGACGGAAAATAAAGTGTCACCTGAAGCACACTGACACCGAGAAACGTACAGTCACAGGGGAGTGTGACTATCCTGAGTTACTATTAGCGAAACAAGTTATTTCAATGAAATGACCATTTTTCGCACACGGCTGGGAGAAAAGCAAGGCCACCGAGCCTGTGCACTGAGCCCTAACTGAGCCGTAACCCACAAAATGACCAGTGCAGGCCTGTTGCCGGCACGTGAACACTCGCGCTGGATGCCCTGGAAGGGACAGGACAGTGCAGGAGCAAAGCAGTTGTAATGCAGTCGCTGGGTGCAATTGTTTGGTTCGCGTTTGTTGTTGTTATTGTTCTCTACTGTTTCAATGTCTTCAAGCTGAGAAGAGGCGGTTGGGGATGGTCCACGAACAAAGTGGCATATCTGCACACCTCAAAAAGCTCTATACTAAAATAACTCCACACCGAGAAGGCTTCTACATTTGGGGCAGAGATTTCAATTGCGTAAAAGATCTAGACGTGGATAGATTCGAACTGCCATAAAATCGGGCAGAATTAGCCCCATTGGCGCTGAATGCCTATGCTGGATCAATTGGGTATGGTGGATGCCTGGAGAGAACATCACCCCGCAGATGGAGCTTACTCGCATTATTCCTCACCACATGGCGTATATACAAGAATAGATTATATTTTCATTGACAAGACACATTTAGCACAAGTGGAATTCAATACAATACATGGGCAGATCAATCTCCGATCACTCACCCTTACTCATGCAATGGGCGACGACAGGTCCCAGGCCCCCCATACCATTATGGCGAATTCCCATGGAAGCACTCACTGATCAGGTTTTTAAAGGGGAACTTGGGGACAAACTAGAAGAATATATCACGATTAACCAAGGCAGTGTAGATCACTGGAGTACAGTATGGGAAGCCCTGAAAGTAGTAATGCGAGGAGAGATCATAGCGGGTGTGGGGGTATCAGGAAAATGCTGAAGGGGGAACTAGAAAAGCGGGAAGAAGAAATAAAAAAGATGGAATCTGCCAGCCTGGGGACCAGGGCGGAGGACGCGAAGCTAGCTGAGGCTAGGACCAATTGTCAGGCGGCGTGGGGGCGACTATCTATGTTTGACTACATAACATGCTCCGCCAGAACACACAAAGAAGGGGATAAACCCAGTAGATTGTTAGCATGGTTGTGCAAGCGGGAGCACCCAAGACACCCAACAACCACGCTAGGAGGTGAGGACGGGGTATTACATAAGACACAAAAATCAATCAATCAATGACACTTTTGCAGCCTTCTACACCAAGCTGTATGCCCATGACACCCCAGTGTCGCTGACAGACATTCGTGACACACTAGAAGAGATTGAACTCCCTAAACTGGGAAAGTCGCAACGGGAGGTTTTAGATGAGGTAATCACTCTGGAAGATGTGACAGAAGCAATTAGATCATTGGCCACCTGCAAATCCCCGGGAAGTGATGGACTCCACCCCAGAGTTTTAAAAAGCATATGAATCAACACTGACCCCGGTACTCCATTAGGTAATCCAGGAAGCATATGAAGTCGGAACCCTGCCAAAAAGTATGAGGGAAACACTAATAGTCCCAATACCCAAACCGAATAAGCCGACAGACGACTGCGACTCGTATCGCCCATTGGCAATGCTAAATTATAATGTCAAAATATTGCCCACCATACTGGCCAAACGTCTGTCTGGAGTGATAGGGAGCCTTATACATGAAGACCAAAGAGGCTTTGTGCCTGGTCGTAACACGACTGGCAACTTACGCAGGCTACAGCATATTATGGCACAAACAAAGCAGGAAGGGGAACACCTGGCAGTGTTGTCGCTAGATGCCATTAAGGCTTTTGACTCCATATATTGGGAATGATGATAGAGATGCTGAGGGAATTTGGGTTTGGGGAAAGCTTTGTGAGGTGGAAAAAAGTACTATATAAAGACCCCACGGAGAGAGTAAAAACAGGAAAAATGGTGTCAAAGACCTGGGATATACAGAGGGGTACTAGACAGGGATGCCCACTATTGCCCATGCTTTATATTCTGGGGCTGGAACCAATTGCGATATACATCAGGAACAATTTTGCGATGCTGGGATAAGAATGGGAGGGAAATATCACATAATTTCACTCTACGCTGACAATGTTCTGCTCTACTTGCGGGATCCACAAACCAATGCCCCAGTGGTCCTGGAAGTACTGGACAACTTTGCACGCTATTCTGGGATACGCTTTAGTAAGCAAAAGTCTTGTATGTTCCCGCTGGCAGGCCTGAGGGAGACAGAAATTGGGAACCTACTGGAGGTGGGAATACAGTGTCAACCGGATATGTTCAGGTACCTGGGGGTTAAGATCAGACATACACCAGAACTCGCACATGATCATAACACAGTGGCTGTGATACAGGGCCTACGTAACTCAATGAAGATCTGGTCCAAACTACCACTATCTATGATGGGCAGGGCATTGATCGCCAAAATGATTATCCTGCCAAGGTTTTTATACTATTTCCAAAACATCTGCTACTATGTCAGACCAACATTCTACCGAACCTTAGAGGCCCTGATCAGAGATTTTCTGTAGGGGACGACACGCCACAAATTAGCACTGACCATGCTAACTGTACCTTACAAATAAGGGGGTATACAACGCCCCAATTGCGAGAGGTACTATTGGCGGCACAACTCAGCCACATAACCAGATGGCTGTCAGATGATGTCACTACTGCGACAAGTCTTTTACAAGACTTGACCGCCCTGGCACACTTGAAAGAAATGCTATGGATCCCGCAACACCACATGAGACACCCCCATTCTAGTGATAATCTGTCTTACACCTGGTGCACCCCTACTTGCCTGAAATGCCGATAATGGCAGAGATAGGAATGGCAAACACTGACCTCCACACCATGAGCCACTGGGAAAGGCTGGGCGTGTATACCTGGGGGGACATGTATGAGGAGGGATCGTTTAGAGAACTGGAATCACTGTACGAAAAGGAGGGGCTACCAAGACGACAATTTATGTGGTATCAGAAAATCAGGCATGTGGCCAGAGTGAAATGGGACAAGTGGCCGGAGGAACCAACAATAAACCCCCTGGTGACAGAAATCTATAACCTTAGCGACGGATGGAGGCCAGTGTCAAGGCTGTATGTCCAATTAAATGACAGGCCTAATCCCCGTAGCACCACACTGAAAGCTAAATGGGGTAAAGACCTAGGAGAAGCTATCACAGAGATGGAATGGGAGAGGGCATTGATGCACCCTAATGCAGTGCCAAGGAACGCTAGGTTCAGATTAATACAGATGAATGTCCTATACACATCATATATGACCCCAATGAAGATGGCAAGTTTCAATAAACAGACATGGTCGGCATGCCCGTGGTGTGGCAATGGAGAGGCTGGCTTGATGCACATGTTTTGGGGGTGCCTGAAAGTACAACGTTTCTGAGCAAAAATTGAGCAGGTGTGTAATAAAGCTAGTGTAAATAGATATGACTGGTCCCCGAAAAAATTTGTCTCTTAGGCACATATCCCAGGCTGAGTAAAATCAAGCACATTGGGAAGCTTATGGGCATGGTATGCATGTTACATATTAGCGAAAAGAGCAATCGCAATAGCATGGAAATCAAAGGCGGGCCCGCAATATGCACGGTGGGAATGGAGCAATGGGCTGCAACAGAAACAGAGGATTGGGGTGCAGGAACTGTTGGGAACGCTGAGGAGGTCAATGCCACATCCGAAGCATGGAAAGCCTTGATCAGAGACATGTTCCTCCTATCTGAAGACATTCCCCCCTAAATAAGCGGATGCAATGGAAAAACATAATTAACACGTTAAAGGGCAATGGCCCGCCCATACCACCACCCTTAACTTGTGTATTGATGGACTAAAAACATACCCTCATATTGTCAAGGCAGGCTACAAAACCTGCTAAAGCGAATGAAGACAGTTAATGTTCATTCTTTGTTACATGTTTGAACTTTACCACAAAAATAGGTAACAGCACTGCAATGTTAACTACTGCTGAACATTCTGTAATGCATAATTTACAAATGCCAAAAAAAGTAACAAAGAAAAATAGAAGCTTGCTAAAGTAGGAAATAGACCGCAAGTAAAGCAGCCATGTTCACAAAATGGATGCCAGCATCGTATAATACTAAGCAAAAAGCCTTGAGAAGGTAAACCAAGGCTGCAATGCTAACAGGGACTGGAATACAAATTTGTGCAAGAACTAAGGGTATTTGCTTGGCTCAGAATCAAGGATGCTGCAGCAAGAGCAATTAATGGCACGAAAGGAGTCGAAGAGGATAAACTATGTATGCAGGACATATTTCTCTTAGATTAAGTAAAGAAGTGAACATTTGCGAGTGCCAAGTATGGGTCAATTAAAGATGGAGGAAGCATATGCAGAACAGAGCAACCAAGTCTCCAGAGGCCAAGGAGAGTAATAACACCCAATCTAATTGAATCAAATAGCATTAAATAGAAGGGCAAAATGTACAAAATCATGGTCTGCTCACATGTGATTCAATACCGGAAAACAAGGCTTATTCATAAAGCACCAGATGAAGATACAATGTACCTTCACACCCTTTAAAGTTTAGAGGAAGAGAACAGTCCACAAGGTCTACTACAAAGAAGCAGCCTTGGCTTAGGGCTTATCTGATGAGAGGTGGTAGGCTAATTAGCTAAGAAAGGCAGTTGTCTGATGTTCCCTTGCACCCCAGTTTCATTGTTTACGAGTTGTAAAGGAGCCGAATGTCCAAGGTTGGTAAGAGAGTGGCAACCAATTGTGAGGGTCTACGTAATCATGGATCGTACATTGCTGCACGACCTATTCGCTGCTGTTGTGCTATTTTTTTTACGTAGTTAAGAGATGATTCAAGGTGTGCCTACCAGATAAGGGGCATCCAATGATAATACTAACATTTATACAAACTATGTGCCCGATTCATGGAATAGTGCACAGAGATCCTGCAAAGCATGCGTGCCGAAGTTTTACTGCACAAATTCATGTAATTGTTCACGCAAAGTAACCGAATATGCAAATTTCGACTGGAACGCCCCCGACACACCCCCCACTCAAAGGAATAAAAGCCAGAAACAGCTACCTTTGCGTGCTCACCGGGCGCGAATACATGCAACCTTAAAACAGTGCGTGGGGTCCCTCGCAAGCATGCCTGCATCTCGGGGATCCTGTGTTTGGTACCCCGTAACTGTCATGGCACTCTGACAACATGTGTACGATTTATGGTAACTCGGGTAAAACTCTGAAAATCTGTGTGCAAACCCCCGTAAACTGTTCCTGCACCCTGCTACACTGTGTAAATGCACCCCAAAGTTAGAACGGAACACCGGCTGCGTACACGCACCCCTAAATCTGACTCCCGATCTTATCTCTGCACCGTGAATCGTATGCGTAAGGGTCTGCACGCCTGCCTTTTGGTGCCAGATGGACTGAGGGCTTCACGTGGCCATTTCCCTGCTGAGAGGTTGCATGGTCGGATCCATGAATACGTGTTGTTCCATGCAATAGTGGTTGTGCAATGGACTGCCTGCAGGCTGTCCCTTGTAACGCGCACATTTTCCCTTGTTCTTCCTCATTTTACAAGTGGCGCCCCCTTCCCTGCCCTCTGCGGAAGCCACGGCCACACTCTGGGTGGTGTCTCAGGCAAGGCACGCGACCGCTCACAGAGATGTGCTGAGCCTGCAAGAAGTCCCTGCAAAGTACAAAAAAGTGCTGCGCAGTCGATTCCATGAATCAACAAATGGGATTTTGCATGCAGTTTGCCGCACAAAGTCCATATTTGCCACGCAAATGATTCCATGACTTGGGCTCTATATGTATATGTTTCCCTTAACCAATTACTCCACCCAGTAGGTTTTTACTGTTAGCCACGTAGGATAATATCATAGTGGATATATTGTTATTGTTATTGTTATTTTGCATTTGTATAGCGCCTTATATACCATTGGTATGGTCTGAAGGCGCTGGTAGGTTGAACGCCCTTGGGAACCGAAGTTCGGGTCAGTGGAGAGATTAGAGAGAGTCCAAAAGTGCGTGTGCGCACCAGGTATGTGTGCAGCTGGTGCGGAATTCCTGTGGTAGCTGCTTCTTAGCGGTAGGTGTGGTGGTTGAGGGATCAGGAGTATGTGTTTGGTCTGGCCGGAATTATCCAGACCGAGTGTGGCGGCGTTACGCCTGAGGAGAACGCCTGGCTGGGGGTGTGAAACCAGCGATGTTTACTTAGAGTGATGGGGGAGAGCGGCAGATGTTGATATGAGAACAGTTATACCGAATGGTGTCATAGTATCTCTGTGTTCTAGTTGAATGGTGGTGTAAGGAGAGAGTAAGCGTGGGGTGTGATATGAGGTATGTTCTTTTCAAAGGTTGCTTGCATTCCATAGCAAAATAAGCACGTCACGCAATTCTGAGATGTCTCTCATCTGCTCTATGCACTATTCATCCACTCAGCGTTCTCATCCGTACAGCATACTCATCCGCTCTATATATCCATCCAGCCCATACACTCATTTGTTCCATGCGCTCATCCGCTCCACAGACTCATCTGCCACTCATCAGCTACGCACTCAACCGCTCCACAGGCTCGACAGGCTCATCTGCCACTCGTCAGTTCCGCAATCATCCTTTCCCCGCACTCGTCCGCGTACACTCGTCCGCTCTCCACACTCAGCCACTCTCCTCACTCAGCCGCTCCCCACTCTCCTCCGCTCTCCAAACTCCTCCGCGCGTCACGCTCCTCCACTCTCCATGATCCTCTGATCTGCACGCTCTTCCGCTCTCCACGCTCCTCCCCTCTCTGCACTCAACCGTTCTCTACACTTATGTGCTCTCCACATTCATCCGTCTTCTACGTTTAATTGCTCTTCATATTCGTACGCTCTTCACACTCAACCGACCTCCACACCCATCCGCCCTCCAAACTCAACCGCCAGCAGCGTTCATCCTCCACGCTCCCCCCCAGTCAGCTATACTCAATCGGTCTCCCCCCTCCGCCCTCTCGCCCTCCACAATCTTCCGCCCTCCTCATTCATCTGCTCTCGACACTCATCCGCTCTCGACACTCATCCGCTCTCGACACTCATCCGCTCTCGACACTCATTCGCTCTCGACACTCATCCGCTCTCGACACTCATCCGCTCTCGACACTCATACGCCCTTCATACTCATATGCTCTCCACTCATCCGCTCTCTACATTCATCCGCGGTCTACACTCATCCGCTCTCCAGACTCATCCGCTCTCGACTCATCCACTCTCCATATTCGTCCTCTCTCCACATTCATCTGCTCTCCACACTCAGACGCTCTCACATTTCTCCGCTCTCCACGCGCCTCTGCTCTCCACGCTTCTCCGCTCTCAGCGCTCTTCCGCTCTGTATGCTCGTCCGCTCTGGACGCTCTTCCATTCTCCACGTTCTTCCGCTCTTTACACACAGCTGCTCTCCATACTCAACCGCTCTCTACATTCAGCTGCTCTCCACACTCATCCGTCCTCCACATTCATTTGCTCTTATTATTCAACCGCTCTCCACACTCAACCGTCCTCCAGACTCATCCGCCAAACAGCATTCATCCTCCACACATCTACACTCATCAATACTCATCCACACTCATCCTTACTCATTCGCTCTTCCCACTCATCCGGTCATGGTCTCCACACTCATCCGCTCTCCACGCTCATCCGCTTTTCACGCTTATCCGCTCTCCACACTCTCTACATTCCTATTATCTAGTGATTAATTCCTATTGTCCACTTCACTGTTTAGATCTACATTACTCGTTTTAGTTCTATTTGTCATTGTAGGTTACAATCTGGTTAGTTTAATTGTAAATTTATTTATTTATACTTTTTTTTTTTTCTTTAGGTGGTTTGCTGGGTCGGTGTTATTGTGATGATGCTAGTTTGGAACCGGTTGGTTTTAGGGAAAGAGCCAGGTTTTCAGTAGTTTGCGGAAGGCCGTTAAGTCCTCAGTTAGGCGGATGTGGGGTGGGAGCGAGTTCCACAGGGTTGGGGCAAGGGCTGAGAATGATGCTCTGCCTAACCTGACTGAGTTTGTCTTAGGAATTACTAGGAGGCTGGCTGAGCTTGATCTAAGGGTGTGAGTGGGGTGATAAGGTATTAGCTTTTCTTGAAGATATTGCGGTCCAGTTTTATGTAGTGCTCGATGGGTGAGGCATAAGATTTTGAAAGCCACCCTACGGGCTACTGGAAGCCAGTGCAGTGTCTTGAGGGCTGGGGATACGTGGTCTCTTGGACCGAGCGCAAGTAGCACTTTGGCCGCCGTGTTTTGTGCTCTTTGTAGTTTATTCAGTTGGTAGGCATGAATTCCGAGGTATAGGGGGTACCGTAGTCCAGTCGTGATATGACGATTGATTGGAAATGAGGGAAATGAGAGATATGGAAAGATGCGCCTAAGGTTTTTGAGGTGGTAGTGGCAGGACTTTGAGACGTTGTTGACTTGGCGCAAGAGTGTTAGGTCAGAGTCTAGGGTGCATCCAAGATTTTTCACTGTGTTGGAGGGTGTCGGACAGTTGCCCATGACGGGTGGCCAGGGTAGTGGGTGTGGAAGAAGATCTGAGTTGCCGCAAACCATGATTTCTGTTTTGGAGGGGTTTAACAAGAGGTGGCTTTGAGTCATCCAGCGTTCTATGTTAAGAAGGCAGGATGCCAGGTCAGGTCGGGAGTTGGGTTTCGCGTTCAAGAATTTTAGAATTAGTTGAGTGTCGTCGGCGTAATTGTAACACAGGATGTTGTGTGCACAAATTATTGGTGGGAGGGTGATCAGGTAGAGATTGAACAGGAGGGCGGATAGACATGCACCTTGTGGGACTCCTGTGTCGTCTGGTCAGGCTTGGGAGGAAAAGTTGGAGAGTGTCGTTATTTGGTGCCTGTTTTTGAGGAATGAAGCTATCCATTTAAGGGCGGTTCCACGTATTCCTAGGGAGTGGAGGCGGTCAAGGAGTGTTGAGTGATTGATTGTGTCAAAGGCGGCCGACAGGTCGAGAAGGATTAGTGCGGCGCATCCTGCGGAGTCAGCAGTCATTTTAAGGTCATCCCAGATCGAGGTTAGGGTGGTTTCAGTTCCATGACGAGTTCTGAATCCTGATTGGGCGGGGTCTAGGAGATTGCTGGCTTCAACAAAGGCATTTAGTTGGGAGTAGGAGGTTCGGTCAATGAGT
This sequence comes from Ambystoma mexicanum, assembly GCF_040938575.1. Taxonomy (NCBI): domain Eukaryota; kingdom Metazoa; phylum Chordata; class Amphibia; order Caudata; family Ambystomatidae; genus Ambystoma; species Ambystoma mexicanum. The sequence continues at coordinate 227,371,119 of NC_090929.1, forward strand.
TTGGCAAGGAAACTGGTGTTTGAGATGGGGCGGTAGTTTTTGGGCTCGAGAGGGTCGAGCGAAGGTTTTTTAATTAGAGGTTTGACGTGCACCAATTTGAATGCGTCTGGAAAGATACCGGAAGAAAGGGAGGAATTTATGATAGATCTTGCGTGTTCTCCTGTGCAGGTGGAGGCAAAGATTTCTTTAAGGGTTGTGGCTGGGCAAGGGTCTAATGGTGATCCCGATGGTTTGTGGGCAGATAGGAGTTTGAGAAATTGTTCTGGTGATATTGGACTGAAGGATTCGAATGTTGGTTGCGTAGAGGCCGCAGCTGATGGGCTGGCCGGTACGGGCTGAGGATTGCCTGGTGGCTGTAGGAGAGCCAGATCGGTGGTTAGAGTTTTTGTCCTTTCAATAGCCGTGGAGTAAAAGTGGAGGGAGAGTGAGTCACACAGTGATTGCGACGCGGTCGGGATGGTTGTGTTACAAGCCGGATTGGTGAATTCAGGGATAATTTTGTGAAGTTCTTTGCTTGGGTTTTTGCAGTTTAGGATTTGGGAGTTGTAGTGGGCTTTTTTAACTTTCCGGATTTCGGCTTTGTACCGATACAGGTGTCGAGCCAAGGTGGTCCTGCTCTCATGGGTTTTCACTTTATTCCATTTGCGTTCTAGGCATTTGTATTGTCGTTTAGTGGTCTTCAACTCGGGAGTGAACCATCTGGGGAAAAGGCCACGGCGGGTTGATGGTTTGCACGAGGGGGTGAGCCGCATCAGAGATGTGTTGAGCCATGAATCAAAGGCCTCAGGGGTTAGTTGGTGGTTGAGACGGCAGGTAGGTGGTGGAGACTGGAGGAGTGCCTCGGCTAGGTCCGGGGTGATTATTAGTTTCTTCCAGCATTTGCGTATATTCGGAGGTTCAAATACGAGTACGGGAAGAGGTTCAGGCGAGTGGATGGTGAACGAGAGAATGAAGTGATCGGACCAGATGATAGGGGTGGGCGGCATTAGATGAATATGGGTGTTGGAGCTAAAGATGGCATCAAGAGTGTGTCCTTTATAGTGAGTCTGGCCGTTTATGTGGGGTTGGAGATTAATTGCATCTAAACCGTCAACCAGGGAGTATGTCATAGGGTTGGTGGGGATGTCGAGCCATATGTTGAAGTCTCCGAGAAGGGTGAGGTTGGGATGGTTTAGTTGGAGGGCGGCAATAGAATCGCAAAGGTTGTTTGCGAAGTGTCTATCGTAGCCAGGGGACCTGTAGATTATTAGGAAGCTATGTGAGAGCGACGGGGATGGGGATAGTTTAACGAGGAGAGATTCGCAGGATGGAATGGAGGGTTGGTTGTCAATGATTGAGGCGCGGAAGAGAGATTTGAAGACGAGTGCTACCCCTCCTCCCCTGGACGGAGGGTTCAGTGGGATGAGGGAGTAGTCAGGGGGAAAGGCTTCATTAGCGATTGGGCCGAAGTCGTCAGAGAATCAGGTTTCAGTGATGAAAACTAGGTCTGGTTTGGTAGAGGCGAGGAGGTCAAAGATGGAATGTCTGTTTTTTGCTACAGATCGGGCGTTAAATAGGATGCAGTTCACATCGGCAGCCAAGGATGGTCTCGGTGCTGGAGCGGGGCGGTGGTGGAGAGAGTGGGGGGAGGGGGGTAGGGAGGGTGATGATAGAAGGGAATAGTGGGCGAGCAGAGAGATTGGCAGGCTTCGGGTGGGGTTGGGAGGCTGCGTATGATAGGATGATCGATTTTGGGTTGGGGATTTGAAGGTGGGGTGTTGGCGGTTAGGAGTTTCAGTTGCAGTTGATGAGAAATCGAGGGAGAGGGGTTTCAGGCAGGGAGAAACTACGGGGGAAGGAGGGGATTGCGGGATAGAGGTGGTGGGTCGAGACAGGGGAGGCGAGGAGTGCTGAGAGATTGAGGGGGACCAGGAATGTTTCCTCTTTAGTTTCTTTGCTGCGACTGGTGTGTGAGAGAGTGTAGGGGGGTCGGAGGGTGAGAGGGAGGTAGCTTCGGTTCTTGCTAGGGCTAGGCGTGCAGTTTTTAGGGAGGGGAAAGGGTGTGGTTGGGGGCGGTGGAAGGGGTATTAGGGGAGGGCGGGAGGGGGGTGATTGCAGGGTGGGGTGTGCCAGGTATGATAGTGAGGGGAGCGGGTATGGGTAATGCTGGTGGGTCGGGGTGGGGTTCAGGGGATGAGTGGTCTTAGGGTGAGTGGCTCGCCATCGTGCCCCCATGGCTTGGTGTTTGGAGAGGAGAGTGGCAGGGAGTGCGAAGGAGGGTGGGGAGGTTTGGGAGGAGGGGGACGGGGGTGAAGGCAGATCGGAGAGTGGGAGTGGTCCACAGGGGTTGTTTCTGACTGACTCTGGTGGAGTGGGTGCACTCATGATTGGTGCGAGCTTTTAGGTTGATTTAGGAGGGCTTTCTGATTATAGTTCTAAGATCGGTGGTGACACGCTTTTAGGCACACTTCAAGGTCCAACTGCTCAAAGATGATACTAGATTATTGGTGTTTTCCTAGTTAGAATTGTAGACAGAGATGATTTTAGTTTATTGGGTACACTTCTAAGTTCACCTGTACACGGGGAAGATATTCGGTCAGCCTCTAGATTCAATTTGCTTAGAGGGGGTATTAGAATTATTAGTCACGGTTTTAGATTCTATGTTACACAGCTATACTGTTAGTTATACTAATAGGATTGAATAGGGCACGTAGTGGTGGACTTCTTTCAATTCACCTTTATATAGGGGGGGTGTTAGGCAATCAACTTTGTAGATTATTAGTCACCGTTTTAGGTTCTACATTACACAGCCATACTGTTAGTTATTTCTAAATCTGAGTTTCACAGAGAGGCTGTTGAGCACACTTCTAAATTTACAATTAGCCTATTGGGTACATTTCTAATTTTAACTTTTCACCGAGAGTCTATTGGGCACACTTCTGAATGCAACTTCTAGATGCACTTCTTAATTCAATTTTCCACAGGAAGACTATTGGGCATACTTCTAATGCAACTTCTAAATGTAATTCTAAATTGAACTTTTCTGAGAGGTTATTGGGCACACTTCTAAATGCACTTCTAAATTCAACTTTTCTGAGAGGCTATTGGGCACACTTCTAAATGCACTTCTAGATTCAACTTACCACAGAGAGGCAATTGGGCACACTTCTAAATTCACAGAGGGGCTATTGGGTCCACTTTCTAAATGCAGCTTCTAAATGCACTTCTGAATTCAACTTTCAACAGAGAGGCTATTGGGCACACTTCTAAATGCAGCTTCATATGTAGTTCTAAAATCACAGAGAGGCAATTGGGCACACTTCTAAATGCAGCTTCTAAATGCACTTATGAATTCAACTTTTCTCAGAGAGGCAACTGGGCACACTTCTAGAGTCACAGAGAGGCAATTGGGCACACTTCTAAATACACTTCTAAATTCAACTTTACTGAGAGGCTATTGGGCACACTTCTAAATGCAGCTTCAAACGTAGTTCTAAAATCACAGAGAGGCAATTGGGCACACTTTTAAATGCAGCTTCTAAATGCACTTCTAAATTCAACTTTTCACAGAGAGGCAATTGGGCACACTTCTAGAGTCACAGAGAGGCAATTGGGCACACTTCTAAATGCAGCTTCTAAATGCACTTCTAAATTCAACTTTTCACAGAGAGGCAATTGGGCACACTTCTGGAGTCACAGGGAGGCAATTGGGCACACTTCTAGAGTCGCAGAGAGGCAATTGGGCACACTTCTAAAAGCAGCTTCAAATGCACTTCTGAATTCAACTTTTCACAGAGAGGCAAATGGGCACACTTCTAGAGTCACAGAGAGACAATTGGGCACACTGCTAGAGTCACAGAGAGGCAATTGGGCACACTTCTAAAAGCAGCTTCAAATGCACTTCTAAATTCAACTTTTCACAGAGAGGCAATTGGGCACACTTCTGGAGTCACAGGGAGGCAATTGGGCACACTTCTAGAGTCGCAGAGAGGCAATTGGGCACACTTCTAAAAGCAGCTTCAAATGCACTTCTGAATTCAACTTTTCACAGAGAGGCAAATGGGCACACTTCTAGAGTCACAGAGAGACAATTGGGCACACTGCTAGAGTCACAGAGAGGCAATTGGGCACACTTCTAAAAGCAGCTTCAAATGCACTTCTAAATTCAACTTTTCACAGAGAGGCAATTGGGCACACTTCTAGAGTCACAGAGAGGCAATTTGGGCACACTTCTAAATGCAGCTTCAAATGCAGTTCTAAAATCACAGAGAGGCAATTGGGCACATTTCTAAATGCAGCTTCTACATTCAACTTTCTACAGAGAGGCTATTGGGCACATTTCTAAATGCACTTCTGAATTCAACTTTCTACAGAGAGGCTATTGGGCACACTTCTAAATGCAGCTTCAAATGCAGTTCTAAAATCACAAAGAGGCAATTGGGCACACTTTTAAATGCAGCTTCTAAATGCACTTCTGAATTTCACTTTTCACAGAGAGGCAACTGGGCACACTTCTAGAGTCACAGAGAGGCAATTGGGCACACTTCTAAATGCAGCTTCTAAATGCACTTCTAAATTCAACTTTACTGAGAGGCCATTGGACACACTTCTAAATGCAGCTTCAAACACAGTTCTAAAATCACAGAGAGGCAATTGGGCACACTTTTAAATGCAGCTTCTAAATTCAGCTTTTCATAGAGAGGCAATTGGGCACACTTCTAGAGTCACAGAGAGGCAATTGGGCACACTTCGAGAGTCACAGAGAGGCAATTGGGCACACTTCTAAAAGCAGCTTCAAATGCACTTCTGAATTCAACTTTTCACAGAGAGGCAAATGGGCACACTTCTAGAGTCACAGAGAGGCAATTGGGCACACTTCTAAAAGCAGCTTCAAATGCACTTCTAAATTCAACTTTTCACAGAGAGGTAATTGGGCACACTTCTAGAGTCACAGAGAGGCAATAGGGCACATTTCTAAACGCAGCTTCTAAATTCAACTTTCTACAGAGAGGCTATTGGGCACATTTCTAAATGCACTTCTAAATTCAATTTTTCACAGAGAGGCTATTGGGCACACTTCTAAATTCATAGAGGGTCTATTGGGCACACTTTCTAAATGCAACTGGGTGTAATTTCCACATGTAAAGGACTGAGTTTCTGAATGCAATTATAGTGAGTTTACAGTGGTGATGCTTATATATGTTGAGGTATAAAACCTTTTGTGTAACTGAAATACACTGAGAGTGTCTGAGCTGCAATTTGTTTGTTAACCAGGTCTCCCTACTTTATTGAACAGATAAAGGAGTATTTTGCCATCTTCCTTGAGTCTGTTATTTGAGCCCGAGATCATTTATTGTGGTAATCCCATTCGGCACTTGGAACGCTACAGGTGCTATTGCACATTTGGTAGCTGTGCGGATGGTTCAGATCCAGACTCTCCGATTTTTTACGTCTTAGACCATCAGCCGGAATATATTTCCTGTGGAGAACAGAAGAATCACACGTGTAAATCAAGACGGTCGGCAGTAATAATTTGATTGTTTACCAGACCCTAAAAAATAAAGCGATTGGTGCCAATCATGGGAGGGTAACAGTTTAGAAAGAAAATAGCAAGATAAGGTTCTTAGATTGTCAATAATAAAACAACAGGATAGTGAGAATCGATAGAACTGTAACAAAGAAGCAAAGAGAATATTATTGTGTAGGCTTGGAAAGGTTGTTGGAGACTATTGTTTGAGAAATGGGTGGTTATCGATAGTGCTTGCCCAAATTGATTGTTGTGGTATATGAAGTATTGTGAAAGATGGAAAGAATAACGTGTATATAATACTAATTTATTAGTTTAGTTTGGTTTAGTTTAGTTTGTTTATTTGTATAGCGCAGCCAAACCCTGGGGTAACTGGGCGCATTAGAATTGGGAGGCAGTAAAGGTTACAGACAGTTGCACATAAGAAGGATGGCATAGGATAATACAATAAATATCATGAGTGTTACATGATGGTCCCGAGAGTAGAGAGCATAAATAGTTACAAAGCGGACTGGGTTACAGAGTGGTCCGCCACTATAGGTAACATAGAGTTGTAGAGTGCGAGAGTTCACTGAGGACTGAGTTACAAAGTGGTTTGTAACTATGGATAACGCAGTGTTAAAGGTTGAGTGGATTTGCTGATGTCAGATAGCCGGCTATTGCTTATTCGTGAGCAACTCCTTCACCTTGGCTCTGAACGACCAAAACGAGGTGTTGGCTCTAATTACCATGGGCAGTGCATTCCAACATTTCGCTGCTAACACTGAGAAGGTTGTTCCTTCTACTGTTTTCAAGTTGAACTTTGGAATGTTAAGTTGGTGCATATATGGGGATCTGGTGGGTCTGGAAGAGCTTTGTCTGGTGAATTTATCAGATAAATAGCGAGGGGCTGTCTGGGAGAGGCATTTGTGTGTGATGACGAGTGATCGTGACTTGATTCAGTCACGGATAGGGAGCCAGTGAACTTCTTTTCTAATGGTTGAACTTCCTTACTAATGGTTGAGATGTAAGATTAAACTAGTAGCAGAATAAAAATCTGGTAGATATTGACAGTTAAAAACAACCTGTCACTATGGGGGGGACACTCCCCTTCTACACTTGTGCGAAACATTACCAAGGTACACACCTAACATTAGGAAATATGTTGCTGAATGAGTAAAAGGTACTGCTGATAAAATGTGCATGCCATGGCCTCAATAAGGTTCCCCATCAAGAACATGAAAATGTATCAGAGCGAGAAAGAAGACCCGCCCGAGAAGGAGTGGATGCTTAATCAGCATGAAGTGGAGGGCACAATGCCCTGAGCTCCTCTTTCTCCTTCTGAGGACAATAGTATGACCAATGAGAAACATGGATTGTATCCTCTAAAGGAGCTCAAAGCAGCAGTGGGGTTTATTAATCCGACATATGCACCCCCTGCTTATGGTAGTGAAGATAGTACAGAAGAAAGTAAGATTAAAGAACGTAAATATATGTCCGGACGTAGTAAATATGAAGAACGTAGTAAAAGAAGGGATAGATTGATAGAGATATAAGAAGAGACAAAAAGGAGGGAACGATAGAGCCAGTGAAGTGACAATTGTACAGAATTAGTGGATGGGAGGACAGATACTACTTAAATTAGACGGAAAGGGTATTGATGATGTTAAAGAAAGAGAGGAGAAAGAAAGGAAAAGGAATGAGAAAGGGCATACAAAGATGAGAAGGAAAAAGACGGGGAAGCCTGAAGATGGTACGAAGAGTAGGTATAGGAGAGAGAGAAAAAATGGGGAGAAGAAGAAGAATGCCATGAATGTGCAGCAATTCTCTGGGGCTATGAGTTTGGTTCTGTTTACTGATGAATTACCAATTTCAATAGCAGAACATGACGTGTCTATGCCATTGTTGTATTCTCGACAGACACCAGTTAGTATATAAGGACGTGACTTGATGACAAAACTTAACACGACAATATCTTTTACTTACAAAGGGATAATATGTTCCACTCCAGGGATACATAACATGAATGTAAGATCATTTATATTAGCATCTTCAGTCCAAAAAGCATTACGAGGTGTCCCTTTAGACCCCAAAGTATTTTTGTATGAAGTAAATATTTTGTTGACATGGCTTCCTGGATTGATAGTTACATTGCTGAGGATACCTGACGAGTTTTTGTTTAGACCTGAAGTACCTATGTATGATGAAGGAGGACAGGTTATTGCCATAGAATTGGAGGAAGTGATAGTGAGAGAGGAAAGGGTGATTATTCATGGGAAAGATGACAAAGGAAGAGCACGGAGAACAGTGATAGCTCGTGATGAAGTGTATAGACTAACAGACTTGACAGACGGGGAGTTGCTCAGAAATGAGAATTCAGACTATGAATTAGTATTTTTCATAAGTCTTACTTATTGGATTAAAATAGAGAACAAGGAAATACCACAGAGAATGGCACTGGTAAGAAAGAAGCCTTCATTTTTCCAGACAGCTCTAGAAAGGGTGCCAAGCATTTTATGGACCAATAGTCCATATGACGGGGGTCTATTGAGTGGAGCAGGAGCAGTTAAAATAAAGCTTAACGCAGGAGCAATTTTACCACTAGCAAAACAGTACCCCATGTCCAGAGAAGCAGACAAAGGTATATTTCGAAACCATTTCCGTTTCCGCTTTGATACAGCAGGGCATATTGGTGCCATCAGATTCCCCATGTAACATGGCTGTGTGTCCAGTTAAGAAATCAACTTCAGGGGGTTGAGGAGATGTATTCAGGATCTACACCCCCTAAACAATATTGTTAAAGCAGAGTTTCAATTGGTTCTGAACCCAGCTACAACATTATGTAACATCCCAGCTACAGCCAAATGTTTTGCAATAGTAGATTTAAAGAATGCCTTCTTTTCAATTCCCCTTCATGAGGACTCCCAAGACTTAACCTCATTTGCATATAGAAATCAGCGGTGGAAACATACAAGATTACCACAGGGGCACTGTGAGTCCCCATCAATCTTTAATAAGGTCCTTCAGATGGACCTAGGTAGCATAAAACTTGAGAGTACAATAATTCAGTAAGTAGATGACATATTAGTATGCAGTGGGACAGACGAAAAGTGCAAAGATTTAGTCCAGTTAATGACAGTTTTGGCAGAACAAGGATACAAAGTGGACAAGGAGAAACTACAGTATTGTCAGGAAGAGGTCCTGTATATAAGACAGCTAATTTCCTATGAAGGGAGAAAAGTGATACCTGAGAGAGCAGAAGCAATCATGAACACTCTAAGACCTGAGACAGTGAGGGAAATGCAGCAGTTTCTAGACCTATTTAATTATTGTAGGGCATGGGTGTTTGAATACAGTACATATATTAGACCACTTTTAAAAGGGCTCAAAGAAGCGCAGACAGGTAAAGGTTGGATAATATGGAGAGACAAGATGCCCGAAGGATTTGAAGAGTTGAAAAGGGAGATTTGTACAGCTCCTGTGTTAGGGATTCCAGACTATAATGAGGAGTTTTATTTATTCTTGCATTGATGACAGCAGTCTTTACACAGAAGACAACATTAGTACATGTACATAAACCATTAGCTTATTACAGTGGGATTTTAGACCCAGGAATGAGAGGGCATTACCCCTGTGAACAAGCATTAGCTGCTGCTATTTTCGCAATTGAAAATGCTTAAAGTATTACAATGGGGTGCTCCAGGACGTTATACGTAGAGCATGCCTTATTCACCATTTTGGAGAAACCTAAAAGCATGTTGACTACACAAAGAGCATCATGATATGAGGTGATCATTTCAAATGCAGCGATTAAAGTTGTCAGATTTAGAGTAGTAAATCCAGCAACATTTATAGCAGAACCAGTAGAGAAGGGAGATTGCATACATGATTGCACAACGTATACTGAGGTTTATGACTATATTCCCCACAGTAAAGAAAACACTCTGGGGGGATTGTATTCATTGATGGTTCCTTGAAGATTGATCAAACGACAGGAGAAAGACATACAGGGTCGGCAGTAGTGAAGTTTAAACAGAATGGTGAATTAGAAATAGTGATAAGTGCAAGACTGCCTTCACATTTTTCAGCACAAGCTGCAGAATTAGTGACGCTTATCACTGCACTCCAGAGATATGAGGATGAGGAAGTGACAGTGCACTCTGACTCCACCTATGTGACATCAACTGTAAATACAGGATTGTGATGCTGGAAAAGGAGGGGCTTTCTCCGCGCAGACGGCACAAAAGTGCAACATGCATTGTTATTGGACAAACTTATTAAGGTATTAAAGCTCCCATATGCTATCGCTGTGGTGAGCTGTGCAGCCCATACTAGAAGGGCAGACATGATTTCTCGCTGTAAAAAAGTTGCAGACATTGAAGCAAAAAGAGCAGCATATTTTCCTAATATTTCTAATTTTGAAGTAGAAAGTGTTAAGCAATTGTCAGAATTATGTATGATGCAGAAGGACGATTTTAATATGTTGTGCATTGTACAGTTAATTCAGCTGCAAGGTCGAGAACCACAGGAAGAACAAGATTTATGGAAAAGACGGGGGTGTTCTTTATCCCCATAGAGGCTATATGGAGACAAAATAGTACTGGAAAGCCGGTTATGCCCCTAGCATTATTGAAAGTTGCGCTGGATCAACTTCACCATCCTATGCATATAACCAGAGAGAGTCTTGCAGCCATGATCACAGAAGACAGATTGTTGCCACATGTGTTAGAACACGTTGCCCAATTTATTGTAAACTGCATTATTTGTCAGAAATTCACAGCAGGGCATACCTTACGAACAGTGAGAAAAGCAATACCCTGTCCCAGTGGTCCCTTTGAGCTTCCGCATATAGATTATGTGGATATGTTGCAAACATGTAGTGGCTACAGATATAGTATGTCCCTTTTCCCAATGGTTTGAGGCAGGTCCATACACACACCCCGATGCCACATGTGTTGCCAAGTTTCTCGTATGTGAGGTGTTTCCTAGAGGGGGTGTATGTGAGGTCCTACGGTCTGATAATGGGCTGCATTTTGTAATCGAGATGTTTCAACAAATAACCCTTCTATTACCCATAAAGCAGGTTTTCATTTGCTTATCACCCACATGCGAATGGTATTTGTGAGCATTGAAACGGACTCCTCAAAGGGAGGATAGCGAAGATAAAGATGACTTTGAAGAAGGGATGGCTATATTTCCACCCCTTGCTCTACTTGCATTGAGAAACCAGTCTGGCTCAGATAACCACATGACTCTTCATGAGTTGATGACTGGATGCTGCATAAGAATACCCCTTGCTCCTTCCACTCTAATGAAAAATGATGCCCATAGTGTAGCAAACTCATTAGGGGATGAGATGCATGATCATTTGACAATTATGACTGCTAGTGTTTCTTGTATTTCCTAACAGATCAAGCATCGGAGGGAAGGGTCAAAGACGATTGACAAAGACAGCTAAATGATCAATCATACTGAACTTTTGAAGCCACTTAGTTTGTATGCTGGAGATCAAGTGCTCATCAAATGTTTTGTCTGCACTTGGCATAAGCCTTGTTTTGAAGGACCGTACCCGATAGAGGATGTCACCCCCACAGCTGTTAAAGTACATGGAAGGGAAGCTTGGCTGCATCCGAATGACGTAAAGCTCTACAAAGGAGAGACCCTCTACCCCTCTGTTGAAGAGAAAATGTTCTGCGTATGCAGACCAGATCGGCTAGCAAGAGCCAACAGAAGTCATAAAAATAAAAACAATTCGGACTTTGAATCATTCCCAAGTTTAAAGGGAAACAAATAATTAAAAAAAAAGAAGAGCACACACCACTTTATGTTGCCTATAACGTTGCTTTTTTTACATAAATACTTTGATCGTATCCAGCTCTAGTGAGATGAATATTGGACAATATAATATTGTCAAAAGGTGACAATATTATATTGTCCCCTTTTTTGAAAATCCTAAGACAGCCCCTATTTTCCACAGGATCAGAATTGCAATATTATTACAATTTCTGCAATAGAAAGGTGTGGTTATTATAAAAGTAACCAGAACTAAACATTGATAAAGGAGAATGGGAATCTTCCATTTAGTAAGATAAACCTTGTTAACAAGAAGGCTGCCTAATGTGCAAAATGCAGTAAGGGTCATGAATTCTTTTGCAATAGTACTTGTAGCTACGTTTTGTACAATGTGTTATCTTTATTTCCTTATTCTTATAGCATTCCATAGAATGATGTTTTACAATATTGCTATCAATAATGAGACATCTGTTTCTATCACTAACAAAAGCATGGGTGACATTTCCCCTGATATTTCCAAACAACCGCAGCAGTGGGTTGTTGGAGAAGATTATCAAGATATAAATACATGTACTGCTACGATAGGTTAAAAAATAACCTATCGTAGCAGTACATGAATGAGGTGTGGAGAGGAACACCAGATGAGAGCTGCTATGTGTGTTCTCTCATCCCTTATGCCATGAGCACAGCCAAGCCATTTCTAGCAAGACAAATACCTACACATGATGCAAAGCTTCTCAGCCATTTATCAGCATGTATGACAAGAGGACACTTTGAAGGGAAGTGGGCAACCCTACGATGGATGTCCAAAAGAACGTTCCCATATGAAGATAATTACATAAAAACACACAAGATGATAAAAAACCGGAACTCAAAGAGCAAAATGATACAGTACACAGTGAATGGTCCAAATAGAGGAGAGGTGAAGATTGCTGAACAAAAGAGACTGGACTGTGCAGATACATGGGAAACACCAGGAGTGCTAGGATGCTGGGAGAGACCTCAGCTATTGGTATATGGATAAGCAGCCACCAGTACAGGATGGGAAGAAGGAATGATTGGATGCATTGAACATTTATTGATGACAGCACCAGTGAAGATAGTGCAAGTAGTGAATGACGAATGTCTTAAGGAATGGGCCAAGTATTCAAAGTTATTAACATCGGTTGAAGATGAAGCAGGACCCCTATCCATATTGCCAATGAAGAATGAAACGCTATCCAAAATAGTGGTCAGACCAAAGTTGGAGAAAATAAAGGATCTAGGCACATAATCGATATACCAGGAATGAAAGGAGGAAATGCTCTGCTGATGGACCACTGTTATGTATGTGGATCCATCCAGAGTTTACATGAATAGGGGAGGAATATGTTCTATGGTGGTAATATATATTCCGGTGTTAGTGGTTCCTCAAAGTGACCTTTGCATAGACATTGAAATGGATGCACATCAAAGGTAAAAGAGGTTGCTTAACCTCATCCAACAGAAAAGAGAAAAAGGACCACATTACAAGTCCGGCAGTAGCCGTGCTGGTAAAACCAGTAGGCTGCTGCCAGACCCGTAGGGATTTACCGGCTCTGGACTTGCCACACTTACCGGGGTATTACAGCCAAGGTTGTTCGGTAATTCCGCAGCCGGCATTCCGTTACTCTCCATTTCCCTGGAGTCCGATAGGACTCCACGGAAATGGGGGCCGTGGAAACACTGGCACCATGCGGTAAAGGTGCCAGTGTTTCCACGTCCATCTGCGGCCGGTGGGGTTATGCCCGCCAGGTCAGGCCTGGCGGGTGTAACACCACACGGCCACAGACGTCGTAGTTAGCCAGTCCGGAAAACAGTGGCGGTAAGGTTTTACCAGCACCATTAAATCCAGACCAGCTAACATGTAATGACGCAAAGAAAGTCATCTTACACCCATAGAAACAAAGTGTTACTATCCTAATAAGTATGTGGGACGTTGGGTGTTCTGTTCACCGACTGGGGTGTGCTCCCATATGACCTAGAGTGTGGATGAACACATAAAGAATGCAGGTGACCTGAGGGGGATGACAAAGATAGGGATTCTGAAGAAACCACAGTGTGAAGAAAAGGTGAAGAAAATAGAGGAGGTGGTTGAGGACTCGACCAGAAGGGGGAATGTAGAGAGGCAGATGTACACACCATTTATAGAGCCCACAACCTCACCTCTGTCATATTGGAAGAACAGCTAGAAAGCACTGTGTTTGACACCTGGTATCATTCCAATACCACATCGAAGGTATGAGAGACGTTATGTGCTCAGACAACCATATCAAATGTATCCTCAAACTGATGCTGTAGACATGAGCCTGCACACACCACTGGACATAGAAGAACTATAAGTAAAGTCTGACAGATGTAAAGTGATGCAATTAAAGAGAGTAGATAAGTGGACGCAATGAAATCGATGTATGGCTATCTGAAGAATGAAGATGTGATTAAAGTTACAAAGTAAACATATGCAAATATGAAGAAAAACGTATACAGTAAAGTAGAAAAGTGACAAGAGATGTAGTAGATGTACATACACAGAAGTGTAAAGTAGATAAGACAACATAGAAGCTTGCTAAAGTAGGAAATAGAATGCAAGTAGAACAGCCATGTTGATAAAATGGACATCGGCATCGTATAATAGTAAACAAGAAGCCTGGAGAAGGGAAACCAAGGCTGCAATGCTGACAAGCATTGGAATACAAATTTGTACAAGAACAAAGGAAATTTGCTTGGCTCAGAATCAAGGATGCTGCAGCAAGAGCAACAATATACCTCAAAAGGAATCGAAGAGGATAAGCTATGTATGCAGGACATATTTCTCTTAGATTAAGTAAAGGAGTGAACATTTGCAAGTGCGAAGTATGAGTCTTTTAAAGATGCAGGAAGCACATGCAGAATGGAGCAACCACATCTCCATAGGCCAAGAAGAGTAGTAACACCCAATCTAAGTGAATCAAATAGCACTAAAGAGAAGGGCAAAATTGACCAAATCCTGGTCTCCTCGCACGTGATTCAAGACCGGAAAACAAGGCCTATTCATAAAGCTCCAGCCGAAGATAGCAATGTACCTTCACTACCTTTAAAGTTCAGAGAAAGAGAACAGTCCATACGGTCAACTGCAAAGACGATGCCTCGGCTTAGGGCCCAACTGATGAGAGATGGTAGGCTAATTAGGTAATAAAGGCAGTTGTCTGACATTGTACCCTTGCACCTGGGTTTTGTTGCTTACCAGCTGCTAATGAGCTGAATGTCCAAGGTTGTTAAGAGGGTGCCAACCAATCATGTTGCACAGGCCTATCCACTGCTGCTGTCATGCTATTATCCATTTTTTGCGTAGTTAAAGGTGATTCAAGGCGTGGCCATCATATAAGGGGCACGCAATGATGATACTAACATTCATACAAACTATATGTATATGTTTTCCTTAACCGAACCCTCCACCCAGTAGGTTTTTACTGTTAGCCACATAGGATGACGTCATAGCTGACAAATGTTGAGGTATAAACCTTTTGTGTAACTGAAATGCATTGAGAGTGTATGACCTCAATGTGTTCACCAGGTTTCCCTGTGTTATTGAACTGATAAAAAAGTAGTATCTTGCCATATTCCTTGAGTCTGTCTGGTTATTTGGGCCTGAGATCATTTATTGTGGTAATCCCATTGGTCACTTGGAACGCTCCAGGTGCTATTGCACAGCCTGTGCAGCATTTGCTCTCCGACACTTTTCTTGCACGGAGGCTCACATGGGGAAAGGCAGGCATCCTGCATGCCTTCCGTTGCGCAGCCTCTGCACTTCAGAGTTTGGGGGGGAAAGGACCTTCTCAGAACAAGAAGGTGAAATCTGCTGCATCCACGGTCCGGTATCCTTTTGGTTTATTTAATTTATTTATTGTGCATGTGTAAGGCATTTATACATCAAGTACATTGTGTTTCAAAGCGCCCACAGTGCAGAGTGGAGGGAACATGGGATTGAAAAGCATATTTAATAGCAATGAAGAGAAAGAAAGAGGCCGTCCTACTAGGCCTTGTGAGCATTCAAATTGTGCAAGTGCAGAGAGAAAAGGGACGAGGGAGATGGTAAGTGCTTAGAGTCCCACAGAGGGAAGTGCAAGTGAGTAGACTGCAAGCAGCTGTCAAGTGCCTTACAGAGATCTCTAGGTAAGAGTGGCCAACTGCCAATACAATATGTGAAGGCCTGTGAGACAGCACAGGCCAGTGGGCGCAAGAAGGCAAGCGCCTGGAGTGGGTGCAGGCTGACAGCGATTGGGGGGAAGGCGAGGACCCAGAAGGATATATAAGGGCCCTGGTCATCAATCTCAGTGACTGTGGGGTTTAGCAAGGGAGGGAGAGGGGGAAGGTGATGGGGGCAGGATCCAAAGGGACACATAAGGGCCCTGGTCAGCAATCTCAGCAACTGTGGGGTTTAGCAAGGGAGGGAGAGGGGGAAGGAGAAGGTGAAAATGAAAGTCTTGAGGAGCTTCAGCTCAAGACGGAGAGGAAGGGGGAGGCTATTCTAGTTAGCGGAGCTAGCTGAAGGAAAGAAATCGTCCGCCAGCTCGCTGTTTAGAGAAGCACTTGACACGCAGAGAGTTGGCACCGGAGGAGCGTAAAGATCTGGAGGGAGAGTATTTGGTGACAGCCAGCTGTAGATAGTGTGGTCCCCGGCCCCAGACAGCCTTATGGATGATGTAGAGGGGTTTGAATTTGATTCTTTCAGCAACCGGGAGCCAGTGGAGAGATTTTAGAGCTGGAGCGATGCATTCTCTGGGCTTGAGGCCAAGAATAAGTCTCACAGCCCTATTCTGAATGTGCTGTAGGGGATATAGAAAGCAAGAGGGTAGATTAAGGAAGAGGCTGTTGTAGTAGTCCATCTTAGAGAGTAACAGAGCTCTCGAGACATTGAGCTTCTGGGGGAAAGGAAGGATTCCTTTGAGGAGGTGCAGTTGAAAGTGGGCCTTCTTGGCTAGCCCCTGGATGTGAGGAAGGAAGGAGAGAGAGAGGAGTCGAAGATGAATCCAAGGTTTCTGGTTTCAGATGAAGGAGAAGGGGAAAACCCATAGAGGATGGCCAGGGTGAAGGGGGGAAGAGGGAGCAGGAGTCCCAATGGGAAGCATCTGTGTCTTGCTGGCGTTGAGGCAGAGATCATTGGAGGCATACCAGAACTGGATGGCAGATAAGCAGTCAGGAATGATGGAGGAAGTAAGGAGAGGATCAGAGGGAAGTTTGAAGAAGATGTGTGTGTCATCTGCATAATACTGGAAGAAAGGGGAGAAAGTGGAATTTAGGTGTGCAAGTGGAGCAGGATAGATGTTAAACAGCCTGAGTGAAAGGTTGGAGCCCTGGGTGTCATGTCTGCCAACAATTCCAGGACCTCTGGTGTTAAGCGCTGACCTCCTGTCTTACCTGCTTTCAGAGCCTCGGAAGCTAACGGTACAAGACGTTCTACACGCGCTGGAGGTTGTTGGTGCGGTCGCCATGGCGACTATGCGGCAGTATGATTGCACGTCACAAGGTGAACACGATTGACGCGTTCCCCTGTGATCACGTGGACACTGTGTGTCATGTGTCATCTATTTAGCCAATCGCTATGCAGGGAACTGGCGTTTCTGATTGTATCTCATTTGAAGCACCCCTTTGAAACGAGTTCCACCGCAATACTCTGTATCCTTTTCTGAAGTTCCTACAACTGTTTCCTGGACTACGGCTTGCACGCTTGTGATACTGAAAACGCCTGATTTCAATGCAGGACTGGTAACGGATTGTTTTTCATTATTATTTCCGATACATTAACATACGTATCTTCATTGTTGACCCCACAGGGGAGCCATATATTCTTATTGGACTTCATCTAAATCCTCTGAACTAATTGCCATTTCAGCTTCTGTTACTCCAATATTCCCATCCAGCACATTCCTCCTCAGCGCTCCAGTTCACCTCGCATTCTCCTCCTAACAAGTTCACCGAAGGGTGCAGTTGTGACATTCTAATTTCCTCCACTTCTCTACACGTATTGGTCCAAACTCCTTGTGTCCTACCTTCAAAAAGACCTAGTGCACAGAACTCATGGACGCACTGCTGTTATCAAGTGCACCAACCCGACCCTAGCAAGTCCCTGGTGCCGTACGGGTTAGCTCCCGTCTAACCTTCACCTTCCTGTCATCGTTCCCTCATCTACCCTTGGACTACGTGGACAATCATTCTTTTTCAATTGGAGAGCATAAACTCTATTGGTAAGAATACTGTAAGAAGTGTTAAGGGTCAAGGGGATAGTAATACCACCTTAACAGGTTCATTTAGTACCATCCTTTCTTGCCTTATAGGGCTATCAAGAGGGAATTCCGTTTCACCTCTACTGAAGCTTGGGATTCCACAATTTCAGGTCAGTTCTTGTACAACTTCTCACTTATCGCTAGCATCTTAATAGTACAACTCCTGATGTGTATTTCTTATTACAGCCTGGTGTATTCCAGTGCTTCGGATCCCGCACCCTTCCAAATTATATACTCATCTAGCTGTTCGTATTCGTCTTAGCTAGTAGGGGGTATCATTGGGAAGGTCTATAATTGTGGTGGCAGCAGGTCATGACTCACTTTCCTGCCTGGATAAAGTAGAGAGGTACCATCTTATAATCTTGTCTTTGATAATCTGTTTGTTACTGGCTTTGTCATTGACAGACAAGCATAACACTGGGGAACACTGGGGAACAACACAGGTGGAGATAGAGGTGGGAGAGGAGTAAAAGCCAAGGATAACCTGGGAGAGACGTTCAGTGAAGAAGGAGGTCAGCCAGTCCAGTGCCCACTCCGAGATACCAAGAGTATCATGGAGCTGTTTTATGAGGATGGAGTGGTTGACCGTATCAAATGCAGAGGAGAGATCAAGTAGAATGAAAATGGCTGGAGAGTTAGAGTGAAGAGATGTGAACAGTTCTTCACAGGTGTTCAGGAGAGCAGTTTCCGTGCCTCTGGATGCTCAGAATCCAGATTGATGTCATGTAGGCAACCAACAAGCTCAGTATGCTCGGTCAGTTGGGGGAAGATCAGCTTCTCCAAGAGTTTCCCAAGGAAGGGGGTGATAGAGATGGGGTGGTAGTTAGCAAACACGAAGGGTCGGCAGAAGGTTTTTTCAGGAGGGGGCGCACAAGAGAGTGCTTGAGGGAAGAGGGGAAAGACCCAGTAGCAAGAGAATGATTGCAGAAATCAGCAAATGCAGAGGCAAGAGAGCCGATACTGTCCTTAATAGTTCTGGAAGAACAGAGGGAGACCTATTTGGAGGAGACTTCATAGAGCGGACAACTCTAGTGACCTCATCAGATGTGATGGGAGAGAAGGAGGAGAGAAAGGCAGAGTGAGGATGGGAGGCCATAGGTGGCAACGGGATGAGAAGAGGGAAGGGATAAAAGGAAGAGAGAGGGCTCAGGATGTCCTGAATCTTTGCAGTAAAGTGTGTGGCCAATGCATTGAAGAGGCCCTGAGAGGAAAGAGGTCAGGTGGAGACTAGGGAAGGTTTGGGTAGTTCCTTTCAGATTTTAAAGAGTTCAGCCGTGTTGTTGGAGGCACCAGAGATGCGAGCCTGGATGTGGGCCCTTTTCTTGGAACAAATAGAGTGTCAGTATTGCCTTTGGAGAAGGCGACAGGTCAGTTTTTCGGAGGGTGAGCCTGAGGTCTGCCACTTCCATTCTGCAGCTCTGCACTTGTGTTTCAGGGCTGCAAGTTCAAAATCGTACCATGTGTTATGCTTGGTGGAATGTTTCAGGCAGATCCTCATGACTGGGGCATGAATGTCAAGAGTGTTGTTGGTGGCAAGATGGAGGTTGCTGAGAGCTGAATCAGAGGTAGAATCTGCAGTGGGAGGAGAGGGGGGATGATGGTGGGTGCAAAGGCAGCAGCTGACACACGTTTCATCCGGTGGATGTCTGTGAACAAGGTTGGCAGAGCTTGGGGAGGTGTGGTCAGATAACAGAGAGGTCCCAGCTGAGAGGAAAGAAGGCAGTGGTCTGACCAGGATAGAGGGGTGGTGAGTGGGGCAGAGAGCAGAAGATCAGTGTGGATCACAGCATCGAGAGTGTGTCCAGCCGAGTGGGTAGGACCAAAGGGGAGAATGGAGAGGGAGAATGAGGTGGTGAGGTCACAGAAGAGAGTGGACACCATGATTGAGGGGTAAATGTGGATGTTGAAGTCACCTAGGAGAAGGAGCTTAGAGGTAAATGTGAGGAGAGATAAGCCCATTCAGAGAGGAACACAGTGATAGAGCCAGGTGGCCTGTAGATAGTGGCAATGTTCAGGGAGAAAGTGGGAGAGATGACCAGCTTGCAGAGCAGGCTCTCGGAGGAGGATTATGGCTGTGTGGGTATGAGGGAAGAAGGGACCCACTCAGGGAAGATCAGGGCAACCCCACCGCAAGCACGGTTAGGGCGAGGCTTGGAGATGATCTCATAGCTATTGGGGAGAAGGGAGCCAAAAGCAGTGACTGAGCTGGCATTGAACCACATCTTAATAAGAGCAAGGATATCGAGGTCAAGGTCTTCAAGGTGGCAGATGGCGGCAGAGTGTTTGATAGCAGAGCGAGCATTAAGCATGACTAGATGCAGCAGGTCGCTGCCTATGAAGGTTTTCCGATGAGGGTACAGGGGCATGATACACCAGTCGGAGGAGGGGGGACAGAGAGAGAGGAGGAGTGAGTTGCAGGTGTAGGAAGGAAGTTGATGAGGGATGGCAAGTGCCTGTCGAAGAGGAGGAGGTTGGGTTAAGGACCCTGAGTCATGATAGGGCCATTGTGATAGACATTAATGATAACACCTGGATTATGAGAAGCTTACCAAGAGTACTTCCCATCTAGTTCCACCATTAATGGGTGAAGATGTGAGAGGAGAGAGAGGACAGAGAAGATGAGTCCAAAGATCTGGAGAGGGGACAGAAAAGAGAATATCAATGACAATCTGTCTGGAATTTGCGTTGACGTAGGTGTCTGCAATGGGCAGACCGGGGTTAGTGGTCAGGATGCCTTTTTAAAAAAGTTTTCCTTCCAAACTTCATGGAGAAGGAGGATAGGTGATAGTATAGCAGTTAGAATAGAGGAGGTGGTGAGTGCCGTAGGGGTTGCAGAGAGATAAGGATGGAAGATAGAGGAGAGACTGCACAGCATGAACACAAACTCACCAGGCGGCCTAGAAGCCAAAAAGCAAGAAAACAGATGCAAAAGAAACACTAGAGTACCAGAAATGGGGGTATAGAGTTGTTAAAACACACCAGGATGCGAATTTACCAAAAAGCACAGAAACGCAATGCAAAATGGGGGTGAAGAGTTGTTAAAATTCAGCCAATCACATGGGCATCATGCAGCAGACACAAAGCACTCTGGTGCACGTGTCTGGGTCGGCCAGCAGAGGAACCCAAAATTAATTATGGCTCAAGCGGCCAAATAAGTTTGTTTTTAGCACTCTGATCCTAAAAACACTTAAAAATGTATTCTTTTCTAAGAAAAGCATTTCCTGCTTAAAATCGGAAAAGTGCGCCCCCGAACTGTGCCAAACCCAAAAGGGCGGACCTAGTACTGTGATGGCAGACGATGGAAATGCTTCTCCTGAAACCTCATGGTGGAAAGGAGAGGCTCTGTAGCAAGCCGCTCAGGGATCCAGGCAACATCCAGTGTCTTCGATGTCAGCACAGTGCCTGCTTCTTTCTACTTCTACTATCACCACTTGCACTCCACCCACAGTTCCAGCTCCCTTCTACTGCCAGCACCTGAGGGGGCCTATTTATGCATCCCAAGTTCCTTCAGGTGTGGGCTGTTAGGCTTAATTGCCTGATTACTGCTACAGCATGCCTCTTCAGCCCTCTTCTTTGTCCCAGTACTCATGGGATTATGGGACTTGTAGTCCCCAACAACAAACTTGGTTCTTTTAAGTGACTGCTTAATTTTAAGGGTAGATTTACTTCCTTCAAAATCATTTAAAGGTGAACCATTAGAATGCCTTGTTACAGGGGTAGACAATTTACTTAAAGCAATAAGTCTAGGTTTCTTATGTTATACCTTTGGGAGTAAGGAGGGTGTTTAACCTGAAATACCTTGAAGGGGCTTTCTGTGGGTAAGTCTTTCTCAGATTTTATGGTATGTGTGCCTAGAACCACAGATCGCATATGTGGGTCAGGGACATTATAATGACAATAAGCCATTACCTGTTTTGGAAACCTTGAAAGGTTTTCCCTTTCACAGGGCAAATGCTGTGTCTCAGCCCAAGATATCTCCTCACCACCCTGGGCCTCGTCTCCTCCCAAGTGATGCTTCCGCAGTACACCACCCCCAAGGTCAGGATCAGGAAGTGTCTGCCCTTCCCTGGCCACCTGGGAGGAGACTTTTGGCAGGGTTTCAGTGAGGGATCCATAGGATTCTTCACACCATGCAAAACAAATGTTAACACCCTAGACTTAGTCTTCACATCACCCCCCTGCATCGCCTGTGCAGACCTTATCCCACTAGACTGGTCTGACCATGCCACCATCCCATTATCAGTCACCCACTTGACTACGGCTTGCAAAGGTCAGGCTGAACGCCCCCTAACTCAACACCGCTCATTCAAAACCTTCCCCGTCAATGAGCTGGAAGCAAACTTTGCAGACTTCCCCACCACAGAGAATGTCTCAGGCCTCCTGGAATTATTCAACTACTCTGCTATGAAACTGGTGGAAACTCCTGCCCCCCTAAAATCCAGCCAGCCAAAGACCAAACCATCTGCACCATGGTACACGCCTGAGCTTGCCTCCAACAAACACTCAATCAGAGTCCTAGAAAAACAGTGGCGCAAAAACCATAGCTTGGTCGACCTCACGAACCTCAAATCTCTGTATGCAAACCGTAGGATTCTGATTGCAGAGACCAAAGCGGTTTACTACTCCACCACTCTTGCGGCAGCCTCCAACAGAAGAAAAGCCCTCTTTGAACTAGTAAAGCATTGTAGCAAACCCCTAGGTACCAGCAACTCAGAAAAAATGTGATGCAAGCAACACATTTTCTATTGAAAAAAATAGACAAAATCTGAGACACCATCGAATCAACCTCTCATAGCCTTAGCATCACCTGCATGCACACTACTCTTCTGAACCAAATTCTTTCCCCTCTTTACCCCGGATCTCCTAAAAATGATTGCCTCCCTCAAACCTACTTCTTACTCTAGAAATATAACTCAGGCCTCCATCATTAAACAATTGATGGGTCCGGCGCTCAATGCGCTCCTCAGCATCATCAATGCCTCCCACCCAGAAGGAAAATTCCTGGACAGTCTCAAAACTGGTCTCATATGACCTCTTTTGAAAAAACCAACCCTAGATACTGACGACCTAGCCAATTACCAGCCAATTGTGACCCTCCCATTTTTGGCAAAATCTTAGAAAAAGTAGTTGCTGCACAACTACTCACCAGAATCGAACAACTCCACCCTCCTAAATCACTATCAGTCAGGGTTCTGCCCCAATTTTAGCATCGACACAGCAACCAACCAGGTGGTGGATGATGCTCTCATAGAAAAGGGTGACTCATGCCTCCTCGTCCTCGGCTGCATTCGACACCATCGACCACCACATCCTACTTTCCCTCCTTGCTGACAGGATGGGATTCGCTGGCACTGTCCAGAATTGGTTTACCTCCTACCTCTCAGGCAGACATCAGGCTGTTCAAATTAACTTGTTGCGTTCTAACTGACTCCAGGTCTCCTGAGGAGCTCTGCCAGGTTCCATCCTCTCACCAATCATTTTTAACCTTTACATGGAGCTTTTGGGCACTCTCCTGAAAGATTTGTATATAGCAATATGAGGACGATACTCAGTTGTACATTTGAGTAAATAGCACACAGGACATAATTTGTCTCCGCAATTACCTAGCCATAATCCAGTCTTGGATGTCGACTGCCTACCTCAAACTAAACCCATTCAAGAATGAATTTGTCCTCATCGGTCCGCCCACTAAAAAACAATTTGTCCAACAATGGCTCCTGCAGAGTGCTCGCTTTGACATCTGTGCAGAGCCTGCTTACGCAGGTTCGAATCCCGGCAAGGCCATACTCAGCCTTTCATCCTTTCAAGGTCGATAAATGAGCACCACACTGTGGGTAATAATAAGCAGCGCTCAGATGCCTGAGGGTTTCTAGCGCTATATAAACGCCAAATAATAATTATTATTTTTAATGATATGCGCCTAGAGGGATTTGATCAAAAACTCTCCGACGCAGCAAAATCCTTAGACTTCACCATTGAGAAACCGTAGTGCACTACAGTTTGAAAGTCCTGCGGCGAGATGAAGGGTTTGATCAAGGGTTTGATTTTCGAAGGGTACAGATTCTGAACAAGGCTATTTGGGACTTCTTGGCTACGTGTTTCTGGACAGAGGTTTTAGATCTGCCACCACTGGGTTACCTTCGGCTATTGACATTGCGGGGCAGGGTGCTCTAACAAAAGGATTGTCAGCGAGTTCTTGGTAAAGTTGTTTGATTTTTCGCAGCCACACCAGTATAAGCTAAAAGTATTACCTGTTAAACGTTTGTCGAAAAACAAAGTCTGCCGCACAGATGTACACTATACGTTCTAGTAGTTAAAAGTTATTTAATAGAACAGTCTCCCACGCTGAGCAGCCAACACACTTACTGATACTTTGTCCGGGCCAAACGTGCAACCTTGCCACGACTTGCTGACTGCAGACTGTTCACTTAGCAGTCACTTGCCAGCTCACTTGCAGGGAATCCGTTTTGCAGACAGCCCACTAGGGAGTTGTAAACAAGCTCCAAGCGACGGAACAGCCCAAAGCAGTCAAACCGTTGCAGTGATTCACTAGTTTCCTCCACAGCAGGCAAAACAAACGAGGAAACCGACTGCAGACTTTTCACTTAGCAGTCACTTGCCAGCTCAGTTTTACTTAATATTGACACTGCATTGACACTAGATTGTTGTTGTATCTTGTATTCTAACAGGGGCAAGATAGTGACTGATGTAGATAAAGCTCACAATTGTATGTATTTTTCTCCTCTTTATACAATTATAAAATAACAAGTAAAATGTTCTTCAATAAAAATGCTCTGCAACACAAATTAGTTTGGAACAGAAATGTCTATCTTGTGGAAAATTCATGAGAACTCTGAGTAACATGAGGTTTTATGTGCCAAGTGCTGCACTGTATACCACAGCATTTTTACGGAGTGAGGGAAAGAATGTGTCCACTATATTTTCCTCCAATTGCAACCCTGTGTGCCTTTATGTTTAGATGAGTGGCTGGAACTGTAACCAAAGGGGTCCTGAAACTTGGGCAGCGAGTGGGCTTTTATCATAAAGGGACTGACAATGTTCATACGGGGGCGTGGCCAGAGTCCATGCATTGAGGACATGCCTGGCTTGAGCTCCCAAGACGATCCTTTGACTGATCCTATCCGCGGTGTTTCCTTTCTACAAATATATCTTTGAGCTGCAGGCTGTCTGTACCCTGTAGTGCCCACTGTGGCATTTCTCCAGTGTCATTTGAGTCCAGGGAGGCTGAGTAATCAATGCAGCCTCTGCGGCTATTTGAGATCCAACATGGTAACCCTGCGAGCCGTTGCGTAGGAGACGCTCCTAATTTACCAGACTGACCTGCATCCTTGTACTGCTTGCTTGCATCAGGGACTCAGGACTTGCTGATGGGACCTGGGCGGGTGCCTCAGAGCTTTCTAGGATCTTGGACGACAGTACCGCTGAACCCTGCTGCTTTGCTCGCCTGGCTGCGTTAGGCTGCTGTCCTGCGCGGGTGAGCAGGAGCTCATTTGATGGCCTGGTTCGGACAGCGACAGCATTGCCTGTGAGGCAGGGCCTCCTGGTGTTGTCTTCTTGCATCCCGGGGCGGCGTATTGGGCTGTGGCTGGCCGAACATCCAGGAGCTGGGCTGCCGGATTACTATTGGAGGGCTCAACTACTGTCCAGGTCGCGGTGTCGGGGGACTACCTCGTGCACCGGATGTGAGCTGAGCCAGCAGGCTCCCAGCAGATTGCTGCTGTGGTGGTGTTCGCCCTCACCCAAGTATAGTGAGTGATTGAATTAGTGGTCGGGATCTCTTCGCCCCTAACAGATAAATACTGCTGTTGGGTCCTTTACCTGGAGGGGTTCCTCCCCAGCTCACTGCCTACGTTATTGGACAACCTTGGCCTCTCTGCCATACATTCATCAGTGTGTGGGATCCACCTGGGAGCAATATTTGATGGCTACACATATGTCCTATGATGAGTGAACCACTACTCCAGGTCTAAACATGATTCAGTCAGTGACACTTAACCTGAACCCCCAACCCCTTTTTTGCTGGCCTCCAGGTGCAGCGTTTTGCCATTGGGGATTAGACTTTCTTACTTGGGCTCCTGCTCTCACCCACCTACACCATCTGTTAATACTACACCTGATCAGTGGCACCCTTGCAACTGCACCATCATGTCTCCTCTTAAACAGAAGGGTAAGGGGTCGATCATGGACTATTTTGCTGGGTCTGCAAAACAACGGGAATCAACACAGACCGGTTAGTCGACACAACCCGGTGGGGCAACACCCACCTACACCATCTGTTAATACTACACCTGATCAGTGGCACCCTTGCAACTGCACCATCATGTCGCCTCTTAAACAGAAGGGTAAGGGGTCGATCATGGACTATTTTGCTGGGTCTGCAAAACAACGGGAATCAACACAGACCGGTTAGTCGACACAACCCGGTGGGGCAACAGCGCCAGATAAGTCTGAAGAGGATAAGATTCTGACGGCTATTTTAGCCCTGCGCTCCTCTTTAGAAAATAAAATTGGCGAGGTCAAAACAGATGTGCAGCTCTTCCGTCAAGATCTCTGATCCCTCGCCAAAAGGGTCACAGTAAATGAGTCGTCATTACAAGAAATGGCTGACACCACGGCTGTGATGACTAGGGTGAAAGTACTGAAGGTCAAGAATACAGCCACGGAATTATGTTCCGAGGAAGCGGAGGGCAGGTCCCACACAAATAATATTCAGGAGCTCGGCCTGCCTGAGGGCATTGAGGGCCTGGACCCAACCTCCTCCAGGAAGTGGGCCCTGGGAAGTTGTCTCAGGGTTTTACCATTGAGAGGGCCCACCGGTCTCTCCAGAAGAAGCCTCTGCCACACTCTCAACCCCACCCTGTCATCACCAGGGTCTTAAATTACAGAAATAGAGAAGTAATCTTGCAATGTTCCAGAGGCAGAGGCAGTATACAGAGGGGCTCTGCTCAAATATGTATGTATCGGGACTACACACCACTAGTGCAGCATAAGAGGAATGTTTGTCCCTACCAAAGAAAGGCTCCGACAGTTGAGGCTCAAATATATGCTAATTTGCCCTGCTAGACTGAAGGTGTTGCACAAGGGGAAGTTGCTTTTCTTCGAGTGCCCGGAAGCGGTTAATATGTGGATCGATCATAACAGCATGGCGGGAAGAGAGGATGGATTAGGAAATGAAGGGGCAGCCCCTTGACCTCACCTGATAACTGTGACTCTTGCTGCACATACATATACTTGGAAGGACATCGCGGCTCAATGAGTCACACATCATGGGGGGCACCATGGCTACCCATTGCTCTGAAGTTCTGACCCGCCACCGTGCTCGGCACAAAGGGTAGTGTAAGGAAGGCATGGTATCAACAGTAAGACAGACACAAGTCACCACAGTTCAAGGGTGTTTATTGAACTTCAACAAGGGTCTGATAAACGCCTATCTAATCCTAAATCAAGCTATGACCATCAAATAATAATAATAATGCAGTACTAGTGGAGTCTCGTCCAAATAAAAGGGCCTATACTAAATAAACCTATTGCCAATCCTTACCTTAAAATATAAATAGTGTGGGGTAGTGTTTATGAAAAAGAAAGAAGTGTCCACAAAAATAATGTGTCAGGATGTTCAGGCTATTGGCCTCCCTTCCCCACGTTTTCAGCACGAGACAAGGCGGTTCACTCGAGCGTAGCACACTCTCTAGCTTTCTCGGCACAAGACACAGTTCAGTTACTAGCATCAGAGCCTACTGTGCCCAAGTCCCTTTACTTATCAAAGTCTCTTGATTCAGAGGGCCTGATGTAACAAAACAAATTAAAAGTTAATTTCCTCTTACAAATTCTCAACTTCGGGTGAGTCACTCTTCACCCTGGATCCCCTTCATCTGGGCTCAGATCCCTTTTATGCAACCATTGTTACTTTGGGCTCAGATGCCTTTTTTCTGATGTTTGGAGAATATTCTTTCCCGGATCCCCCTCAGCCCGGCTCAGATCCCTTTTTCCAATTTTCAGAGAATATCGTTTCTCGGGTGACTCACGGTTCACCCAGGATCACCCTCAGCCAGGCTCAGATTCTTCCTCTTACACAATTAGTCCCCTTCAGCTGGGTTCAGACCAATTTCATCTTTCATTAACTATCAAAGACTTTTGAATGTGCACAGGGTTTAGCTTGACCCGTTGTAGGACCACTCTGACTTCACAATTCCTTTTTCAATTGTTCACCTCTCAGTTCGATACCTAACAGAGAGCACCTCGAATGAGCACCCACATGGCACTGGACCACTGTTTTTATGGTATCTATCTTGGCTTCAAAAGTCAGTCACTCATCTGTTTTTATAAATTACATTCATGTCACATACACTTCACACACTGTTTGCGTCAGATTTCTCTTTACAATGTTGCTGCTTGCAACTCTGGCTCTAACACAGACCGGTCTGGTATCAGTCTCCCCAACGTAAAAGCTGTGCAGACCACGGCGGCAAATGCTCATCCTGCCTTGGTTATTGATGCAGTAAAGCCCCGGGACACACAGTGCAGGTTTCTTCAGCTATAATTCCAGCTCTTATGTTTCCTATTCTCAAAGGCTCATGAAAGTAACAGTCTTTCTCTGAAACGGTCAAGGTCACTTCCCTCCTCGTAACCCTCTCTGGTCTTGCCGTCTTTCTCCTCGTATAAAACTGCCATCTTGGAACTGCTGCTTCCTCATGTGTTTTGCCTTGCTCAGTGTGTGCTTTCGTGATCTACCTTTTATCCGTTTGGGGAAGTGTGATGGAAGTCAGGTGTCTAATGATCAGTAATAGCATGACTCTGCCTGACCATTGCGTTGGGACATGTCAGGTATACAGCTCGGGTGTTAGTCCGTTTTCTCTCACAATGAGCTGCCTGTGAAAAAGTGTTTGTTTCAGGAAAGGGGGACAAGGGGTTGAATCCCTAAGTAGTTGGTCAGATGGGGAAATGGTGTTACAGGGAAGGGGATACCGCGTCTCACCATTCAGTGTCCCACTTCCACTCCATGAAGACCCCTCATCCAGGTGATCCTCCCGCACTGGTCCACCACCAAGAACTGGATCCAAAAGCGATGGCCGTGTCCTGGCCACCTGGATGACAGGTCCCTGGGGACTAGCGGGTGAGACACCTTCATGTTTCTCACAGTACCTACAAGTTGCTGGTACCCAAGCCTGTTACCTCTATGGCACATTGTGGGAGCGTGTGGGCCTGAACAACTGATGGCTGTTGGGTTAAGTTACGGCTTTAGTGTTTGAGGTGCTCAGTTGATTGTTTTAAATGGTTTTTAAAAATGTGTTTAAGGCTGGCATCTCAGATATTACTTGGGGTTGGGTGGTTTGATGTTGTTACTGGACACATGGGGAGTCTATCCAATAGTCAGGATGGCCATTGTGGGTCAGTTCTGCTGGGGATGGGGGTCATATGGTCAATGAAAACTGCTTGGTTGTGCCAGGGGAGGCGACTTAGTCCTTTGTTCAGCCCTTATAATGTCGCAGATTGAGGTATGAACATGGAATGTAAGGGGCTTGGGTTCCTATTTGTGCCGAAACAAAGTGCGCTCCTATTTACTTTGGAGAAAAGTATCCATAGTCCTACTGCAGGAGACCCACTTGCTCCCTGAAGACCACCACAATGTGATTGCTAGATGGGGGGGGCTCTGGCTAGGGCTCCACCCGTACTCAAAGTTTGCTGGGGGCGTATTGATTTATAATGCATCCTTTAAAAATAAAATCGTTATTTATAATGCGCTTAATCCCCATAGGTTTCTAAAAGCAGACCAGGGGGTCGAACCTGTGTTGCTCCTCGTCGTTTTGCTTCCAAGGCGAGCTATCCTCCCGAGACTTTGATATGGATAGCTGCGGGTGTCCCTTTCCACCTACAGGATGTGCGAACAGATGGGGATGGTAGATGGGTAATAGTGCATGGTCATATAGAACACCAAGAAATCTGTATTGTGAACTCTTTTCCTAACCATGGGATAGCTGCACAGGTTAGACATTTGAGCGGGCAGTTAACCTCTTGTAGGAACGCCCTACTGCTCTGTGGTGGGTTTTTTAATTGCACCTGGGACCCCTTTCTGGATAGATCAATCCCTGCTCGAGGTGGAACTTCGCCTGCTTCGACAGCTCTAAATGCAGCCTTGACTGCGCTGGCGCTGGTGGATATATGGATGGTGCAAAATGTAGACAAAAGAAGATATTCTTATTATTTGGCCCAGCACAGGCTATATACCAGGCTTGATTACTTTTTTGATGACGCTGAGCACTTCGTGGATTTTTCAGGCTTTGGTTACATGGGGCGCTCTTTTTCAGACCATTCCCCGTTAATGGTTTGCTGGACATTATGGGGCCAAGACCTCCGGTGCCAGCATGGCAGTTGCCAAACTGGGTGCTCCATAATGACCTTTTCAAAGACACATTGGGAGAATTCATAAGGATATTTCGAATGGATTGTGTCCTCCAATGTATTCCACATCTTTGACATGTAATTTCCACAGCTGTGCACTTCGGAAACTTTTTCCGCAGAGCGCGTCCTGCGTCGATGACATCGGGTCGATGTCCCTTGAAGGCCTCCGTCGAGGGTGACGTTACTGGATGTTATAAATAGGACGTGCGGCACCCGTAGCCTCAGTTCCTTTTTTTCCGCAAACGTGTTTGCTTCTAGAACTCGGCGTGCCTCGTGTGTTTCATCGTAGAGATTTCTTCTTCTTCGACCCCTCTGACTCTCCGGTTTGGCTTCAAGACTTGCCGGGACTGCAAGTCGAAAATGTCGATCGCCAACCCGCATCGCATTTGTCCGTGGTGCTTGAGCGTGAGTCACGACACCGACGACTGTTCAAAATGCCAGTCCCTGACTGCCAAGGCCTTGCAGGAGCGTCAGGGGAAGCTTCAGGTAGGTAGGGGTTCTAAACCCAGTAAGTCCCGTAAATCTAAGTCGAAATCCAAAGCGGTGTCCACCGACGACTCGAGGGGCGACTCTCTGCGTCGGAAGGAGGCTCGGGGTTCTCGGTCCCAGAGTGGTTCCCGCCATTCTTCTTCCTCGTTGCAGCATTCTCAGAAGCGCCGTCACCGGTTGCCTTCCCCGTCCTCCTCGGAGGAGGGAGCCGCAAGGAAAGTGGCATGCCGACAAAGTCCTCGACTCCAGAGGAATGGGCTGCCTTTAAGGAGCAGATGTTGGTGATTTTTCAATTGCAGGGCACAGTTCTGGTCGCGCCTTCTAATGAAGCCGGCAAGGAACGGTCTTGTACCGTGGCTTGCACGCCTTCAGGCTTGGGTCCGCAAGTCGCATCGGCAACCTTCGAGGTCCTGTTCGGACAAGGCTTCGGATAGTCGCAAGAGACGTGCTTCCAGGTCTCGGTCCTCATCCCCGGCGAGACCGCTGCAACCTGTTAAGGGCTCGAAGCCGGCGTCGACTCGATCAGCGCTGTGTCCGTCCGACTCGGATGTCATGGCTTTGCCTTCTTATCAGCCCACGGCGCCGTTGGCACCTTTGTCGACGCCGGAGCCTTCGGCGCTCTCGACGCCTTCTGGGATTTTTGCCCGAAATGTACCGTTGGAGTACCTGATCTGGTGGATCCTACAAGGAAGCTACGGCTAAGTCTGTGAGGCCGGTGTTGGACTCCAGGCCCTCTTCTGTCCCCAGGCCAGGTTTTCACCTCCCTCTGGACGACATATATGAAGAGGAAGAAAGGTCTGACTTTGAGGACCCTATTGAGCATAATGGGGCTCCTGTCATTTCTGGAGACAGTTAGTTGGAGGAGTTGAGGCAAACCCTTCATGATGCCAGTAGGTTGGACACTTCTCCGGAAGTAGAATTTGGTAGGCCTGAGCCTGGGGCTCATGCTTGCTCGTCATACAGGCGGCTCATGGCTAGGGTCCCAAGAGTATCTGGGCTGGCCCAGTCCTCCTGAAGATTTTGTACAGGATGATCTAACAGACATTTTAGATCACGGTCCGTCCTCTGACCCGGTGTTACCTTTTCATCTCACTTTACAGAAAAGGGTGGCAGCAGCTTGGCAGTCACTGGAATCTCTTCGGGCTTTTAACAAGTCTTTGACAAAGAAGTACTTCCGTTAGCGACCCCAGCTACTTATCCACTCACTCCATTCCTGAGAGTTTGTTGTTTCAGGCGGCTACGGCCACCTCGAGGCAGGTGGCGTACCCTACCATCCCTCCCGATAGGTACAACAAACGCTTCGACGGTTGGGCTCACAAGGTATTTTCTGCGGGGAGTATGGCGTTGAAATCAGCCAACTCCACTTGTGCCTTAGCAAGGTTT
Organism: Ambystoma mexicanum; assembly: GCF_040938575.1. Lineage (NCBI taxonomy): Eukaryota > Metazoa > Chordata > Amphibia > Caudata > Ambystomatidae > Ambystoma > Ambystoma mexicanum. Next base: position 227,402,970 of record NC_090929.1, read on the forward strand.
TCACACACTCTGTGGAACTGTGTTGCTCTAGCGGCTGAGCATATTCCCGAGGGGGAAGAAAGGGATGGGTTCCTTGCTCTCATGCAAGATGGCAAGGATGCCATGTGCGAATCCGTTCAGTCGGATTTGGATACGGCCGACAGTGTTAGCGGTCCATGGCTGCGAGCACCGTTATACACAGGTTTGCGTGGTTGCGGGAGTCGGGTTTTGCCCCGGATGTGCAAGCCTGTTTTTTGAACATGCCCTTCGATGGCGTGCATTTGTTTGGCAGCAAGGCTGACGAGAGCCTTGCGAGGTTGCAGACCTCAAAAGCTGCAGCGAAATCTTTAAGCGCAGCCGTGCATCAATCTCTGCCTTTTTATCCTAGAGGACAGCAGTAGAGGGGAGGTTCTTTTCGTTACTACTCCTCCTTTGGTAGAACGAGAGGAGCTGCCAGTCAAAGGGGTCACCGTAAAAGTACCCGTGGTGGTCGGGGAAATAGAGGTGCCGAAGCCGCTCAGGCAGCTGCCTCTCTGCCTTCAGGCGCTGCCACAGCTGCTCCAAAACAGTCATGAGGCCATGTCCCATGGTTTGCCGGTTGGGGGCAGGCTGTCTCAGCATCTCGAAGAGTGGCAAGTCATTACTTCGGATGCGTGGGTTCCGGATACAATAGCCCACGGCTACTGCCTTCCCTTCCTCAAGCAGCCACACGACAATCCACCAGGGAATCTCTCTTTGAAGCTTCCGGATCCGCTCTTTGTGCAGGAAATCTTGACCCTGCTAGAGAAAGGCGCTATAGAACTGGTGCCTGTAGCAGAGAGGAACAAGGGTTGGTATTCCCCTTATTTTTTGATCCCAAAGAAAGACAGAGGTTTGAGACCCATCCTGGACTTGATTTGGTGTTACGCTCACCTGGCTCCCACAAGGGCGTCGATCGGAACTGGACAGCTACGGTTTCCACCAACGTGACGCGTAGTGCAGAGGTGACAGACAGGACTGGCCAACCTAATATCGTCTGCTTGACCCGAAGAAGTATTCTTCTGAAAGTGGAGAAACGGAATTAGCCACCCGTGGATCTGAGTGATAAACCCCCCCCCCCCACTGTTCTCCCCTCTAATCACCTCCGATGTCTCTTTTTATATTCTCACCTTAGGTTTTTAAAGGATGAGCTCTCCATCCTGCGAAGTATGCAAGGGCGCGTAGATAACCAGTTACTTCACTGGTTCGAAGGAATTGGAGAGTTCCAGAACAATATTGACTCTGAGGTTCCTGGCAAGGAGCCGTAAGTATATAGTTCGTAAGAGCTCAAAATGTCTGACTTTCACTCTTGTCCGATTCCTTGCAGCTTGACCCTGGAGAAGATTGCCTCGTGCGGCTGGTAAAGTTCAGGTAAGAGTCTTTATTATCCAAAACTGTCCCGTAAATGACACCTGTATGTAATCTGTTGCTTTCTCCCTTATTACAGGTGCAGAGTGAGAAATTATGGCGTTTTGAGGAATAATACCTCCGGCGGGAAAATAAGGTAAGTCTATTATGGTGAAAGAGATTCCCTTGGTTTGTTCTTTTGGCTCACCTGGCTGTCCTTTTGTTCCCCTTAGGTGCCGGAGTTCGGCGAAGATGAATGGAGGCTGTGCCGGCCCGTGGAGATGAAGAATGCCTCCGGCGGTAAAATCAGGTAAGTCTATTGTGGTGACTAATATTGCCTTATTATTCTCTCGGCTCACCTTGCTGTTCTTTATTCCCCTTAGGTGCCTGAGTTTGGAGAAGAAAGGATGAAGACAGAGGTGGATCGTGGAGGTGCTGCGAAGACTGGTGAGTATAGCGCGGCACTGCAGCAGGCGATGCGACGCGCATCAAATAACGTCTTTCTTCCTATTCGAAGGCGCGATGGATCCAGAATCAGGTGAGGAAATAAGTATTGTTCTTGTTCTAACCTTTTTCCTTCTTTCTCCCTTTTTTCTAGGAGCTCCAGACTCGAGGCAGGCGTGGCAGAAGACTGGATGCTGGCTTGCAGGCACAGTGAGCATTACGCTGCAGGATGCAGAATAACGCGAAGCGTGAGCTGCTCTTCGGGCGTGGTTTAAAAAGCCTTCAAAGTAGTCCCAGGTAAGATGTTCCCAAGACCACACCCGAGTAAGAAAATAGTCCCTGAAATAAAGTAGTCCCCCTTCAGACTTCACATTGGCTTGAATGCTGAGCAGCATGGTCTGCATGAGGTAAGTGAAAGCAAATGAGCCTGGCGCCTATGGCGCCATGACTGACCCCTTCTATGAGCCTGGCGCCTATGGCGCCAGGACTGTACCCAGATAGCCCCTAGCCGGGGCTGCTGGGTTTTTCCCAAGTATCTGGATGCCTGCTCCCGGGACAGATGGACCTGGTCTGGATGCCCGGGGGTAGGAATCATGACAGTTGGTTGAACAAACTTCCCAAGAAGGACAAGTTCAAGATGGTCACTCTTTCTCAAGTTCTCCAGGCCCTTCAACTTCAGGATTGGTTGGTGTCTCTGGACCTACAGGATGCTTACTTTCATGTGCCGATTCAACCAAAGCACAGGTCGTACCTGAGGTTTGTGGCTGGCGACTCGCACTTTCAGTTTCGGGTCCTGGCCTTCAGATTTCCCTCTGCCCCGAGGGTCTTCACCAAGCTCATGGTGGTGGTTGCAGCGTATCTCAGGTGAGGGGGGGTTCATGTCTACCCCTACCTGGACGAGTGGCTGTTCTGTGCGCGCTCTCCTGAGCAAGCATTGGCTCACCTCGGTCTCACCTGCCACTCCCTCCACTGGCTGGGCTTCTCCCTCAATTTCAAGAAGTCGCATCTGACACCTTCCCAACAGCTCCAGTACATCGGGGCTGTGTTGGACACGTCCTTGGGGAAGTGCTTGCCTCCCAAGGTGAGGGCTCATCACATAGTGCATATGGTGGACAAGTTTCAACGTGCCCAGAGTATCTCGGCTATCAAATTCTTAAGGTTGCTTGGCCTCATGGCATCCATCATTTTTCTGGTACCACAGGCCAGGCTGAAAATGAGGTCCCCTCAATGGGTCCTCAGAATGCAGTAGTCGCAGTTCTTAGGCAAGATGTCGGATCCCGTTCAGATTCCACTCTCGGCCTCCCAGCATCTTCTGTGGTGGGCCAATGAAGAAAACCTGATGAGGGGGAGCCGTTTTGCAACCGTGGCCGGAGGTGACTGTAGTAACGTATGCTTCCCTCACAGGATAGGGCGCTCATGCCAACAACTTGATCTCCAGTGGTCATTGGTCTCTGTCGGAGTCCAAACTGCACATCAATCTATTAGAGCTGCGTACCATCAGGCTGACCCTGAAGGCTTTTCTGCTGTCTGTGCTGGGGAAGAGTGTCCTGATCATGACGGACAACACAGTGGCCATGCATTACCTCAACAAAAAAGGGTGGGTAGGGTCACTCCCGTTGTGCAGAGAGGCAATGCAGCTCTGGTTCTGGGCCATCCAGCAGGGAATTTCGATCTTGGCAGTTCATCTGGGCGGAGACGAAAATGCTGCGGCGGACGCTCTGAGCAGGCAGAGCCATGGTCTCTCACGAGTGGGAGTTGGCTCAGGAAGTCCTTGTGGAGATCTTCGCCCTTTGGGGAACCCCACAAGTGGATCTCTTTGCCACCAGTGCCAACCGGAAGTGCGAGAGATTCTGCTCAATGGAATTTCCTGCGAGTGGAGCCTTAGGAGATGCATTCATAATGGATTGGTCATTCCTGCTGCTGTATGTGTTTCCTCTGGTCCCCGTCATTCCTCGAGTGTTGCAGAGGTTACGGAGGTTCGGTTCCCACATGATCCTCATTGCTCCGGATTGGGCCAGGAGAGTGTGGTACCCGGACCTTCTAGAAATGTCCATCTGCCCTCCATGCCGTCTTCCCTAACGAGAGGATTTGCTCTCGCACGAGGGGGGTCAGGTTCTCCATCCAGAGGTGAAGACTCTCAACCTTCACGCTTGGTATCTGAAAGGTTGAGGTATAAGGATTGGGACCTCCCGGATGACGTGATGGGGGTGTTGCTTTCAGCCAGGTGGCCAGCAACAAAGTCCCTGTACTGTTGCTGTTGGCGTAAGTTCCGCGACTGGTGCAGAGGACAAAATTTTGATCCTTTTCAGTGTTCCATTCCTATGGTTTTGTCGTTCTTACTTTCTTTGGGCCCACAGGGGCCTTCAAGTGGGTACATTAAAGGTTACCTGGCGGCGCTGTCTATATTTAAGCGCTCGTCTGAAGAATGTTCCTACTTTAAGATTCCTTTGATTTCTCAAATTCTTAAAGGACTGACTAATGTGTTCCTGCCTCCCCCTTTCCAGGTGCCGGTTTGGGATTTGAATTTAGGTTTGAAATATCTCATGGGGGCTCCGTTGAAACCTTTGCACTCTTGTCCTTTGAGATTATTGTCCTTCAAGACAGTGTTCTTGGTTGCGGTTACTTCCGCTCGCAGAGTGAATGAATTGCAGGCACTTTCCTCTAGGCCGCCCTTTACTGTGTCCCACAAGGACAGGGTTGTACTTAGGGTACGTCCTTCCTATCTACCTAAGGTAGTATTTGAATTTCATTTGAGTCAGAAGGTGGTTCTTCCTTCTTTCTATCCTCCTCCTCATCCTGGTAAGGAAGAGGAGCGACTCCATAGGTTGGATCCTAGGAGAGCTCTTAGCTTTTATATTTCTATGATGTCGAGGGTCAGAGTGGACGATCAACTCTTTGTGGGATTGGGCCAGGCTGTTACCAAACAGACATTGTACAGGTGGATTATCCTGACCATTACTGAGTGTTACCGATTGGTGGGTAAGGACCCTCCTGAAGGGCTGCAAGCTCATTTTACTAGGCGCGTGGCTACTTCCACCGCCCTCCAACGGGAAGTTCCTATTAGGAATATTTGTGATGCAGCCACATGGGCTTCGATACACACCTTTGTTAAACATTACTCCCTGGATGCAATCCATGGTCAGGATATGACCTTTGGTAAGGCGGCTCTTTATTCCGCAATCTGATTGGGTACTCTAAATTCTTTTCCCTCCTCTATTTACTGGTACTGCTTTGGGAGTCTGTCAAAGATGTGGAATACGTTGGAGGACACAATCCATTCGAAGAACGTTCTTTCGACTGGATGTTCCTCCAACGTATTCCACATCGCCCTCCCAGCCTGCCCCTTTGGAGAATTTCCTATGCGATTGCAGCTTACGTTTCCGCAAGGCTATGTGCAGTCAAGCAGGCATTGGATTGGTACCACACGTTCTGGGGGAAAAAACTTAAACTGAGGCTACGGGCGCTGTGCGTCCTATTTATAACATCCAGTGACGTCGCCCTCAACGGAGGCCTTCGAGGGACATCGACCCGACGTCATTGACGCAGGACGCCCTCTGCCCAAAAAGTTTCCAAAGTGCACATCCAGTCGAAAGAAAGTTACCAGTTGTAAGTAACTTGTTCTTCTGGAGAATAATGTGGGCAATGTCAACAGTTGGGGGATGGTTTGGGAGGCCTTAAAGGTGGTGGTAAGAGGGGAGGTCTTCGCTAGTGCAGGGTGAATTAGATGGCTTTTGTGAGACACCCTGAACTTATTAGAAGACCGGATCAGCATATGGGAGGAGGGCACATCTGGTTCCCCCCTGACGGAATTGGATCTTGCGAACTTGTGGACACAAAGCAATGAGGCGTGGAAGAGGCTATGTAAATTCAATCACTTGGTGAGCGTGTCTCAGACCCACACTGAGGGGGATAAATCCAGGAGATTGTTGGCGTGACTGACTCGCACTGAACGGCCTAGACGGCCGATCACATTAATACAAGACGAATGTGGGGCCCAATAGCAATCGCAGAAGGTGATAAACGAAGTCTTCAGCTCATTTTACAGTTGTCTATATAGCCATAACACCCCGGTTCGTCCGGAAGAGTTGAAGTCTGCCATGTCGCTGATCCGATTGCCACGGCTAGCCATGGATCAGGTGGCCGTATTGGATGTACCCTTAACACTGGACGAATTTCCCAAAGTGATCCCTTTGTTAAAGACCAGGAAAGCTAGTTCTTGTTTATTGCAGATCAATGTTCTCTACCGCACTTACATGACCCCTAGCCGCATAGCCAGGTTTGACCCCACAGTGCTACTGACTTGCCCATCGTGTAAATCTGATACGGCAGACCTTCTAGACATGTTTTGGCAATGCTCCTCTACACGTGCCCGGCATGAGATAGAACATACCTGTATGGAAGCTGGAGTTACGCACTATCAATGGACTCCAGATGAGTGTCTTCTGGGGATATATCCCAGGCCTGACAAATATAGGCATGTAGTTAAGCTGATGGACCTTGCTTGTATTCTGGCAAAGAGGCAGAGAGCGATGTCCTGGACCATGCGTAGGAGCTCACAATATAGCCAATGGCACAGTGACTTTGATTTATAGAGCAAGGCCGAGACAGCGCTTGGTACAGTGAACCTACAGCAAACTTGGAAGCATGGAACGCTTTGCTCCTTTCAATGTTCCACCAGGCGGATGACAAACCCCCGTGAAGTCTGTTACATAATTCACTTCCAATGCAGGTCTTCGGCTCGGTACACACCATCCCTAGTGCGTTGTATTCCCCCCAGGATATAATTATTGCTTGCTGCTGCTGCCACATTGTGTAGTCGATTGATTCATCTTAAGATCCTCTGAACTGTGCCCACTCTATCATGCATGGATAATGTATTTCTCTACGCCTCACTGTTATGTTATTTTCTGTTATTCCAGGTTTTGTTTGTTAAAACCGGTTTGCTGTAATCACATAACTAATTCCATTTTGCTACATACCTGATGCCCATCAGGCACCCACTGTCTGTATACCTTCCTTAATAAAACAGAGTTCAAAATAAATCATCAAGGGACTGACAACAATGCAGACCTCCTGAACCCTTTTCATCCTCTAGACAGTGCAAGCCCTACTTTCTGGAAGGAACAAGAAAAACTGATAACCTGTGTTATTGTGAAGCTGGTCAGTGCAAAATCAACCCCAAAGATTGCCAAAGGAATCGTTAGGCCTCTGGTGGGGCACCTTGATAGTGCTCAGACCATGGTCTAGACTCTAAGTGGCGAAACACACTTAGATTGGATAGCATCAAACCCGATGCTGCCGGCACCGGATCTTCATGTATTACAAAACAAAAGGTCCCACAGTACTCATTGATCAAAATAAATTGACAGTGCTTTGAAAAGTCTACATATTGAGGGTCAGGGGGGGGTGGCCGGTGACCAAATAAGATGGCTGCATGATTGATGAGCTCTCGGGCGGTGCTTTTATTTAATGGCCTTTCCCAAATTGTATAGGATGAAGCGCTCACCTTTTACAGCTTGAGTTGTTTCCAACGTGAAGCTGAGCGCTTCAGTGCTTTCACAGTTTCGTTATCTTTAATGCGTCCAGTGCACTTATGAGGCATACGTTTCTGGAGGCTGGCATTCTCGGAGAGGCGGTTTGATGTGGCATTGGTGAAGACTGACGCCATCGACGTTTCATTCATTAGCAAGTGAACTTTAAAATGAGGCGGCGTGTTTGTTTGAGACGGCGGACACACGTCTCTTTGTTTACTGCCCGCAGTGACCCACATTCTTGCTCCGCACTTCTGCTTCCTCGTTTGGACTCCTGATCAACGCGGCGCACCGCATCCTCTGAATTAAGCTGCGTCGCGTTTTACTCAAGAACGTGGTTTCCTAGTTCTCCTTCGGCCTCACTTGCCTTGACATCAAGTGCTTAACTCTAGTACTGCACACATATATACAGATTTCTACATTAAACCATTACTGTTTTTTTCTACCGTGAACATACTTGAATGCCTTTTTGAAATTAAAAAGGATAATTAGCCTCTTCACGAATAATTCTACATTTTAAAATGTATACACTTTTAATGGCTGTTCAAAATCTTGAAATTCCACTGGAGACGTACTTTCCATTAACAAAGGTATGGAAAAAATAATGAAAGAACTTTCTTCCATTAAGTCTTCTATGTCTGTTTTAGATTCCTGATCCCTATGGATCCAAGTCTTTTAAAAATGACATGGAAACGATTAACTCTAAATTGTCGGAGGCTAGAAGAGCGTGTATCATTTTTCGGAAGACAGATTGGATGGATTGGAACATATGCACAATAAAATCCAACATTCCAAGTAGAAGTTGCCAATTTCGAAGACAGAAATAGGAGGGATAATATAAGAATTTACAGCATGGCATTAAATTCCTCACTGATTGGCTCCCCAACATTTTAAATATTACTTTTTCACCTCCTTGAATTTCAGGCTGCGCATAGAAATAGACTTTGTTTTGCTTCTAATAGCATCTCACCTAGACCCCTTATTGCCTGCCTATTGCAACACCAACAAGCTTGGCAGATTTTGCTTATTGCCAAGAAAACGTCACCTGAATTGTTAGGGTGACAAAATATTTCTCCAGATTTTTCCAAAGCCACACAGGATAAAAGAAAGAGATTTCTAGACCTAAGACTGGCACTAAAGAACTTGGATATTAAGTACGGTTTGCCAGAACCGGGTGGAATTACCATGGAATACTTGAACCCAGAAGACCTTGCTGTAAGGAACTCATGGTGGCAACAGTAAAGTCAGACACAAGTGATCACAGTTCAAGGGTGTTTATTAAACTGTATAAATGGGTGAGAAAAACACCTATGCTAAACCTAAATCTAAGATGGCAGCAAGCTATGACCATCAAATAATAATAAGGCAGTGCTAGTGGCGTCTTGTCAAAATAAAACAGCCTATACTAAAATAAAACTATTGCCAATCCTTACCACTATGTTACAAAATAGTGTGGGATAAAGTTCACAAAAAGAAGTGTTCACAAAATGATAAATCAGGATGTTATGGCCGGGGTCTCTCTTCCCTGTGTTTTTTAGCACGGGACAAGGCATGACTCTTGAGCACAGCACACTCCTGGGCTCCTCCAGTACGTGACTACAGTTTCTTGTAGCTATATACGGACCTTCAGTGGCCAAGTCTCTTTCCTAAAAAGTCTCTTGCATCTGAGGGTTTGATAAATTAAATTTACAAAAAAAAGTTCCTTTCCAGTTTCCTCTGTAGGGTGAGGACTCTTTACCCCTGGATCCCCCTCACCCGGGCTCCGATCCTCTCACTGTGTTATCCTCCCTCCGTCGAGTTCACTATGGCCTTTCACTCAGCAGAATTTCACTTGACTTCATGAGTCTCAATATCTTTTTAAGCACTCTCTCATTGTGGACATTCCTCAGCCGGGTTGACCGTTGTCAACACTATGTTCACGCGTGCGTTACTATTCACCCCACCTCGCAGGCATTCCTCAGTCGGGTTCACGTTTGCCAAATTGTACAGCTCACTTTACTTCACCACGATTCACTTCCCTTAGCTTTCTCCTGGCATCCCTCTGTCGGTTTCACATTGCCATCTTAGCATCATTCAACGGAAAGTCATTCTAGACCCCTTAGGTTCTTTTCTTACCCAAGTTCGGATCTTAGCCCCCAGTCAGGCTTTCCCTTAAGCCCCCAGTCAGGCTTTCCCTTAAGCCCCCAGTCAGGCTTTCCACTCAATTCCTTTCTCACAGTGTTTGCAGATGGATTACTGTTTACCCTAATTCACAGGCATCCCTTAGTCTGGTTCACACTTGACTCATTTTCAGTTTACTTTGTCTTGCTTTCTCTTGGCATCCCTCAGTCGGGTTCAGATTTGCCTTCACTACGTATCAAAGACTTTCGTCTTTACAGGGGGGGTTGACTTGACCGTCGTATGACCACTTTGACATCTCACGCCGGCCTCCCCTAAGGCCTCTTGTTACTTGTAGTTGCTACAAAAACCGAAGACTTTCGACTATGCATAGGATTTAACATAACCGCTGCAGGACCTCTTTGATTCCCCAGATTTACACATCCTCTTTGTTCAGGAGCAGTGCATAAGTTAGAGTCCTTCGAATGGGTGCCCATGTGGCACCAGACCACTGATATGATATGATATGGCATTTATAACGCGCCTATACACAAGTGTTTCAAGGTGCGAGGCACTCTAACTCTGATGCCAAATACATACACAAAAAGACCTCTATGTCTTTTAATCTTCTTAAATGTTGCCACTGCATCCTTGAGTTTACACATAGTCCGGTTCCTGCATCCTTGAGTTTACACATAGTCCGGTTCCTATCAGGTCCTTCCGACTCACCGGCTGTGTTGTCAGGGTCGGACTGGGACAAGAAATAGGCCTCGACACCCATAACAAAGTGGCCCACCCCTTGCATCAAAAAAAGTGGCCCTCAAACCGTCATCCGTGAATCGCGTCAATTCACGACTTTACAGAAAATGCTACTTATGGAGGGTTAAACAACATCATCACGTAACTACTTATTTTTCAGAACCAGACTCAAGGAATTGCATTTAATAAGCAGTACAACCAAATGAAGTCACCAGAAAGTAACTTGCCAGTTGTATTTATGCTCAAATATTACATTACAATGCAACACATAAAATAACATAACTTTGCATACTTACAGTTCTGTGACAGGGTGCACAGCTCCCAGGTGCAAGAGTGGCATGACCCAACCACCCCCACTGTGGTTTTGGGCCCTGCAAGTCGATGCTTATACAGGGCTCCTCAACCCCAGCAGGGAAGGAGGGATAGGGTGACAATGGTTGGATGGGAAGGGGGGAAGTAGGGAATCCGGAATTAGGTTTATGGAGAGGTAATGGATAGGTTGGGGATGATAGGGTAAGGTTTTGACCAAAAAGCACGCTTCCAGCAAGCTGTTACAGAGCGTTTATACAAATATACGTCCCTGCTTCTGACTCTACACACATACAATATCACTATCGTAGTATACAAAGGCACAGCAGCATAATAAACACACATGAGGTAGTGCAACACTTAGCTTAGGTTAGTTGTCACCCAGAGTGTCCCTTGTTGTCTCCTCCGATTTCATTGTGCCAGGATGTGTCATAGTAGCTGTTCAAATGCTGCAAGAGAGTGCTACAGTTAGTGCACATATCAAACACTGCTGCATGTGGCTGTTCACGCACATGTACACATGCAGGAGATTTAGCAAGGCTGCACGTAGCTACTAAACATGCACAGTAGGGGCCGCATGTGGCTCTGGTAAGTGGTAACATGTTAGTTATGGCATGCAGGAGGCAAACCTATGGCAAACCTTGTGGCCCAGCACATGACCTGTTACATGGAGGGCCCGCCCGACCCACTCAATACCTGCCAAGTTCCTCCTTAGCCCCCAAGAGTCTGGTAAACTCAGAATACGAGTGTTAGGTGCCTCCCCACCCCCACCCCTTTACCTGCTCCTTCCCTGCCATTTTTTAGTTTTGGCTATTAGGTGATTCTAAAGCACCACCTAGAAGCCGAAACTATTGTATTAGACTACAGCTAGGGAGAAATAGCATGAGGAGGGACAATTGTTGTTTGGTAATTTACACACCTATTGACTGCCAAAGGCCATGCTAATCCTTATGGCCATTTCCACTACTTCCTGCCACTCCACGGCCAAAACACATGCTGCTGGGATCTCTTTCAACTAGCCTTACGAAGCCTTACCATCAAACCTTTTGCTCAAAAGTAGTCTTCTGAGAGTTCATGATTTAATTGGCGCTGTAAACGTGCTACTTATGTAATACACATTTCTTTACCAGGTCTGGCTTCAGCCACTCGATTTATAAGTATATTGTGTGCCTCCCACTGAAGTCCTGTTAAAAACGAGCACTGGCAAAGCCAGCAGTTTTGGCTTGTGTCTACGTATTAGACAAGTCTGCCTGCCATTCCCGCTGCGCCTGGAAGGGTCAGACCTGTTGGGCACAGCAGCTCCGGCAGGCAGACTTGTAGTTTGCCAGTCCAGAAACAAGGGTGTCAGTGAGACTACCGGCACCCTTGTTTCCGGACCGGCAACATTATAATGAGGCCCCATGACATTTATGAACACTTTTTGTCCTCAGTAGACTGGTTCCTTGTTTCGAAAGCACTGTCTATTCATGGTGTGTGTTCAAAAAATATACACACTATGATTACATTAAACCACTGTATGACTAGGCAACCAGCTTTAGAAAGCTGCTGTAACTGAAGAAAACAAGTATTCATGAAGGTACTCAAGGAAAGCCACCTGCTGCTGTGGTAGAAAAAGCAATTTCTTGAGAAGGGGGATTTGGCATCTACGGTGAGCAAATTCGCTGGTGCCCGAAGGGGATGCAGAGAAAAGGAGGAAAGAGGTGGTGTTCAAAGGAAAGCGCGCAAGTCTATGCTCCAATTTATGTAACAGAGCCTCAAGAACTCGGCGCTCCAGGCGTTTTAACAGGCACAAAATAACAGCACCGATTCATGCCCTGCATTCAAGCCATCAATGCCTAAGTACAAGACCTATCCGCCAGGAGCGTGTTTAGTTGTGTCTGACAGGGACCAGTGCCCTCATTGGGGCACTGGGCATGCTCGCAACCTCCAGCCCCCCCGGCCCCTTCGGTTGTAAGCAGTCGCTCTGCAAGTTTATTCCAAGGCCATCTTGCAGCTAGCCATTGTGGGGGGGATGCTCCTATGGTGTTGACTCCCCCATCTATGAGAGCTTTGTAGATTTTGCCCATTGCTTCGAATGCACTAGATGGGCAGGTGCTGTGATGCATGTTCTGCACGTTCTCTGGGTCTGTGCCTGGGCTAGGAAGAGTTGGTTTATACCACTCAATGATCTACGTACAGTAGGCAGTGCCCTCTATCTGCAGATTAAGAATGTGTCCCAATGAGGTATTCAGTGTCGCTGCATCCATAAGCTGGGCCTGGAGGCTGCCGCAAGAACAATGGCAGTCATATATCTGAGGTTCTAATAATGCAATGTTTGCACAGCCCTGGAGGAGGTTTCACTAGGTAAACGGTGAAGGTTCGAGGAACTTCTAATGGTGTCAACTGTCTCTACAAAAGTAGTGGATGAAATTTGTATGTGTCGGGACACACCCCACATGGGGGAGACCTGGAGGAGCTTTCCATCCCTCCTGATTGGAGCTTGTGCTTTGCTGACGGCTGATCTTTTAAGCTTGGGATTTAGGGGACTCATGATGCTGGCCTGTTCATCAATTATACACATTTTGAAAAGCTAACATGTTTTAGCTAGATCTAAAAACGCATGTGCTCTGAATTAAACAATGAATGAATGACTCAGGCTTGAGGCCGCAGACTCTGGGAAGCGTAAAGGGTCTGCTGGGTGTGACCTGGCTCTTAGTGCCTTGAACTGCTACTTGTGGTGTGCCCATAATGTGTGTCCCCAGTTGAGCAGAGGGGACACTTGACCATGTTGCTGCAGGTCAGGGGTGCGACTGGACCCCATGCTTGGCTGCGGTGTAGTTGAGGGATACACCGTTCATATGTTCACATATATTCCACATTTCCAAGGCATGCCTCTAGATTCTGGGATTGGCCAGTTGCCGTGCGACTCTTAGGGGTTTACAGTAGCCACGTGTTTAATCTTTGGGTGCGTTTCTGGTGAGAGGGTGCTTACACATTTTAGCAGAAACCACAAAACCAACATTTGAAGCCAATGGGAAGCTTAAAGCACCCATTATTGTGACCCCCCCCCCCACTATGACCCTCTGGTTGTGAAAGAGCAGTTCTTGGCACGTGCTGAGTGGATGCCAATTCCACTTTGCCCGGGCTTTAGTTGGTCCAGTGAATCTGCTTTGGCCTCACTTCTTGGGAGTTTGGTTTCTTGCGTTCTACTTTCATGGATTGAGTGCTGCGCTTCCTGAGACCTGCCTTAACTGCTTGGGTAACTGAAACTCTAGGCTTTGAGAGTCCACTCCCACATCTTAGTGCCGCCATACATTTATGAGCTGGGGTGTTTCCACAGGGTGACACACCATGTGACCCAACACACACTCCAATACAGAAACACACAACAACAGAAATAAAACAATAAGATAAATAATGCCTCCACCGCAGCCCTGTTGAAGACCGTTAGCACACACACAGTCCTTACCTGGCTGCTACCAGTGTCCCAGAAATTCCCGGCTGCAGCATCTCGATTGGCTGTGCGTACCAGGCCCAGACCCATTTGTTCTAAATAATCAGACATTTTGTTTACCACAGTCGAATTTATCATTCACGGGTGTGAGGGATGAGAGGAGCACTCACGCAGGTGCAGTTCGGGGGTCCCAGGCCAGCCCAGCCCACAGACAACAACCCCCCCAAAAAGATACTGACATGGCGCCAACAGCTGTGCCGCACGAGTTCAGCCTCCCTCAGGGTCAGCTCCTCACACCCTTCAGGATAGGCCCACCCCCACCATTTGTTGCACTTGCAAGGAAGTGAAGCAATTGCAACTTGCAAATGCTAATGTTTCTTACAAGTCACACTGAGAGCGGGATGGGCTGCCAAGGCAGCCCTGGGCCGACCCCGCCCGGCCCACTCCCAGTGTGAATTGTAAAAATAACACTTCAACAGTACAGGCTACAACAGTGCCTGGCGTGGCACCATGATGGCGCTGACTTGGCTTAGGTCAGGCTGCAGGGCATTGTCTGCCAGGCCAGCACGGTCGGCCAGTCCCCGGCCTACTCTGCAATATAACTTATGTTACTTAAAGTAACAGAAGTTACAAATAGTGTGAAAACCAAATCTGGCCCATTAAGCAATGGCCCAGTCTGACCCTGTGTGTTGTATTCATTGACGTTTCTTTTGCAGCTGGATTCAAGGACGGTACTACGATGGCAACCTCGTCTCCCCACCCTGGCAGTGCGCAAGGGTTCCACGTACTGCTGACATCCGTCACACCATTCGCCAACTGCGATTCCCGGTTTTATGTTTCTTTTGTTGAAGGTGTCATTATCCCAACACAAACACATGCTGACACCATGCTGACATGATGATCCCAGCTCAGGCACACTTAGTAGGCAGGGCGTGGACCCAACAGATGGCTGGCTGGTAAAGGCAACAGTTTATGGACCCAAGAACCCCAGATATCCATGCTGCAAGAATCCAGGGTGGTCTAGTGGTGCTGGGTGGAGCCCAGGGCTATTTAAACCCTGCCTTGGGGTTCACCCGGTGCTTTGCGTTTTCTCCGCTGCAAACACCAGGCAGTATAACGCTTATCCCTGCATGTTCAATGATTCCATGTGCCTCGTCATCGGCACGCCATACGGACCCACTTCACAGCTTTAGCTCCAGCTCCAGCTGCTCACTGCCCGCCGTCGGACTTACTCCATCTGCAACCTGAAGTCATCTGGGGCTCTCCATACTTACCGCGACCTCAGAGGAACTTTCCTGACACACAGCATACCGGACCTGGAAAGAGAGACAAGGAACACCGTGACCAATCTCGCAATAGCATCTACAAGGCCTGCATACTGCTGTTATCACAACCTGCTCACCTGCAAGGCTCGCCTCACTCTCTCGGGGCTAGTTCCATTTCGCAGCATCAGTATTTTATCTCGCTGCAGCAACGTTTCATCTCGCTGCACCAGCATTAATTCGTCGCACTTACAAGGTGAGAAAGGCAGCATTAGTAAACAAACATAATTAGAAATTACGGAAGGATACTGCAACCATGGATATTACACAGGTTGTTAATTAGACATTACAGAAAGATATTGCAACCACAGACCTTACACAGGTTGTTATAGACCTTACAGAAGGATACAGCAACCACAAGAAGACAATACAAAAGGACATGTTTGCAGCAGAACTCGCTGCTCAACAAGGATACATATAAAGACACTTACCAACTGCATCCAGCGCGCTGCAGCAGGTCTGGGCCACCCCCAGTGAAGCAACTGGTCCTGGATGCTAGTCCTCAGGCCTTGTGCCCACTTACCAATAAGGTGAGCCAGACCACCAGTCAGCCAACACCAGTGCACCTGGGGAAACACGGGGTGGTGGGGGAATAGCTCACAGGGTATACTGACGTCCTTCTCTTGTTTACCTGCAGACCCACTCCTTGATGGATAACCATCAAACCACCGCCACGTTGAGGATACCACCAAATCGATCCCAACCATACTGCACGCTGGGGAACTGCCATTCAGCGACTCAGAGGGGGGGGGAGTGTTTTGGGTCCAGCATCCCACCTCAAAGGATACGCGCCCAGCGCCTGGGGATCTACTTCCGACAGTCCGTACCTGGCACTCCTGCAGGGCACCAGCGGTAAGCGTTACAGGAGGCTTTGCGGGTCTGGGTTGAAAAGGGCAAGGGCAATTTCCTCCTTGACGTCCTTTCAGGTCTTGCCTCCTTTCTCCTCTGTTTGAAAAGCCGTCCTGGAATGACTGCTTACTCGTACGGTTGCGCTTGCTCTCTGTGTGCTCTCGTGCTCCACCTTTTATCCCTGTGGGGAAGCGAAAGGGCCCTCAGGTGTGTGTAGTAATTGTCAATTGCCTGACTCTGCCTGGCCCTCGGGTTTGGGACATGTCAGGTAAACGGTCCTGGTTTTAGTCTGTTGTCTTTCACAATGTCAAAAAGTGTTTGTGTCGAGGGGGAGAGAGGTGTAGAGTTTCTGAATATCCTACGGGGTAGGATGAGGAAAAGATGTTATCAATCAATCAATCAATCAATCAAATAAGTTTATTCAAATAGCTAGACCCATTAAACTCACAAGCATATAAAATTAAACAATAAATATTAGCTTTAGACATTACAACACATATTTCAAAGTCTATCTTGAGTATGCCCTGTATTCACAATAAAATCAGTACAGCACAAATATATAAGATTTACCATGACATGATTAAAACTTCACTGTTCGCTTAAAAAAAACCTTTCTCGGGTGCATGGCCCTTTTCAGATAGCAAAGGAGGGCCCGAGTTGTTGATACTGCGTGGGCGGTCATGTCAAAATGCTTAACAACCGGCAAGACTCTGGACCTTGTCACTTCCTTATAAGCAGAACAGATCAGCACCAAGTGCTAAAGGTCTTCTCTTGCTGCCTCACATGCTGGGCAGCTAGGGTTATTGGGAAGGCCAGACAACTTTGCAGCGTTTCCTCTTAGTTGCAAGCAGTCAAACCTAGCCCTCGTAATCAGCCACCTTTTTCGCTTTTTCGTACTCCTAAGAAGGTAAGGCTGAATCACGTTCTTCCTGCTTATCAATGCATGATTTCTATCTGAGTTAGTGGCAAATTCTGCACTCACCCTTTTTTCCTTCATCGTCTGATACAAAAGCTGCTTAAAATCTTTCACCTGCGTGTTGTACAGAAGGCTATCAGTCGTGGGAGAAGGGTAGGGATGTTGCTGTTAGACAAAGACTCTGTAAAAAAGGCTAGCCAAGGGATTTTGTGCCACTTTTCCTTCCCCATAAGGCTCCTAATAATAAAATGGAACAATGTAGCTCGCTCGTTTGCCCACAGACGGAGTCAAAAAGTACTTGGTCTTCCCAAAACTCCATCCCCAGTTCCCTATGCACTGAGAGACAGGGGGGGGGCGGGAGTACCAAGAGCTGTCGAAAAAACTCATTTTCCTGAACCGAAGCTCCACTGCATTCGTGTATCCCCATAGAGGTGCTCCATACAAAGTGGCCACCTTAGTCTTAGGCAATCAATAGGTACAAATTGAGGCTCTGTTGTACGGTTGGGCTTGCGCTTTGTGTGTTCTTGTGCTCCACCTTTTATCCCTGTGGGGAAGGGAAAGGCCGTCAGGTGTGTGTAGTTATTGTCAATTGCCTGACTCTCCCTGGCCCTCGTGTTGGGACATGTCAGGTAAATGGCCCTGGTTTTAGTCTGTTGTCTTTCACAATGTAAAAAAGTGTTTCTCTCAAGAAATGGGGTGGGGGTAGAGTTTCTGATTATCCTACGGGGTAGGATGGGGAAAAATGTTATAAGGAAGGGGGTACCGCGTCTCACCCATCACTGTACCACTTCCACTCCTCGAGGAACCCTCATCTAGATATTCTTCCCACACTGGTCCACCCCCAGGAACTAGATCCAATAACGATGGCCGTGTCCTGGCCACCTGGATGACAGATCCCTGGGGACAAGAAAGTGAGACGCCTTTAGGTTTCTCACATACCCTCCCCCTATGCGAGATGGATGTGTCTGTTCTTTGTCCAGGTTGTTCTTTGTTAAGACTTGGGAGAGAACAGGGATGAGCTATGTCCAAGAACTCTCGCATATTCAACTGATTCGTTGTGATCGGTAGAGGTGTAATGATCTCATTAGTTTCATCGCAATAGTGTCTAAATTGGTTTTTAAGAGGTGTTGCAGATCTCCTAGGTTCGGAATTCTCCCAATCCCATATGGGAGAATCATGGGAGTAATAGTCTGTCAACAACTCTGGAGTAAAATGTCTTCAAATGGGGGTGGAGTTTCCTGTAGGAGAGTGAAAAAGGTAAGGAAATCTCACCCCAGAATAACTTCCTCTGGGAGTCCCGGGATTATGGCGGTAGATATTTCACAGGACTCGCCCGGATGTTAATGTGTACAGGTATCTTGGGGTATACCTCATTATCTCCATGTACACAGTGAACCCTAACCAGGGCGGCATTTTCTAAGTCCTTTGTTGTAACCAAGTCAGCCTTTAATGCAGTTTGCTTACAACCGGAATCGATTAAGACCCTTACTTGCCTCCCATTTATCCATGTCTTTTTGTATGTAAAGTCAGTGGAGGCTTGACATAAACAGATATTAAAGGTCTCTAGCTCCTCTTCTGGTTCATCCCATTCTTCCCCTTTTAAGCAACCTATTTCCATAGGTTTGTCCTTGATATTCTTTGGATAGTTCCTTGGCTACATGTCCAGTTTCTCTACAAGAAAAACAGAGAGGAGGAGGGGGTCTACTTCCTTTCATTTCTTCCTTGGTTTTGGGATCCGTTCTTTTGATTTCTAGTTTATCCTCTGTCATCCCTTCTTTAGTTCTATATGACCCCCCCCAGTTTTATCTATTCCGTATGGTTGAGGTTGGTGGAAAGATTTATGCTCCTTCTGCCCCTCCCACCGATGGGTTGAGTGGAATTGTTTAGCTGCATCAGAGTGATTTTGTGCAGTCTCAATGGCCGTAATTATGGTGGGTCGATTTAGCTGTAGAACTGCTTTCTGCAAAAAGGTGCGTAAGGAATTAGTGAATTGTTCCAGAGTTAGCATTTCTGTCAATTCTTCTAGGGATTTGTTATTAATCCACAGGGCCATTGTGTTTTTGACACGTCCACCCATTCCAAGGGGGTTTCTCCTGGGTTTAACTTATGGCCTTTAATTTCTACCTATAAAAATTGCAGGTTTGCCCCACTCGCAAGATTAAGTAGTTGATAGGAATTTTGTAGTTCTCCTTTTAATAAATGGCCCAAGTAGCATCTTTTAAGGTTTTCTTCCCATCCCAGTTGGTCCGCCAGGCGCTCAAAGTTACAAAAAAGTTCCCTAAATCTTCCCCTTCACGATACGGCTGAAGTATCCTGAGTGGTAATAAAGGCCTTGCCAGCAGTTTGATTGGTTTTGTTAAATTTTCTTGCAGTCTAGCTCCGACCTGCATCTGATGGGCCGCTAATTGGGTGATGACATTAGATAGGTCGGCCATTTCTTCCGGGTGGGTGTAAGGGTTCTCTCCATGGATGGTTCAGAGTCAGAGAAGAAGCAACTCTCGACTTTGTCGGATAAGGTTTTGAAGTCTTCTGAAAATTCTGTTTCTGAGTCTGCCAATGGAAGGGATTTTGGTTGGTTAACCTCTGACCCAATTGGGTGCCAAAAAAAAAAGATTTGAAGGGGGGATTCAGAGCACTAGGTCTAATAAAAGTAAAGATAGGTGGAACTTTTAGTACTATCTGATCCCACTGTTGTGTATTATAACATGTTGTCTAATAACACCAGAGCCTTAAAAACATAGGTCTTGTTAGCTAGTTGAATTCGAAGTTGAGAAAACAACACCTCTTTCAGTGTGGATACGCGATCAGAGTCGAGGATCTCAATGATTTATTTCCCCTTTTGGTGGTACCACAATTATTAACATGGGTTTCAATTTTTATCATTTGAAGCATATCCCACTCTGACACCATATGTAAGGAACTCATGGTGGCAACAGTAAAGACAGACACAAGTGATCACAGTTCAAGGGTGTTTATTATACCATATAAATGGGTGAGAAAAACCCCTCAGCTAAACCTAAATCTAAGATGGGCGCAAGCTACGACCATCAAATAATAATAAGGCAGTCCTAGTGGCATCTTGTCAAAATTAAATGGCCTATACTAAAAAAAAAATTGCCTTTTCTTACAGCTATTTTACAAAATAGTGTGGGATAATGTTCATAAAAAGAAAGAAGTGTTCACAAAATGATAAGTCAGGATGTTATCGCTGGGGTCTCCCTTCCCCCATGTCTTTTAGCACGGGACAAGGCTGGACTCCTCCAGTACGAGGCTTCAGTTTCTTGTAGCTATATCCGGACCTTTGTTGGCCAAGTCTCTTTCCTAAAAAGTCTCTTGTCTCCCAGGGTTTGTTATATCAAATTTACAAAACAAGAGTTCCTTTCCAGTTTCTTCTGTAGGTTGAGGATTCTTCACCCATGGATCCCCTTCAACTGGGCTCCGATTGTCTCACTGTGCTAGCCTCCCTCTGTCGGGTTCACTACTGCCTTTCACTCAGAATCATTTCTCTTGTTGTCTTCACGAGTCTCAATGTCTTTTTAAACAATCTCTCACCGTGGACATCCCTCAGCCGGGTTCACTTTTGTGAACACAATGTTCACGGGTGCATTACTATTCACCCCACTTCACAGGCATCCCTCGGTTGGGTTCAGGTTTGCCAAATTACACAGTTGACTTTACCACTATACAGGATTCACTTTCCTTAACTTTCTCCTGGCATTCCTCCATCGGGTTCACATTGCCATTTTAGCATCATTCCACATAAAGTAATTCTAGACCCCTTAGGTTATTTTCTTACCTAGATTCGTGTCTTAGCCCCCAGTCAGGCTTTCCACTCAACTATTTTCTCACAGTGCTTTCATATGAGTTACTGTTTACCGTAATTCACAGGTATCCTTCAGTGGGGTTCACACTTGCCTCATTTTCACACTTTGTTTTGTTTAGCTGTGTCTTGGCATCCCTCCGTCAGGTTCCCATTTGCCTTCACTACGTCCCAAAGACTTTCGACTGTACAAGGGGGTTTGGCTTGACCCTCGTATGACCACTTTGGCACACCATGCCGACCTCTCCCAAGGGCTCTTGGTACTTGTAGTTTTTACGACAACCAAAGACCTTCGATTATGCACAGGATTTAACATAACCGCTGCAGGACCACTTTGATTTCTGAGTTTTACACATCCTCTTTGTTCAGGAGCAGGGCATCAGTTAGAGTCCTTCAAATGAGTGCCCATGTGGCGCCAGGCCACTCTAACTCTGATGCCAAGTACATACACAAAAAGACATCTGTGTCTTTTAATCTTCTTAAATGTTGCCACTGTAACCATGAGTCTACACACAGTGTCAGGTTCTTTCGACTCACTGCCTGTGTTGTATTCCTTGGCGTTTCTTTTGCTGCTGGAGTCAAGGACGATACCACAATGGCAACCTTGTCTCCCTGCCGTGGCTATCAGTGCGCCAGGGTTCAACGTACTGCTGACATTCGGCACACCATTCGCTAGCTGCAATTCCCGGTCCTATGTTTCTTTTGCCAGAGGCTTCGCAAGTCTGGGTTGAAGAGGGCAATTCCCTCCTCGACGTCCTTTCAGGTCTCGCTGCCTTTCTCCTCCGTTTGAACTACTGTCCTGGAATGATTTCTTTCTTGTACGGTTGGCCTTGCTCTCTGTGTGCGCTCGTCCTCCACCTTTTATCCGTGTGGCGAAGGGAAAGGGCTGTCAGGTGTGATTAGTTATTGTCAATTGCCTGACTCTGCCTGGCCCTCATGTTGGGACATGTCAGGTACACAGCCCTGGTTTTAGTCCATTGTCTTTCACAATGCAAAAAAGTGTTTGTGTCGGGAAAGAAGGGGTAGAGTTTATGAAGATCCTACAGAGTAGGATAGGGAAAATATGTTATAAGGAAGGGTATACCACATCTCAGCTGTCGGCATCCCACTTGCACTCCCCTAGGACTCCTCATCCAGGTGATCCTCCCACACTGATCCACTACCAAGAACTGGATCCAATAGTGATGGCCGTGTCCTGGCCACCTGGATGACAGATTGCCAGGGTCCAGCATGTAAGACACCTTCAGGTTTCTCACATTGCCTTCATAAAATCTCTCCAGTCCTCCGTGATGGACACTTTGCCTGATGAATCAACCTTAAAGGGATCCAGCTCATCCACTATGCTTCCTCTTCATGCCCATAATTTATTGGGCTGACACAAATTCAAACCTGGTAAACCTCATCACTCCAGAACCAGATCTGATCTCAATCCAACTGCAAATGTATTTGATAATCTGGAAAAACAGAGTCAAATCTAGGTCCCCGATAAAGCATATCGATCCTGTAGATTCATCTTCAACAAGATAACTCTTTTGTTTCATTCTCAACCTCAGCATTGTGCTCACCCTTGTTATGTTTTTCATATATTCTACATTCTACTATAATTGGCTAGCTTTACAACCCATATTTAGTCAGCTCTGTCAGACTCATCAATTCATTGTGATCTATCTTGTTGCTTCTTATGGCAGCTGCTAACAACTTCTTGACTTGTTATTTTTGCATATTGTTGTTCACTTAAATGTTGAAGTATTATTATGCTATATTTATTCCTGTAATAATCAAATGTTTGATCCTTTTATATGTCACCTCCCCTTTTGTGTTTTCCTTTGCTTCCCCTTATATTCTTTTCATTAGGACTATTATTATATTAAGTGATTTAATTGTCAGCACACAAAAGGTGGTACCAGGTAATATCAAATGTCACAATGTTTCAGCTTTATTAATACATTCCACATGTGTCTTGTTATCATTGTTTATTTGTTAGCAATAATGAGTATTAAAGTCATGTCATGGAATGTTAAGGGGCTTAATAACCCTATTAAAAAGCAAATAATCCTTAGCCATATATTGAAAAATAATCCTGACATTGCTTGCATTCCCGAAACACATTAAGAATCCATTGAAGAAAAAAAATAATTTCAGCAGGCCCTTTACAAAAACAAGGGATAACCATACATGAAGACATGCTCTTAGACATCAGGGTTGGGGAAGAAAGGCAGGAGGAAACAAAGGAAGGAGGCAAAATAAAAAGCACCCAAGTAAAGGAAGTGTCATCTGTTGCACATGGTAAAATCGAGGGGGACAAACATACAATGTGGGCGCTCCTCCCGGAGATCATAACACAGGTCTGTCAGAAACTGGGTGTGGGTGAGACATGTCTTTAGTTGGGAGAGTATGAGGGTGGCAAGTTGGAACACGCGTGGCTCTAGCTCCTTTAGGAACCTCAATATGAGATCAGAGGTATTTGGCAAGAATTACCTAATTCTCCTACAGGAGACATGGTTAGTTAACGCACCAGAGCTAGAGGGCTTTATAATAACTACACAAGCCACAACAACAGTGGGGAAAGGAAGGCCAAAGGGTGATCTGCTACTTGCTTGTAATGCCACTCGCTGTAATGAAGTGGCAATAATCTAAAACGAACAAGAGGGGATCTTGGCAGTAAAATGTGTGGTTGCCACATCTAAAGGGTCGAAACAAATAGTAGCAGTAAACTTATACTGGAATCCGGCATCTTCAAAGCTTGCCATATTTCTGGATGCCTTGTCTAGTGTGCTGACTGAAATACAATTGTCCCACCCTGACGCATATGTTTTGGTGGCAGGGGACTTAAATTCCCAATTTGTTGAAAGTGGGAAAGGGAAAGGAGCATGGAAACACAAGGCCATCTCCTCAAATGGAAACATTTGAGGATCTTTCTTTAAAGATTGGGACCTAAAAATGGGGAATGGATCTCTGGAAGGAGACATTCCTCCTGCAAGCATATGGTCCCGGGGAGCATCAGAATCCACTTTGGACTACATGTTCATGTCTTCTATTATGTTCGACCAATGTGAAACTATGAATATAAAAGAAGGAGGCACAAGTGACCACAAACGACTAGAAATGTTACTTAAATGGCAAAATGTAAGGGTTGTAAAGAGGTTGACAGAGCACATCACAGTAAACAACCAAAAAAATTGTTTGGTTATATATAACAGGGACGGAGAGAAACTGAATAAAGCCCTGGAAAAATACAAACATGATTTAAGCGATACAAAACTGAAAGATATGTGCAACCCTTATGCTTTCCATGACTTTTTGTGGTCAGTTGAGGCCCCTAGTCTTGTGGTGGGTCAAATGAGAAAAACCTATAGACACGCATTTGACGAACACACATGGGAGCAGAAACGCGAGATGAGGCGGTTGATCAGTGCCATTAGAAGGGAGGAAGCTGTTAAATATATCAGAGAGACCAAAATAAAGTTCATTAAAATAAATACAAACAATGGTCAAGACAACAACGAATGTCCCGGGCCCAGAAAGACGGGGAAACCATGCTCAAGGCTGTCCTAAATAAGAACTCACAGAACTTTTGGTCTTTAATAAACCAACAATCTACAGACCAAGTTGGAGCCTTGTCAAACATGGTTACTGAAACAGAGTGGATAGAACTCCTGTCAAAAAAGTATGCACAATCGAAGGGGGAGCCTCCTTTTCTCATCTCTGGTGGCCAGCGGTACCTGGATACAACGGAAGAGGATATCTACGCCTTAATAATGAAATCTTCGGCCTCAAGGGCGGCAGGCCCCAGTGGCTTAACATACCAAGTCCTGAAGGGAAACCCTAAAAGGTGGGCCCGCCTCCTAAACACACTGTTCCATGGGATACTGAGGCTCAAAAAGATCCCGTCATCGTGGAAGTCGGGAATCATTGTCCCAATATTTAAAAAGGGGGATCGAAGAGACCCTTTAAATTACAGACCAATCACTCTCCTCGATGTGGAAAGCAAATTGTTGTGGATTTTCATCAACACACATCCCAGTGAAGAGGGGGGTGAGACAGGGGTGCATGGTTGCTCCCTTCTTGTTTAACTTCTATTTAGCTGACTTCGGACAGGAAGTGGAGACCGCAGCATTGGGCAGTGCCAAGTTAGGCACAAATGCAATAAAGTGGCTCATGTATGCTGACGACATCGTCCTACTGGACAAGACACCAGTGGGCCTTCAGAGGCTACTAAACGCCTTGGACCAATACATGAAAGACAACGACCTAAAAGTTAACCCGGATAAATCCAAAATTGTGATTCTTGGAAAGAAAGGTGGCAGAGAAGACAAATATTGCTGGACAGGGGGGGGCAAACAAATACCTGTGATAGAGGAGGTCATCTACTTGGGCAATACTCTGTACGCCACACCAAGAGCTTGTACGCTATGGGCAGAGATGCGACAAAAGTACACCCAATTGACGGCCCAATTGCAAAAAATGATCAAGCAATACTGTAGGTTTTCCCTCGTAGCTTCCATCCGTTTCTATCGAGCAAAGATCATTCCTGTCCTCCTATATGGCTTAGAGGCAAAACCACTGGCGTGGTCGATGGATTGGCAGGCAACAGAAGCCAAGATCTGTAAAAAAGCTTTATGTCTCCCAAACAGCTTCCCAATGGCCAGCCTGTGGTTTGAGTTGGGCCTCTCCTCACTTGGGCTGTAGGCTGATTGGAAACTTCTATCTCTTTTCAACTTGATAAGTAATCCTATGCGTAATACGCTATGTGAAGATCTAAATGTCCATTTGAGCCGTGTCTCGGTGGGGGTACTGTACAACCTAAAGAAAGTATCCCTAGAAATCCTCGCCAGATGCAACAGCGGCATAGATACTCTAACCACAAACCCCATGAAGATAAAGAGAGAGCTACTATTAACAGACTGGATAAAGACAATCGACCACACATGATCCTCAATAGTGGCACCCTCTCTTTCCCCAACGGACAAGAGACTTAGTTCCTTAGCCAACTATCTGACGAAATTCCCGGATGCTAAAGGGAGGCAAAACTTTTTCAGACTCTGTTTGGGTTTGATTCGCACTGGAGCAGTCCTTGCTCGATGGGGCTGGGGGGAAAGGAGCAATCATCTATGCTCCAAATGTCGGGACCCAAAAGACCAGTCATTGGAGCATATATTTTTTTTTTTCCAAACTTGTTTTTATTGTTTTCAACATAACAAGTCATGCAGAAGTTAAGATTATTACATGTATGCCAGCTTGTTAGAACATATAATTAGGAGAACAATACTTTGCGTGCTTTGCTCTTAGCTAGTCTTGCGTTCTCTTCAATAATAAAAAATAATAAAAGTAATAACTACAACAGGGTGGGGGGGGAAGGGGTGGAGCAAGAGACAAGGAGCAGTTTTCACAAGGAGCTGTTTTCACATAAGAACAGATTACTGTCTATTTCGACAAGGAGACTAGTTCAAGGGTTCGAGGTGGCACTTTCACTAGATTACGTCAGGGTTCTTTTAGCGCCGGATCTTCCAAGTCAGGGGAAATCGATTGATCATTCGTGGCACTTCAGAGGACTGGAGGAACTCAGCTGCCTGTCCGGCTTGGGGCTGTGCTTTCTTTTTCAGTCTTGGGTTTCCATCCAGCGTAAGTTAGGTGGCTGCCTTGCCACCCCAGGGAATTGCTGCCCATAGTCCAGAAAGGGCGCCCATGTGCGTTCAAATTTGGGTTTATTGCCTGACCTGATGGCTGTGACTTTCTCCACTGCGACGATTTCCCAGCATTTAGACCACCACATCTGTGTGGACGGACCCTCTGGGTTTTTCCAGAGTCTGGCGATGGTAATTTTGGCGGCTGTCAGGAGATGGGAGCATAGGTCCGCCAGATTGCCGGTTAGAGGGAATTGACCTTCTCCTGTCGACCCCAGTAGCACAATCCCTGGATCCCAGGGGATGTTGAGTCCGGTGATTGTCTTAATTTGTTCCAGGATGTTTTTCCAAAATAGGGTGGCTTTGGGGCATGACCAGAAGAGGTGGAATAGGGTTTTGAGCTTTTCAGTGCGCGGGACCAGATGTGTTGCCATTCCTCCAGTTCAATTGGTCTCCCGATGTCCTCTTCCCATTTCACCATGTATGGCTCTTTTTTTGTGGGATCTGTTCTATCTAGTATTTTGTACAGGGCGGATATTTTCCCCTTAGGGGGGGTTGTCGAGAGGGTGTGTTCCAATGCCGTTAGCTCCCTGCTGCCTAGTTTCCTAACCTGAGGGTGCGATAGCCAGTGCCTCAGCTGGGAGTAGCGGAACCTTTCTGTTTCCTGGATCTTGAACTTTGCTTTGCACTCTTCGAAGCTCAAAGGGTTTTCGAAGAAATCGGAGATAGTTTCTAAGCCGCCGGCTCGCCACTCTGTGAACTGATTTGGTGTAATTCCGGGGGAGAAGTCGGGATTGTTCCAAATTGGCGTGAGTGGACCCATTGTGCTCCTGCATTTCCACCGGCGTGCAGCCGCTTTCCAGCTGGCGACTGTGTTTCTTGTTGCTGGTAGGGGGCCCAGGTCCCGGGCCCCTTTGGACTCCCTTGGGTGGGGCAAGGATTCTAGTGGGGTCTGGCACCAATCTTCCTCCAGGTTTAGTCACCGGGGTCGGTTGGTTGGAAGCTTCCAGGCAAAGGCTGGGGCTAGTTGGGCCGCGAGGCAGTACCTTGACACGTCTGGGACCACTAGGGCGCCCAGGGCGGTACTTCGGAGCATGATGCGTTTTGGGATACGGGATTTCTTTCCTTCCCAGACTAGATTCAGCACCTCTCTTTGCAGTTTTTGCAGGGCCTTTTCCCGGATCAACACCGGCAGGGCTTGGGCGTAGTATAGCAGCCGTGGCGTGAGGTTCATTTTTATCGCAGTAGTTCGGCCGAACCAGGAGATTTCCTGTTTTTTCCAGCAGTTGATGTCATTTCTCAGATCTCTGAAGAATGCCGGGAAGTTGGTCTTATTCAGCTTCTCAGTTTTATTGGGTATCTGCACCCCTAGATAGTTGAAGCTGCTTCCTGCCCAGGGGATTTGGAACTCCTCTTCGAGATGAGCCTTGGTCTTTCTTGGGATGTTTATGCCCAGTGCGACGGATTTGGTGATGTTTATTGTGAATCCCGATGCTACTCGGAATTCTTCGAGCGTTTGCCATAGGGCTCTTATTGACTCTTCTGGACTGGTGAGTGTGAGGAGCACATCGTCCGCGTATAGCGCGATTTTGTAGGATTCTTTTTTAAACGTTAGGCCGGATATCGATGCATTTCGGCAGACCCTTTCAGCGAATGGTTCCATAGATAGGGCAAATATAAGTGGGGAGAGAGGACATCCATGTCTCGTGCCTCTAGTTATGTTTATTCTACTGGATTTGGCCCCGTTGAGGCAAAGATTTGTAGAGGGTCTTTGGTAGATGGCCAGGACCCATTTTGTGAAGTTTGGGCCAAAGCCGAAGTGCCATAGAATGTTCCTAACATAGCCCCAGTCGAGCATGTCGAAAGCTTTGTGCGCGTCTAAGGAGAGAACTGCCAGCTTTGTGCCCAGTCTGTTCGCTGATTTAATGATGTTGATGGTTCTGCGAATGTTGTCTTGGGTACCCCGGCCCGGGATGAATCCGGTCTGGTCCGGGTGGATGAGCTCTGGGAGGAAGGGGGACAGCCGGTTTGCTAAGAGTTTTGCAAATATTTTCGCATCGTTGTTTAGGAGCGATATGGGCCTGTACGATGCACATTGTGTTTGGTCTTTTCCTGGTTTAGGGATCAGCACTGTTATTGACTCGTTCATAGAAGGGGACGTGGAACCAGTGGACAGGAATGAATTGAATAGATTTGCCAACTGTGGGGCTAGCAGGTGAGCACATTTTTTGTAGAATTTTGCCGATAACCTGTCCGGGCCAGGTGTTGTGTTCTTCAGGTGGCAGATCGTTTCGCTAACTTCCTCCTCTGAGATAGGGCCCTCTAAATCCACTAGGGATGGAGGTGGCTGTTTCTTTGGCGTTAAGGTCAAGAATTGGGTGATGGCTGAGGTGGCTGTCGGGGGCCCTGCCATGATTTTTTCGTGGTGTTGCACCATTAACCCGAGTTTTTCGGGGTCCCGGTGGTATAAGGTGCCATTCCTGTCCTGCAGAGATTGGATGTGGTTCCTGGTCTGAAGCTTTTTCAGTTTGTGTGCTAGGAGCCTGTTCGCTTTGTTACTGTTCAGGTAATAGTATTGTTTGGTATAAGTTAATGCTTTAGCGGCCCGGTCCGCCAGGTGGATCTCGAGCTCTCTTTTAGTTCTTTTAAGTTCTTGGTGCATTGTTTTCCTGTAACAGGCCTTGAGTTTGTTTTCCAAGGCTGTGAGTCTTTGCTCGAGCTTTTGTTGCTTCAGTAGGTTTTGGTGCTTGAGTCTGGCTGTTAGATCCATTGCAACCCCTCGAATCACCGGTTTCATGGCATCCCACACCATAGCTGTTGAGGAGTCGGGGGTTGTGTTCTCGGAGAAGTAATTCCGAATCGCCTCAGTGAGATCCGAGCTAGCCGTTATATCGGTCAGGATGTAATCTTGCAGTTTCCATTGCCGCTGGGTAGGTTCCGGGGCCCCATGGATAGACACCACCATCGTGACTGGAGCATGGTCCGATATTGCAATCGGTCCGATTGCAATCTTTTCCACGCAGGGGGCCAGGTTGTTCGTGGCAAGCAAGAGGTCGATACGTGAGTAGCCTTTATGCACGTGCGAAAAGAAGGTGTAGTCCCTTTCCCCTTGGTTGTGGAATCTCCATATGTCTATTGTTTCGGTTTCCCGCAAGAATTTCGCCAGGGCGAGGGATTTGCAGAAGTCCTCCCTTGAGGCTGGAAGCGTCTTATCCATCGTCGGATCCGGGGGGAGATTGAAGTCCCCTCCAATTATTAGGCAGCCTGCTGCGAAGAACGTGATGGTTGGAAGAAGGCTGAGAAGGAATTGGTCTTGTTCTTTGTTTGGCGCATAAATGGCCACCAAGGTGATCGGTAGCTCAACTAGGAGGCCTTTCAAAAGTAGGAATCTGCCCTCGGGGTCTCTGTTGATGGTGATCTGTGTTAGTGGGAGGTCTCTTTTTAGTAGGATAGCTACGCCTCTCTTTTTCTGTGTGGCTGAAGCAAAGTAGCGTTTTGGGTAGCGCCAAAACCTTAGTCGGCTTTCGTCGTCCGCAATGAGGTGGGTTTCCTGAATGCAGACAATGTCAGCTGCTAGTTGGTCTAGTTTGTGTTCCACTGCTTTCCGCTTTCTAGGTGCATTAAGCCCCTGCACGTTCCAGGTTGTAATGGTTAGGGTTTTGTCTAGCGAACCCATCTTTTGGATTTCACGTTGATCGATTCAGATTGTTCCTTGAAGCTCTCTTGTTCCTTGTTTTTGCGTGACGAAATTCTCCGTCCTTCCATCTTTATGATGCTATCCTCTGCCCCCCGCCCCCCCCATCTCCCCACCCCCCACCCATCCAACCATAACAAGGTTTCCGGGCCAGCCTTCAACCAACGGGGCATACGGCCGGACCGGTATGTGAACTCGGCATGGAGGCAAACTTTGCCTCTTCCTTTGGCCAGTAAATGTTCAGGTTAAGCTTAACTGATTTGAGTGGTAAAGGCATCTCGGGGTAGCTCGGCTCCACCCATCGGAGAAGCAAAAAGCTCGGCCAGGGGGGAGCTTGTGTTTTCCATGTTCTAGGCTGCCCCTTCAGCGGTTGTTGTCCCTTTTGAGCTTGCCCGCGGGGCCACGGGGTCTACGGCGGCTAGGCACCTTGGTCAAGGCTCTGGTGGATTCCCCACGGGTTTTTCAGGAGGCCTCGCAACTTCAGGGAGGGCCCCCTCTTCGCTTTCCGGATTCATGAACCTCTCGGCCTCTTTGGGGGAAGGGATAGACCAAGACCTACCCTCCCAGGTGAAGAGTAAAGAGATGGGAAAGCCCCATCCGTATGTTGTTTTTCGTTCACGCAACCACTCGGCTAGTGGCTTAAGAGCCTTTCTTTTCGCGAGGGTGGTCGCAGCTAGGTCCTGATATAGGGATATTTCGGCGTCCCGGAAGAGAATTCGGGCAGAACTTCTGGCTTCTTGCATAATTTCTTCCTTTACTTTATAGAAGTGGATTCTTGCTAAGACATCCGGCGCAACATTTGCGTTTTGTCTAGCTCTAACTCTGTGGACCCTATCCAGTTCCAAAGGAGCTCCATCTGGGAGCATTATGATGAAGCGAAATAAGTCGTTGACATAGGAATTGAGCTCCTCGTCGGAGACCGAACTCGGGATTCCCCTCAGGCGAATATTGTTGCGTCTGGACCTATTTTCAGCCTCTTCTTGTTTGTTCTCGAGGGACTCGCATCTGGCCTCCAGAGCGGAGAGTCTATCCGCCCCCTCCCCGATCTCAAAGTTCTGTTCGCACAGGGTGGTTTCTATTTCTATTGTTCTGGTTTCGATCTCGCCCACTCTCCTATCCAGGGACGCAATTCTGTCTTTCAGTTCCTCTGTCCCTTTCTGGTATTCCTTGGTTATGGCGGAGAGGAGCTCCTGTGGGTCGGCTTTGGTCACCGCTTGGGTTGCAGACCCCCCGTTGGGTTCTTGAGTGGCCCCCACCACGTCACTGCGTTCTCCTTTCTTGTTCTTTTCTCCCATGTTAGTGGACAGCAGTGTCGCAATGTCTGTTTGTTTGGTTACTTTCAGATTTCTGGACATTACTTCTTGTGGGCTACGCCGGGGCCCGACCCACTCGGGGGTAGAGTGTCTGTTATAGAGCGGTTGGTCCCCTCTTAGGGCCCCCCTACACCCTTTCTACAGGCCAGACGGGCCGCTGTGGAGTCTTTGCTGGAGTCCTCGTTGATACTAGGGACCAGGCGCGGCCGCCGCCACCAATTCAAGTCTCCGGGCCGCTCCCCGGAGGGACCGCGTCTGTGTGGCTGGCTTGGTCACCCCACTGGGCCCTGGGGTGCAAGGATAGGCCAGAGGGGCCAGGAGACTCCCACAGTTTGCGGCAGGTGCCGCCTTACCTTCCCTCCAGGAGCACTCTCCAGGATCTGCGCCCCCGGGAGGCTGGCGGACTGGGCCCCCCCAGAACGCAGGGGCCGCCGGGGGGGATGAGGATCTTCCCGCCCCGACCCTGCCAGACTGTCAGGTGGGGGGGAATTCACCCCCATCGATGGGGGGGCCGCCTTCAGCCTCTTTTCCACTGTTCAGGGCTGCGAGGATCTCCCCGCCCCGAACCCACCGGGCTGACAGGCGGGGGGGAATTCTCTCCCGTCGATGGGGGGGCCTGCCTTCAGCCTCTTTTCCCCTGTTCAGGGCTGCGCTTGATGGGGGCGGCTGGACTCCCCGCCCGCCGAGCCGCTCCGTGGGGTTCCGGGGCGGAAGAAGTGCCAGCAAGCCCCCGGAGGAAGGCCGGGTCCCGCGCCCTCTGCCGGCGGCCGCTGGAGGGGGTCACGGAGTCCATCCGAGGACGTTGTAGGGTGTCGCCGGCACCCTAGTTGCCCGCTGCCTCTCCCGTGTTCCTGGTGGCGGCCGACAGATGTAGAGGGGCAGGGGCGGGCGCGGGCCCAACTGTTCAAGGGTGGCGGGAGCGGGAGATCTGGGTCTGCAGCGGTTCTCTTGGGCCGGAGAGGGGGGGGACTTCAGCTCGCTTCTGTGTTCAGCGGGTGACGACGGAGCTCAGCGCAGGCCCCCCGCTCATCGCCACTCCCCCCGGCAGTCCCCCGAGAGGTGGGCGGCTGTGGATAGTCGCGGGGCTCAGCAGGACTCGCACCCTAGCTCTCGGAACCACCGGCAGAGGGGGGATCCCGCCCCGATGCTCCTTGGGCCGAGATCAGCCCCCGCTTCTACAATCAGGGGGTGCTGGCAGTATTACCAATCAGTCTCTTCAAGGCAGATCCATTGTTGTGTACTTCGGAGAGGGTGGCTCCCTTAGTTCCCGTTCCACTCGGACATCGGAGGGGCCTTCGTTATGTCAGTCCGCCGTCCGCCATCTTGGCTCGCTGCACACGTCGGAATCCCCCACTGGGAGAAGACGGTCCCAGCTCGACCCCCGCTCCGAACCGCTAAAATTAAGGCATGAGCAGCCCGAGCCTCCAGGCTCTGCAGGGTATCGATTTCCTTCGCCTAAACTTACAGTTTACTGGGGCATTTTAGGTAACACTCGGTCGCGGCCGGGAGCTCTCACCGGACCCGACCGTTCACCATGGCGCCAAGCCACGCCCCCTCCATTGGAGGATATATTAAGGTTCTGTGAAGGCACATGGGAGGTGCGAAAGAAACATCTGGAACGTTTTGTTTGCTCAAGTGATTGGCTGTCATCTGAAGATTTCTGGGTGAGAATGACTTCAGGTCATGAAACGGCATTGACTATAAACGTGGTTAGAGTTCTACAACAGTTAGGTTTCACTGGAAATTAAAAAGTTTCCTTTTTTTCATTTAGATTGAAGCAGTGAAGTTAAGAAATTTGGAGAAACATGTTTTTCTTTAAATGAGATGTACATTTGTAAATTTATCCTTTTTGAAAGTTTTCTTTTGTATTTGTGAAAAAAAAACAGTTTTGGTTTATACCACAATAAAAAATAATAATAATAACAATTAATTTCTCAAATTATGGGTAAAACATGCATTTTACGTGCCAGCGGTGGATAAAAAGAGGAGGAGCTAGTATCCTTATGCATACAAAAACCTCTTTCCAACTCATAGATGAACAACACAACCCCTCTGGATGTTGGTCTATTGTTGAAGCCAAAATCAACAAGATCGATGTCACTATTCTTTTATATATTGTCCTAATGCTCCTGACCCATCCTTTTGGAATAATTTAAAACAATCTCTTTTTAATAGGAATTATGATTGACTCATTATTTGTGGAGATTGTAATGAAATCTGTGATTTCACCTTAGCTAGCAAATCTGAAACCAAATTCGTTAATTCTAAATCTCATAAACAATTCCTCAATTTTATCGAAGATCTTGCCGTGGTGTTTTTGTCACCCTGATTTTAATTAATTTACTTTTCCCCCTGGTCCCCTGCATAAATCATTATCAAGACTTGATTATATATTTATTAATTCCCCACTTGCACCGAATATCCTTAACTCCGAAATTGGACCTATTATAATTTCAGATCATCCTCTTGTTCATACTATCTTAGAATGGGATTCTCTGCCTACCCATGTTTCTGATGGAGATTCAATTACTTTTTGCTAAATGAATCCGATTTCATCCAATAAATTAACACTTTTCTCACTGAAATTTTCACCTTTAACAATACTTTAGACACATCTTTTCATAATAATTGAGATGCCTTTAAAACCACATTGCATGGTTTCATCATACATTTTACCTCTTTGAAGAAAAAACAAAATGAACATATACTCCCAAGAGCTGCTGTGCTCCATAAAAATATTCGAATTGGCTTTAAATCCCTTCTGACATAATGCATAATATACAATAAATATAATAACAACAATCCAAGAGTTTTGGATTAAGATCTGGAAACAATGCTTTACCTCTTCTGTTGCCGCGAATCGTACTCAATCACACTACTTTACTGGGAGGATAGCTTAGGGGCAACACGCTCGCCTTGGAAGCAAGACGACATGGAGCAACACAGGTTCGATCCCGGGGTCCACGCTTAGAAACCTCTGTGTATTAAGTGCGTTATAAATAACCTATCATATATATTACATCGTGTATATTTTACTCTGCACAGGTTGGCTAAAATCTCTAACTCCAACTACAGTTTATGCTAGTCTTGTAAATCCTCATCTGCTGATTTTAACCACTCAATCTTTAACTGTCTGTAAATTTGTTATTTGCTTTTGGACTCAAATCTGGAAATGCTTGCAAAATATTTTTTCTTTTTAGGAACCCCTCACATTATGTAATGTTATGATTGGTGTATTAGCAAATCCTTACATGTTGTCTATTTCCTCACCTGCATTATTTATCTTTTTGGTGTTTATTGGCTATCACCTCATTGCATCCAGCTGGAAAAATGCACTGAAATTAACTTACAATTGATGGTGGAATTCCGTTTGTTCCTTTCAAGAATTGAATTTTCTTTTTGCTTTATCGTCTAAGACTTTACCTACATTTTATAACAAACGGAATATCTTCAATAATTATTTAACGTAAATTGTCCTCTCTTTATATGCAACCATATCCTCCCCCTTCCTATCATTTCCTTGTTTCTCAGTTCGTCTTGTCTGTCACCCATGTCTGTTCTTATTCATGCATTGGTTCTCATTAATTTCATTACACATTTTTTATTATATATTACCTCAAATAGTTAACATCTTGAATTATAACCCTTATAAGAATTGCACTGATTTTAATTGTCATCATTTACTATTCATCCAATTTATTGTTCTTATGCTTGTTGTTGTACTCATTAACATTTTCCAAATTTAGAATAGTCGCCCTTCAGGAAACTTGGTTGGTAACTGACTGTGAGATTGATGGACGAAGTAACCATGTTAGTGCTGCAATACAAGGACCCAGAGGACGCCCAAAGGGAGGTCTTATGATCTCCATTAAAGCTCCTTGGTGCGGGACCAAGCACGAATCATCTACAAAGATGATACTGGTTGTTGTAGTAACATGCACACTGCCTACAATAGAGAAATTCATCCTGGTGAATGTATATAATCCTCCTGGGGGAAAATTTAATAGGGAAAACATCTTAACACTAACCAAAATACTGACAGAGTATGGAAGTAAATTACCAGTTATAATAGTCGGTGACTTAAACATAAAGCTCAGATATGAGTCTGAATTCATCGACGTTGAATGGAATTCTGAACCAGTAAGAATAGATCCCATGAAAAAAGAAGCAAAAGATTGGACTTCCCTGCTAAACAAATATCAATTACTTATCCTGAATGGTAATACCCCAGGCGACTCCGAGCACTTACCAACCCTTATAAGTGGAAATAGTATGACAACCATTGACTATATAATTGTAAATAAAAAAGCAAGAATGCTAATATGTGATATGGCAATAGGTTGCAGAGAGGAAAGCGATCATATGCCTCTCTATCTTTGCCTTCTAGATAAAACTATACATAATTGCGGATATCATATGAATGGTGATATAGAGATAAATAAGGCAGGAAATCGTATTAAATGGAACCCGCAAAATATTGAGAAAGGTAATGAGATCGCTGTACAATTATTAGAAATGTTTATAGGTAAATATAACAATGCTCTGAATGATAACATGCATGTAATACTCAATGATTTTGATTTCATGACTGAAACCATTAAAATATCGGTAATGGAAAAAAGAAAACATAGAACAGTTAGAGAAAAATGGAATCAGACACATAACAAGAGTTACGATAGTGTGATACATAAGGAAAAGAAAAAGCTCAGAGACGGTCTCAAAGTACTCATAAAAGAGCAAGCCACAGATGCCACCCAACAGATACTAACACTTAAAAGGCAATATAAATACTGCTTGAAATCTTACCAGAATAAGAAACATGAAGGCATATGGTTGAAACTGGCTCACGCCTCAAAAAGCAGAAATAGTAAAGAAATGTGGACCATTATAAATGCTAAAAAAGAAATCTCCTTGCCTATTAATTGTGCGACTGAAGATCTATGGGTTTCCCATGTGAAAAGTACACTGGGAACCATACAAAACGAAGAAGGCGTGATAGCGATTGCCCCTACCCAATGGAAATGCACCATGACTGAAAGCATGTTGTCCAAAATAATAAAAAGACTGCAAAGTCAAGAGCAGTTGGACCAGACAATACCTGCAATGCTCTATTACAAAAGGCCCCTGATCTATGGGCAAGAGTGTTACTTATTTTATTTAAATGGATCGGGTGCTATGGGAAACTCCCTGAGACATGGAAAAATAGCATAATATTGCCAGTATATAAGAAAGGGCTATGCAAAGATCCTGCCAATTATAGAATGTTGGCCATGCTTGACATACCTGCCAAAATATTTGCCAAAATCCTGTTAATTGAGTTGAATCATTGGATAATCAAATGTAAAATCCTGCCAGAGAACCAATCAGGCTTTAGAGCAGGCTCCTCAACCACACATAACATAGTTAACCTTGTAACTGCAATAGAATACTCACGCAAGGTATGTGGACTGTCGGTATATGCTGCATTTATCGATTTTTCTGCGGCATTTGACACCATCACTAGGAGTAAGCTATGGGCCAAGCTTATCAAATGGGGAATACCTTCAGGATTATTGTATATGATACAATTGCTATACACTGACACATCAGTCCGTGTTCGTCTAGACCTTGAAGGTAGACTATCTGAAGCGATTTCTACCCTGCAGGGAGTCAAACAAGGCTGTACATTAGCAGCCACACTTTTTAATTTATATCTGGCAGACTTTCTAAATGAGGTCAGTAATAATTCAATTTTTGACATTAAGATCGGCACAATTAAGCTTGGGTGGCTAGGTTACGCTGACGACATTTTATTAATTAATTATACACCCAAGGGCCTCCAAGTAAAATTAGATGAATTGGTTAAGTTTGCTTATAAGAAAGATTTGGTCATCAACACTGAAAAGACAAAAGTGATGACATTTGACTCCAAAAACTTGAATAGAAACCATAAAGAAAAATGGATAGTAGAGCAAAGATACCTCGAGGTCGTAAATGAATACAAATATTTAGGAGTGGTTATATACAATAAGCTGGATTGGAAGAAACATTGGTGGGAAACTAAGCGAAAATGTATGATAGCCACTATGGCTCTGAGTAAATGTATTGGTACTCAAGGGAATATTTCTGTAAATACTGTGATCTCGCTATATTCTGCTAAAATTGTTTCCTGTTTACTCTATAGTGCGGAAATATGGGGCTGCCATTTTAAAAAAGAGTTAAACTTATTTGAAGCTAAAATGCTTAAGATATTACCGAGGATGCCAAAAAATGTGTCTAATGAATACATATTGCTGGAATGTGGATTGACAAGTGTGAATAGTCGGATAGAGATAATGGTGGATATGCTATATGTCAAGCTTCGTCGTCTCTCTAATGGCACGTTTGTAATAAATGTTATGGATCAATATGTTCGATCTTCAACCAAACAGAATTTTGTCACTATAAATAAGTGGCATAAGATTTATGATAAATGGACAAAAAGTGACAATGATGATTGGCTGTTGTTCTCTATTGTGCAGATGAAGTGTAAACTAAAAAGGCTAATTAGTGAGCAAGATAAAGAGCAGATGACAGTGAATTTGGGTGAAAAAGTAAATAGTGGTCCCTTTCTAAAACACTTGATGTCCAGAGATGGTATACCCACCTACCAACATGCATTTCCAGAAAGCATAACGATTAGGTGGTATCTAAAGTTTAAATTTAACATCTGTAATACTCTAGACATACTAGGTCCAAAAAACGCTATCCATAAGGATAGTCGATATTGTAGATTATGTGGGAAAAATACAATAGAAACTGCCTACCATATAATATGTGAATGTGAGAGTAATGAGGGAATACGCAGAAAATACCTGATGAAATATAACAATGATACATCCACGTGCAAAATGTCTGAAATATGGACGAGTCTTATGAATGGAAAAGACACGAATTTAATATTTTATATGATGAAGCTTTTTGTGAAAATTTTAGAGATTTTATCTGAACTATCAAATGGTGTTTTAAAATGTTTATAGTGATATCCTTTAAGTAATGAAGTTAAAGTGTATGAAAGATAACATGAATTGTGATAAAGATGTGATCTTATGTACTATATATGTAAAACTGTAATGTAATATGCATATCAAATCAATAAATAAATTAACATTTTCAATAAAAAGCAGTTAACCGAAGTCAAAACAGGGTGTTGGCAAGCAAAACAAACAAGTCAAAGTATAAATAATTTGTGATAAAACCAAGAACAAAATACATCAGTGTTATAAATGCAAAACTTTAAAGAAATACACATAACAGCATATACATAGTGATGTATGAACATTTCAGACATACAATTGTCCATAAGGCAGGCACAATACACTGAATGAAACGAGAAAAAAAAACTCCATCCAAAAGAAAATATATAGAACATCATACAACCATAAGTAGAAACAAATTACATTGATTCAGGTCAGTAACAAAGAGTTGATCTAAATCAATATCAAGCTTTCTCTGCTTGAGTTATTTTCATTGTAAAATTAGCCTCATGGTCAAGTAAGGTTTCAGCTAACAGGGACCATACAAAGATGGGGTCAAGCCTTCATCAGGACAAAATGAATTTGGCTGTGCCTTGTCTTGAATATGGTAAATGACTGTTTAAGGGATCAAACTAGTGACAGATGGAATTAGCTCTGTGATTTAACATTCCATGATCAAGTGTAATCTGATGTTTAAGGTGGTGCTATGAACAAGTCATAGGAGGGTGTGGCTTGAGCCCATGGAGTGAGCAGGTGCCCGTCTTGATCCTATTTCTGATCCTAAACCTTGAGGTAGACAGTGAATTGTGTGATATTAAACATACCTATGGATGCATGAAGCTTTTCCACAGATCCGCTGTGCTATCTCAGTTAAAACCGGATAGCAAAACTTGAGAACAGCAGCTTTAAATCGGATGCCCCAGTGTGGACAAAATGGCGGTTGCG
Source organism: Ambystoma mexicanum (assembly GCF_040938575.1). Taxonomy (NCBI): domain Eukaryota; kingdom Metazoa; phylum Chordata; class Amphibia; order Caudata; family Ambystomatidae; genus Ambystoma; species Ambystoma mexicanum. The sequence goes on from NC_090929.1 coordinate 227,442,365, forward strand.
GCCGCGGCTCGGTGGTGAAGAGGGGGAGGAGTCGCAAGCTACACGGTTCCCAGCTCACCCGACATGCCTGCGGTGGACTCTGGCGGCTCCCTGCATGTTTGGCACACCTATGAGTGAGCACAGAGTGACAAGTGCAAGGGGAGGCTGACCCCCAGCCAACGGGATTGCGGAGAGCAGAGTCAGTGCCACGCTGCAGGGTCTTCATCCGCACCATGCGCGGTGCTGCAGACCTCGGACCGCACCGGGGTTGGCCCACGCAGCATCCAGGGAGCTGCGCAAAGACTGGTGAGGACCGCTGACAGACCACGGGCGCCGGAAAAGAAAGGCGCACATGAGTATAGGATAGCGGTACAACAGCGAGAAACAACGGCTGCGACCCAAGCTGGCTGCGTCTTGGTCCCTGATGCAGGGGTGACCTGCCACTCCGTAGAGGATAGGGACAGTAAAAATATTGCGGAACGCGCTGCACCACGGATAATAAAGAGGAATTAGGGCAAAGACAGACTGCAACCTCAGGAATCAACAGAGGGTACGACACGTGGAAGAATACTGAGCCTGGGATCAACGCGCGGCTGGCCGACATACACATCAGGACTGATCCTGCAGGTCCAAGCTGAGCCTAGTATTACAGTGAGGAGGCTAACGGCACCGCTCGGTCAGGTAGGGCTGGGGTGGGCTTTCTCCCCCAAGTGACACAGCACATATATAGGGGCAGCGGCTGCAGTACCAGCATAGGTGTAGCGGTACAAGGATTGCTGGGTGAGGACTCAGGCCATCTCCTGGAGCGGCCGGGGGCTTAATAACATGCCCATTGAGCAGCTCAACCACCCAATTGGTCATAGCAATTCTAGCACAGTGCACCCTAGCCCAGAAAACACTCAAAATGAAAAACGGTACTGGGCGATAGTGGGTTGTGACGCAGGGGTGGCCCAACCACATGAAAGTGTGAAACGACCTGAACCATACAATTCAGGGGAGAAGCACCATCCAGGTGGGAGTACCGGATACACTACCACACAGCACTGACGGGCGAATCTATAAATGGATGCCTGTGGCTTCGTTTTGGGGGCACTATAAGCACACCAGCACTGCCAATAGGGGACGCGCAAGGCGCCTAACGACTGCGGGAACCAAAGGGCGCACTGGACTATCATCTCATAGCCTAGCCCTGTAACACAGGTATGCAAGAAGTGCAATGGTCCGCACAAGGTCTGGCTCATGCTGCTATAGGGGCAACCTAAAGATCGATTACAGAGTTACAACAGAGCTGGGACGTGACCCCGGTGCACATCCCCCCTTCTGTGTTATTAGCAAGCAAAGGCGGCCACAATGACACTGGGGATAACTTTCAGACCACAAATGGGGGCCAGTTCCCATGCAGCCAGAGCCGAGCATGTCCCCAACTAAAGGGAAGAAAAAGTCCACAATCAGGGAGTCCTTCAATGCAGCAAAACCCCGGGAACCCTCACAGGGTGGTGGTGAGGTACAAAACAACCAAGAGCCTCCGGAAACAGGAAGCAATAGCAGCATTATGAACCTTCATAGACACTAACATAGAAGTAGTTAAGGTCGACATTCAGCTGATGCGCCAGGACATATGCAGCCTAGCGGAAAGAGTGACAACCACGGAAACTGGCCAGAAGGAAGCTACGTAGACCACTAAAGACCTTGAAACACGGGTGAAGGAATAAGAAAGAAGAAACGCTGTGCTTGGAAGCAAGATCAGAGGATGCTGAAGGGCGAGCCCAGCGGAACAATGTGCACTTACTGGGTATTCCGGAAGAAATGGAGGGTTCGAACCCCACAAACTTTGTGGAAAATGTGTTGCTACAGGAGATTGGGGCCGGCAAACTCTTACAGCATTTTGTGGTGGAGAGGGCCCATAGATCCTTGCAAAAAAGACCGCCGCCGGGATCCCACCCGCGCCCGATGATTGCCAAAATATTGAATATCCAAGACAGGGAAATTATACTGAAGCACTCAAGGGAAGGCAGTGTCGTAAGCTGAGACAACGCTAAGGTGGCAGTCTACCCAGATTACACCCCTACAGTCCAACGAGCAAGAAATTCCTTTGTGCCAATCAAAGCCAGGCTCAGGAAACTGAACTTTAAATATATGCTTATGTACCCGTCCAGACTGAGGGTCATTTACAAAGGCCGAGCCATCTATTTAGAGACACCGGAAGCAGCCACGATGTGGCTAGAGCATAATAACCTGGCTGAGGGAGAGGAAGCAGTCACATGAGCAAAACTGCCAGAGCAAGGAGGCGGGGGAGGGGGTGATGTGGAACTCTTGCTAAAATTGTTAGATTTTAATTGAATGTTACTTGATATTCAAGCGCAGCAGCATCCAGCAAGCTGTAGAAGCACACCGCATGCATTGTCCATCTACACCCACAGCACCCTGCTGCAGCGAAAAGCCCCTGAAGAGCCGCTTTCCTTGGGGTAAGGCATAACCCCAACTGCACCCTGCCTCCATCAGCAATTTTGAATTTTAAGGCGCCAACGGGCAGGCTTCGGCGATCCCGCACTGCCTGACCCTCCCGCCTGACCTTACAATGCCGGGCGCAGTGCGGCACCAGACCGAGGCTGAGGCCTTGTTGCTAGGTTACTAGCAGTTACTTCTTCACCCTACATCCGCCGGCAGGCGGAAGCGCCGCCACACGAAGGCCCATACAAAGGCCCCTGTTTGCTCCCTGTTCACGCCATGGAGTGTGAGGGAGTGCCCAAACTTTGAACTATGAAGTACGGACCCTTCCTTGGTACAATGGACACTTGTTAAGCCCAATTGCGAGGCCGCCGGACAGACGCTTTTACCTACTTCTGGTCTAGGCCTCCATACACCGCATACTACCTATGCCACACCCGCTGCTTGCAGAGATATTCACTGCGTCGGCATCCTATATCTTATGCCATACGTAAGTCACTACATAATATTATCTGATGACCTATCTGGTTCTAATATGCATATCACTATTGCATACTTTGTTCTACAAGGCTATCAAAATCGATTCTGGTTATCGTGATCTTCTATGTTCTGCATCACTTTGCTTATTTGCACATTGTGGTCCTGGGCCCTCGCCCCTACGAGTTCACTTCTTTCGTGCCACATGATCTACAGAGCTGATACTTGTTCTATTACAGCGGCGTATGCTAGCCTCTAAATGCCTGTGCCTTAGGGCCACTTTTAGCCTCACACGCACTGTACTGTGTACTTCCTTGAACTCGTATGCTAAGTTATGCCTTGTATCATTTGGCTTTCCTTGTTTATACATCCCCCACCCTTTAACACCTGCATATTTATCCTCCGACCACGGTTGTCTGGCAACGCTTACTACTGAATGCTTACTTGTGCTGTACTTGTGCATCCAGCCCCAGCAATTCTTGCTCAGTTTGCAAGTGCAGGTTAGTGCCCTCTGTCAACCTCAGTTATGCATTTGTCTCTAGCCTAGCACCGCTCAACATATTGGCATCAACCCACCACCACCATTGCTGTATTGTTGATACGCTGGCTTACCTGATATTTGTTATTAACATGTGGGTACTGCCTCTGAGCCCCCGTGTTAATACCTGCTGGTTATTTGTGCGAGTTGATATGTGCTGCCTACTTGTGTGGATCTAGTGTCCAACAATAACCTGCCCAAGTCGGCGTGCCCAAATTATTGTGACAAGGTGTTAGCTGTATATCAGCCACTGAATTCGTACTATGTGAAAGCAGATCTAGCCTATTTGCCTAAACTCACTGTGATATTGTGCTGTCTGTTCACTAGCCCTGATTTGCGCCACAGTTGCACTTTTGCATTTAGCATACCCTGATATTTTTTACTGGTGATATTACACTGCACCTCAATTAGCCCAGATACCCTGTTGTGACTATGCATCACATTTGATTTGTCCTGCAATTCCTGCTACTGATGTACCTTTGCGTTTAGCATACCCTAATAGCTGTGCGGTTACTATATTGCTGCATTTTAGATGGCCGCCCCTGTTACGATGCTATAGCTTAATCACTGTACTTAGTCCTGCCTAAATAATTTCAATACTGTTAGCCTTGTGAACCCAGTACACCCTTCTTGATCAGCTGCCACTTTAGGCCTGCTGCATTTGTGCCCTGCTAGGCCAACTGAACTGTATTTATTGTACCTTACGAGTCATTTGAATCATACACAGCATTGCCTACTCACTGCACTTCTGTTGGCCGCCTCTCTACGCCGGAATTTGTCATACCCACCTACTCACCTCAGCCTTTTTTAGCCCTAAAATGCATTGTAACTTTGATTATCACCCTCACTGCGTACCTTCATTTGATAGTGCACCAAAACCTGCACCTCTGCCCATGCGACATCTCGTCACATACTTATTGCTCACCTTTCAGGTTCTAACTTGGTCACCACTCCTCATCCTCACCACACAGTTCTACGTCTCGTCCACTCCAACAACTAGTACCACAACATCTCCCATACTACCGTGCACTCTCATCATGACAGGTCCTAATCTCTATCTAAACGCCCCAGCCCTCTGGCTATTACATTTTGCCACCAAACCCACACCTAATCAACCATGCTCTATTACCATTAGAAATGCTAGGCTTGGCTCGCATCTACGCCTCCCACCTCTCCTCCAACCTACTACAATCAACAGCACAGCTACACCCTCCAGACACCACACTTTCCCTGACATAGGCACACTGAATCTTGCAGCGAGTTCGTTAGCCGATCTACCTCAGGCACACACCACGGACAATTGCCCATCATTGCCTCATCATTCCATATCGACTTCTCTTAACCATTACAGTCATCCTTGTGCCTCATCAGTAAGAAACCAAAGATTGGCCTCCAGATGTCATCACTGGCCCTACCACCTGAACAATCCGTCATTCAACAAAATCTCAAACTCTAGCGTTAACAAAACACGGCTCACACGGCTCCTAAAATTGACTCTCCTACTCAAACTCATAAGGTCATCACTAGCCCTAAACTCAAAGGCGCGCTCATCAATGCACGCTGCGTCCCTGTGCACGCCCTTGATATTGCTGATTATATTGTCACAGAAAACCTTGACTTTCTCGCAATTACGGGAACTTGGCTGCATGTAGCAGCCAGCCCTTCTCTAACCATGGCCATCCCTGACAACTATTCCATTCTCAGGTGGGGGCACAGGGACACCAATCAAACTAAGGGGGGTGGATTAGCTTTCATATTTAAGTGCTCACTTAACCTCAGAGCTGCCAACAGTCTGCAGCTGCCATCAGAGGAATTATTGTCTATTAAATTGCCTATCTCACCTAATCATACGGCCACCGTACATCTCATCTACAGGCCCCCTGGCCCCACCTCCTCATTCGTCGAGGACATTTCATCTATCCTAGCCACCAGCACTAAGCCCAACTCTCAAATCATTATATTGGGAGACTTCAATCTAGGCTACCATGATACTAATGATGCCAAGGCCGCTGACGTAGAAAGAGTCTTAGCCGACTTCGGTCTCACCCAACATATCAATGAGCCCACCCACATCAAGGGTCGCACCCTTGACTGGGTCTCTGACATGAACTGTGCGCTCAACGTCACCTCTGTGTCTCCATGCCCTTGGTCTGATCACCATAAAATATCTTTTTCCATCAAATCCAGTCCACCCACGGATAAACCTAACCTTGCCCCTCCCACTTCCACACGCAACAAAAAGGATATTACGGTTGAGAAATTACTACCACTTATCCTTCCTCTCTTGAATTCGGCGTCCACGGTGAACTGCTTGGACCCCACAGAGCTAGTAGATACCGACAACCGTGCCATGCTAAAAGCCCTCAACACCATTGCCCCCCTCAAACTGTGCAAACAATAACCGCGGCTCCACCTTAATTCTTGGTTCACCCCGCACTTATGCGATCTGCGCAAAGAAAAAAGAAAAGCCGAGGCTCACTGGAAAAGCTCACCTTCTCCAGTCAACAAAAACAACCTTACAGCAGCCTCCCTTACCTACAAAGAAGCCATCCTAGCTGCAAAAAAATGAAGTATATAACAATAGGATCATTCAAGCCCCATCAAATACCAAGGAACTCTTTAAGATCCTCAGGGAACTTTAGTCTCCTGTCTCCCCGCTTGGTACATGCACACCTGACACAGAATGGTGCTCTAACATTCAAAAAGCATTGCTTGACAAAATTTCTATGCTCCAAGCCAAAATGAATACTAAAAAAATCTACCTTTCTGACTCATCGGGTAACCCCCCGTCTTATAAAACCCCTTATCCCTAACACTCCTTCAAACCTTTTAGTTTCTCTCCACTCAGCATCAAGAAAGTTGAAAATATCATAACTAAGCTTAAGCCTTCCAATTGCCAACGTGACGCCTGCCCTGCACCGGTCATAAAGGAAGCTGCACATGATCTCGCCCCATTCATTACCTCATTCATTAACACCTCCTTCAAATCGGGTACTGTACCTGACAACCTTAAGGATGCTTGGGTGATCCCATTAATCAAGAAACCTAATCTCGATCCTACTAATCCCTCTAACTACAGGCCCATCACCACAGTGCCATGCCTTCTCAAAATTTTGGATAGAGCAGCATATCTCCAAATCCAGAGCTATCTTGAAACCAACAATCTATTAGGGCTCAGACAATCTGGCTTCCGTCCCAGACACGGTACTGAGACAGCCTTAATTGATTTGAAAACCCAAATCGAGGAGCTGAAAGACAAGGGTAAACTGGTGCTTCTGCTCCTCCTTGATCTTTCAGCAGCCTTCGATTTGGTCGATCATCAAATCCTCTGCCACCAACTCAAAATTGCGGCCCGATTTTCTGACGCAGCCACATCCTGGATCAGCTCTTTTTTGGCTTACAGAACCATGAGGGTCTTCTCGCCCCTTGCCGCAGCTGATCCAGCCCACGTCCCGTGTGGAGTTCCACAAGGATCTTGTGAATCTCCCATACTTTACAATGTATTTACTAAACCGCTCTTTGATATACTTGACTATCTGGGTGTCTCCTACACGAATTATGCGGATGACACCCAGATACTCATCCCTATCACTGGGAATTATGTAACAGATGCTAAAGCACTCAATGCAGTTTACACTGTCATCCAGGCCAGGATGTCTCATCATGGACTTTGCCTCAATGATGAAAAGACTGAGTTAATCATTCTTGGCTCGCAACTCAAACTCACCAAGCTTGAACCTAAATTCAATTCCTTCATTATTGATGGGAATGATATCAAAGTCTCTCACGTCACAAAAATCATAGGAATATATCTTGACTCTACTCTGTCCCTCAATCGACAAACTAACTCAGTTGTCTCAGTGTCATCCTATACTTGCAAATTGATCACAGCATGTCGCCCCTTTCTGCCTATGGAGAACTGTCTGATTCTCGCCAGAACCCTAATCATGTCCGAAAACGATTACTGCAACGCCCTCTACCTAGGGACTATTAAAAAAAACATTGATAAACTCCAGGGCACGCAGAACAACGCCATAAGGTCAGCTCTCAACATCCCCAGGCGTGCCCACATTTCCACCACAAGACGCAACCTACACTGGCTACCCATCAATCACTGCATATCCCTCAAAGCACTCGCTCTAACACACAAGGTCCAGAACAACGCAGCCCGGCTTACCTTTCCTCGCGATTCATACAACATACAGCATCTAGACCACTAAGATCTTCATAGGCTCACACCTTGACTATTGCCTGCTTCTAGCTACAGACAACCGGAGGTTCGAGCTTCCCAGTCCTCGCAATTAAGCTCTGGAACACCCTCCCTAATGCTCTCAGAAACATTCCTGTCATCCATTCCGTCAAAACCAAAGCTAAATTGTGGTTACATGAACAGGATGCCCTTGCCTCCTCTCTATAATCAATACATCTGTTTACCCCACACTGATTGCTCTTTGTACATAGATTGCTTTCTACTGTATTCTCAGATTCGCTCCTTCCCTCGCTTTTTCAATGTTCTAACTTTATGTAAATTTGTGTAAATTTGTAAATTTGAACATTTCATCTTTTGTGTTGTAACTTGTAACTGCTTCTTAAACTTGTAACTGCCTCTTAAACATGCGCCCAGATGCCCTGGGGCAAGGTGCGCACTACAAATAAATAAAATACAAAATACAAATACAAATATTCACTGTAGCCAAACCAAAGCAGCTCTGATAGACGGGAGACGATCTGGACTGCTTGCCTGGGCTCAAAGACCTAACCCGCGAAATGGTTGGTGTCAGCCTGTTTTCAGGGCAATGCAACCCGCAAGCTGGGTCCCGGATGGGCCTAGGTGCTGCCTGGGTGCCTGAGTGCTGCAAGGTGGGAGCAGCAGCTAGGCGCAACTGTTTAGTTCTGAGTTATTGTTTACAAAGTTGTGTGTACTTCACTTACCCAGGCAACAAAGGTTTTAAAGACATTTGCAATGTTGGACGAAATGGGGGACCCAAGGTACCTGGGAAGAGGGTGGTGGAGACGACGGGTGTGAGATGGCAAGATGGGAAAGGACTAGGAGTGATAACCTTGCACATTCATGTTACCTAACATTATTATAGTTCTAACATGGAATGTTAGAGGAATGGGCACATATCTGCGCAGAAATCGCATAAAATCCTTTCCTACCAGGAAGAAAGTCACTATAGCGTTACTGCAAGAGAATCACCTGTTGAAGGAAACTATGGCTAAGGTGAAGGAGCACTGGGGGGGCCAGGGGCATGGTGTGGCATATTCTAAATATGCACGTGGAGTCTTCACCTGGATTAATACCAGTGTGCCCTTTCGACTGTTGCACATGGAAGCTGATGCAGGGGGAGATATCTGATACTCCGGGGATTTATAGAGCAATTAGAGGTGTGTATGGTCAACTCCTACTTCGCCAATCACGGGATCCCAACACACCTCCGCATGATGTGCGCCAAGATAACCTCATACTGGGAGGGCTTTTTCATTGGGGGGGGTGGTGATTTTAACTGTGTGAGGGGCCAAGACCTAGACAGGGCTAGCCTACCAGCGATTAGGCCACTGGCCGCCAACAGCATTAAATGCACTGATTGAGAGTTTGGATTGGGTGGATGTATTGATTGATTGATTGATATTTTATTTCTATCGCGCTCGTACACAAGTGTTTCAGAGCGTGACAAGGCAAGGGAGGGGAGCAGGGGAGAACACAATCAGCGATTTTACTAGGCCCAGTGACATTGAGAACGCGCAAGTGCATGGGAGAGGAGAGAGGGGAAAAGTGCATGGAAAGGGGGAGAGGTGGAAAGTGCAAAGCAGAGGATAAACAGATAAATAACAATAAATAAATAATAAAGGCAACAAACAGTAGTAATACAGCCAGCAATTTGCAAGTGCTAGGTTTAAGGCAGCAGACAGGGTAGGTCTGATAAGTGCAGGAAGAAAAGGGGGGCTGTATGGGTACAGATACAGACCACAGTGCGGGAGGGTGGCAGGATGAGCAGGTACCTGGGTCCAAAAGACAGAGGGTGGCCAGGTGCACGGTGCCAAGAGAGAACAGATCAGCAGGGGAGAGGGGGAGCGAAGGCAGAAAAAAAGGTCTTGAGGTGCTTCCGGAACCAGAGATGGTTCTCCTCAAGTTTTAGAGTGGCAGGGAGGCTGTATGGTATGGGGGAACTCCACCCTAATGTCAGTGGCTACTCCTATTTCTCCTTTCCTCACGGCTTAGTTACTAGATTAGACTACTTGTTTTTGGGTAGGGCCCAGCTACCGCAGGTGGAATCAGCACAATACTTAGGCAGGTCAATCTACGACCATTCGCCATTGCTGCTTGAGTGGAAAGTGCTGGGCCCATGCCCCCCATACCGCTGTGGCGCATGTCTGCAGACGACCTGACGGATCATGCTTTTAGGGTAGAACTCCGGGCCAAACTGGAAGAATACATGGAGAGAAATGTGGGCAGTGTACGAGACTGGGGTACAGTATGGGAGGCAATGAAAGTAGTGGTCAGGGGGGAGGTCATTGCTAGCGCGGATGGTATCAGAAGAACCCTTAGTCAGGACCTCGAAAGGTGGGAGGAGGACATCAAACAAATGAAAACGGGTGCCCCGGGGAGTTCTACAGTAGAAACGAAACTAGCGGAAACCAGGTGCAAATGCCAGGAAGCGTGGAGGAGGTTGGAAAAAATGTGATTACTCGGTACAAACTTCCAGGGCACATGCAGAAGGAGACAAGACGAGCAGATTGCTATCATGGTTATGCAAAAGGAAACACCCGAGATGCGCAATAACGGAACTTAAAGACGCAACGGGTACAGTACACAAGACACAGCAGGCAATCAATGACACCTTCACAGAATTTTATTCCCAATTATATAGACACGACCAGGTAGTGCCTCGTGAAGACATCCAAGAGACACTGGAAAAATAGGGCTACCTAAACTGGGTAAATCGCAATTGGAGATGCTTGAGCAGGGGATTACTGCCGAAGATATTAGCGAGACAATTCAATGGCTGGCCACAAGTAAGACCCCGGCTAGCGATGGACTCCCCCCAGAGTTTTACATACGAGTCCGTTCTAACCCCGGCGCTGCTTGAAGTATTTAATGAGGCATACCAAAAAGGGGTGCTTCCAAAGAATATGAGGGAAACACTAATAATCCTGATACCCAAACCTGGGAAACCCGCTGATGAATGTGATTCGTATCACCCATTGTTGATGCTGAATTATGAAGTCAAGATATTGACGACCATATTAGCCAAAACGCTCTCCAAAGTTATCGGGGACCTGGTACACAGTGACCAAAATGGTTTAATTCCAGGCTGCAGTACGGCTATGACTTTGTTGCCTTCAACACGTAATAGCACAGACGGCGGATGCACAAGAGAAATATGCAATAATATCACTGGACGCAATCAAAGCATTTGATTCTTTGTATTGGGAATGGCTAATCAAGGTGCTGGGCGAATTTGGGTTTGGTGAACAGTTTATCAAATGGGTCAGGATACTGTAGAGGGCACCAGTCGCAAGGGTCAAACCCGCAACTAAATCTCCCAGTGGTACTGGAGGTGTTAGATAACTTTGCCAGGGTGTCTGGGATTTGCTTTAACAGGAAGAAGTCTTGCATATTCCCGCTAGCTGGATTACGGGGTGGGGGGCTGGAGGACCTACCAGTAGTGGGACTCAGATGGCAAATGGATACATTTAGATATCTAAGAGTAAACATATCGCACACACCAGAGCAAATGCACTAGAACAACACAGTAGCGGTAGTAAAGGGTTTGAGGAAGTCCATGATGTTCTGGTCTAGGCTACCACTGTCATTAATGGGGGCGGCGGCCATCATAAAAAAGATTGTGCTACTTAGATTCTTGTATCATTTCCATAATGTCCACTATTACATCAAGGCCTCCTTCTTCTATACTGTAGAGGTGATACTGAGAGAATTCCTATGGGGAACGGGTCGACATAATTTGTCACTTACCACACTATGCCTCGTACAAGAAAGAGGGAATGCAGCTGCCGGATCTTGAGAAATATTACCTTGCGGCACAACTTAGCTTTATAACCAAATGGCTTTCGGACGAAACCACGTTGGAAACGGTACTGCTCCGACAGATGGTAGCACCAGCATGTTTGAAAGAAATACTATGGGTCCCGTTAAATAGCCTGGGCAATGCCCCCATGATAGTAACGCTGGGCAGGAGAGTATGGTATTGAATGAGAACACTACTGCACCGTACTCACACTTACTTGCCTGAGGCCCCGATGGCAACTGACGTCTGCAAGGATAGAGCGGATTTAGCAATGGTTAGGCACTGGGAAAGGTGGCGTAGCTACACTTGGGGTGACATGTACGAAGAGGGGACCTTTAGAGAATTTGAATCCATACAGACAAAGGAGGGGATGACTAAGGGTCAATTTAGGTGGTTCCAGAAATCACGAGGGGTAGCAAAAAGAAAATGGGAAAAATGGCCTGAGGAACCAACAACAAATCCATTGTTGACACTTATGTTTAACCTAGGTGATGGCTGGAGGCTGGTGTCTAGATTGTATGGGATGCTAGCAGACAGGCCCAACCCCAAAAGTGCAGTGCTAAAAGGGAAATGGAAAAAGGACTTCGGAGTAGAAGTAACGGAAAAGGAATGGGAGAGGATACTAACATATCCCCATGAAGTGTCTAGGAACGCTCGGTTCCGGTTGATCCAACTGAATGTCTGGTGCCCCTGGTGCGGACAAGAAGAAGCAGGGCTGATGCACCTGTTCTGGTGTTGCGAAAGAGTGCAGCAGTTTTGGGTGCGAGTGATGCAAGCCTGCAGGGAAGCTGGAATTGCAAGGTACAAATGGACTCGGCAGGAATGCCTGCTAGGTACATACCCAAGGAACAGCAAGTTTAAACATATAGTCAAATTCATGGACATGGCTTGCATACTGGCCAAAAGAACCATTGCAATGGCCTGGAGGTTAACTGGGGCCCCACAATACTTGCACTGGTATAATGAACTTGAGTGCTGGACAGAAGCAGAATCCAAGGCTTGGGGAATCGGGGTATCCAGGTCTGACTCTGATGTAAGTGATGCATATGACGCCTGGAAGGCACTGGTATGGGACATGTTTCATCCGTCAGATGACAAACCCTAATGAACAAATACTAGATAAACAAAGTACAGGATGTCGATGATGACACATTATAACCACCCCCTCCAGACCAAGAAAGTATCCCCCCCTGGGTTGGACCCCACGCATTTCTACAGATGCGTTAAAGGCACAAATGCAATAAGCCCCAAATGTGAAGCAGTTTATTTTTCTTTGTTGGTTTTGTTTCTTACGATTTGGTTGTTATAATGTTATGACATTGTTAATAAAAGGCATTACTTGCAACAAGATACCATTGACAAGAGATATATGCTGACTGTTAACTAAGTAATTGCCGATAAAAAACATTTAAAAATAAATTAACAAGTCCTAGGACATGTGGGGTATTTGGAAAACCCATGGGGGAACTGCAAAACGAGTGTAGTCTTTTTAAATTGTTTCAAATCGGAAAAAACAATTCTGTGAAAAAAGGTGGTATACAGTATTATCTATGATCTTTAGATTATTCAAAAGCAGCAAATTATAAATCTCATAGGTCACAAAGAAGATGTGCAAAAGGGGAAAGATTAACCCATCTTGTGTTAATATCAATGTGCATGACGTTACAGGGATGGTGTATTTATGTATTCCTTCCTCTAACAGATTCCTCATCTGTCATCCAGCTGTCTTTGGAAGATTTTTCACCACCAAGGGGTGTAGCGGGGATCTGACCTGTACCCATGTGTGACCCTACTCTGTACATGTCGGGGGAAACTATATATGGAACCGCCAAGACCTCAGTTTCTTTTCTCTGCACACCCAGAATTCTTCTGGAAAGCCATAAAGCGTTTCTAAATTGTTACTCCGTCATGCCTAACCCTCCTAAGCCTTCAGGCTGAAAGCCTTCGCAGACTGTGGGAAGCTGATATCCATGTCAAATTCCCATAGGGTATGCCTGTACTGCCACAAGGATGACCATGATTGCCCATCTTGCCATTCGATGCACCATAAGGACCTCAGGGAGCGTCCTGCTAAATGTTTCATTTTCTACCACAAACAGATTAGTACAATAACCCCTTTGAAGGCCCCACTCTCGGAGACCAAGAAGATCATGGTCAAGGAGCCTGTTTAAGAGCTGATCTGTAAGGATCACAAGAAAAAGAGGTCCCACTCCTCCATCAACTTCTCCAGGCACATAGTTACTGCCCACCCGCCCAGTCCTCCACTTTGAAGGAATAGAAAAATGCAGTCAGCAGATGTTGGACTTCTTTGCCATGGCCCTGGCACAGGTGCCACCTGAGGTCACACTGCACTTATTGAAGCTGGCAGAGATGCCTTAGTGAACAGCATCTCCACGCCTGTTGGCTTCGTTCAAGCTCCTCCAGTGGAGGCTGTGCAGCTTTGCATTCTGGCTCTGAGGCAACGACTTTGCATTCTTTGGCACCATTGATACTGTCATTTCCCTGGAATATGCCCTTCTTCGAAAAGGCCAATTCCTGTACAAGATGTCTGAAATCATTAACAAGAAAGAGGAAACCATCCCATTTGGTTTTAAATAAATATATTCAGAGGTGGCCGAGGACTTCCTGGAGAGGTGTATGGGCATGATAACATAGCACATCTGGCTTCAGGCTTTCAAGGGGCCACCCACTTGGATACCTCTTCAGGGGTGTATACAGGGTAGGGCCTGAGCGGGCAAGCCCCCCCGAAATCTGTAAATGCCCACTCAGCAGCGCTGCATAGACATTTACAGATGTTAATGTCACTGCAGTGGGCCCAACTGCATCAGCTTCAGGCCCGAATTGTTAGACAATCCTGGCTACGCCTCTGTACCTCTCCAGAGTTGAATATCCTTCCGACGACAGTACTAGGCAGGCATCACACTCCCTACGAAACAGTGATTGCAAAGGTGGTGGAGACATTGGGATTGTCTGCCCTCACTAGGCCTAAGGCCCTGTATGACCTTATGGACATTTTGTATGAGGATCCTCCAAGGGAGACCCTGCGGCCGTTTAATCTAGTGGTTGCTGTTTCCGTTTTGTCAGTCTGCAAGAAACAGACCTAAATGCCTGAGTAGACCGGGAACTTGCTAAGAATTAAAGCCCTGGTGCCTCAAATCCGGAATTCCTTACCAGTATTCTGTCTCAGGAGTGCTTGGTAATGCAATCCACAATGCCGGGCTTAAAGACATAGGGCCTCATTACAAGGTTGCCGGTCCGGATACAATGGTACCAGTAAGCTTACCGGTACCGTTGTATCAGGACCAGCAAACTCTGAGTTGTGCCATGGGTGCCTTTCATTCCACCAAGTCTGCCTATGCAGAATGAAAGGCACCCGCGAGCACAGCAAGCCTGTAGTACCGGCACTGTTATGAACGGTGCCAGTGCTACATGCATCCTCATTCCCATTGAGCCCTATGGGGCTCAAATGGGAATGGAGATATACCAGCACCCGTGAAACGGCAATTACAGGGTCCATGGGGCCGGAATACCCAGTAATTGCCCATTCGCGGGTGCTGGAGTTTCATGCTGGTTTGGAGGTAGCCTTGCCGGTTGTACCGGGAAGGCTACCTCCAACCTTATAATGAGGCCCATAGTCCTTTCCTTCTTCGCTTCTTGATTGAGAGAACAAGAAGCTGGACACCATGGGATGCAAGGTGTTCGTGTCTGTCAGTCTGAGTTTTCGAGCTGTGAATGCTACTTGATCCCTGCTCAAGTACACATTTGATATGTGGATTGTGATCTCTGGTCATTGTCTCAGATGGCCTCAGAAAGCCACAGAAAAATATAGTAGATTTAAGGTATTATATATTAAAGATTTAAATAACTGGTCTGTGAAGACTGGGACGGTTGAGAATACGAGGGTCCCTCTTTTTCCTTCTGTTTTTCTTCATGTGCTGGTGAGTTTGAATTGGGGAGGATTTCTGTCCCTCTCCTGTTTCCCTGCAGTCCCTTCTCACTTTTTTTTCCCGCAACCTTACCATATTCTTGTTGTCTGTCTAGGGACGATAGGTCAGGTGTTGGTTGTCTCATCTCTGGCAAGAAAAACCCAGGCTATTACATTCCTGTTCTAGATTCCATACCCCTGGTTCCGGTGTGGGTTTTCTTGCTTGCACCCAGGTGCATTCTGGGAGTTGCTTCCCTAAAAAAAGGTAGACAAGAACTTTTGGCGGTAAACATCTCTTTGGGGTAAAGACCAATGAGTCCTTGTAGAACAGTGAACCAGTTGATTATGGTGCAGGCCCAGTTGGATTTGTGGATGACTACCACACCTCCACCTTCTTCACCCCAAGTTACACATACAGATTCTGCATCACCCTTCCATTTGGATCCACACACTCCGAACTTGTTGACATCCAGTTGTGTGTTCCCTAAGCTGCAGGAGGAAGGGGAAAAAGGGGAAAAAAGTGAAACTGAGGTTAGATGGTACAGGAGGCTCTATATCTACTCACTCTGACATCACTTCCAGACCCATGGAGCCGGTGATTTGAGGGACATCGGCACAGAGCCGGTTTCCACTCTTCTGCAGGCTGAAACAATTCTAAAAATCAACAATATCTAAGATAAAGAATCCGTTAGAAGAGAATCCATCAGAAAGAACATTACAGAAGTCAAGTGATTTGTTCATCTTGGGTGCATTGCAATTAGAGGATGTGATAGTTGGGAGCCAACTCGAGTTTCGGCTGAAAAGAGCGCTCATTTTCAAGTATTCTTCAGCACAGTATCCCTCGAACTTACAGGGGTCTAACTGCTCATTGGCAGCAGTCTACATGAGTCAGAGGTTCACACAATATGGATAAGTTGTTAACATTGATAGATTCTCCAACATAAAAGGTTTCTGTGCTGAGAAACCGAGGGCTCTGGGCACCACCCACTCCAGTGATCTAATTCAGCTTAGGACCTTGGGTTCCTAATTATATCACTCGATTTGCAGAGGTGTCATCAGATCTTCAAGTGAAGTAATTGATTACACCATATTGAATAAATGTTCCACCCTGAAGAAGGCTGGGCCAAGGATTAATTATGCCAGTCAGCCGAAACTCTAGTTGGCTTTCAACTATAGCCTCCTCTAATTGCACTCAAACATATCTAGAAAGGGTGCGCTTTGTGCATGAATACCCTTTTGTGATTGATTGATCACTGATACATGCAGAAACTGTCATGACCACTGCCTCCAAGGTGTCAGACCTAGCCCAACATCCTTGGAAGCAGGGTTATGACCCTTATTCCAGGCACAAGCCGGCCCCCGTAGGGGCCTTTTGGACCTCGTCCTGGCGCCAGCAGCGCCAGGCTCATGCTCATAAAGGGACCCAGTCCCGCACTGGAAGCGCCGGGCTCATATAAAAAGGATTGGTGCTTGGGTGGACTTACCTCCTGCAGACCATGCTGCTTCCCTACCTGCAGGATGAACTCTTCATCCAATCCTGCTGGGACTACTTTAACTGCTGGGTGGGGCCAGCACCACTCCCAAGAATTACATACTGGAACTCTTTTCTTACCTCTGAAAGCTGTGGAAGAAGACGCCTAAGCACTACTGAAGGCTATTTAAACCACACCCGATTGGTTTCACGTGCTTCGCGTTATTCTGCAATAGCAGCAGGACGCTCACCGTGTCGGCTCCAGCTGATCTTCTTCTTCTGCACCTGAAAACAGGAAAATCTTCAACTTACCTTCCGGAATCCAGCTCCAGCCTTCCGCGACATCTGAAAAGGAAAACGAGAACATTAGAGTAGCACGAGAAGGTACCAGAGCTGCTCTTACCACCTTCCGGCGCCTTCCAAGGCCTCGTGCCGCGATTCTTCGTTCTCCAGCCATCTGCAACTACAAAGAATACAGGTTAGCGATAACTCTGTGATATCTGCTTACCTGTGCCACGGTCTCCGCGAGCTCCGTTCAGCGCCATTTGTCCGCACCTGTAAAATACAAGAAGGACATTATTAGAGCTCAGGACTCCATTTCTACTCACGTGCCTTAAGTGGTGATACCTGTCCATCCTCCGGCACGATCCTTCGGCATCAGTCTTCATCGCTGATTGCACCGCGACCTGAAAGAAAGGGGAAAAAGACTTTTAAAAGTGCATTTAACTTCAGACGAACTTTTTACTTGCCTGCAAAAACTCCGGACTTCTCCACTTACCGGATCAGCATACCGGACTTGCAAAGAGGCAAGATTCTGAAAGGACAATAAAAAGACTCATATAAGGCACTCACCGTTTGTGCAGCTAACGACGGTCTTGCCTTCTGGACTCTACCTCCGCAATAAAAGGCTGAACTATCGTCCAGTGAAGTAACTGGCTACAGCGCCCCTGCACAGACGCAGGATGGAGAGCGCCGCTTTTACCTACCTAAGGTGAGCACGTGCGGCCTAGGAGAGTTATAGGAGTGTCAGGAAGGGGAAAGGGCTGAAACCCCGTCAGGCAGACGTTAACCCCTGTTTCTTCTCTGCCCGCAGACATCTCACTCTCCAGATTAAGATCACAGTAAGGAGGGGGCCCTTCCAGGGTGGTGCCAGAGACCTGCGAGTGACCTTGGAAGGTTCGGAGAACGCCCAGACCAGACCCGCGCCTCCGAGGGATTCAGGTGAGCGTTACAGAACGCGAAGCCTACCACAAATATCCCACCAGGCGCAATGGAAACCTCGGATACAGACCAATTGGCCCAATTGCTTGGGGAGCTGAGGGCCGAGGTACATGCATCTCGTCAAGAAACAAATGCCTTACGAAGGGAATTGATCGTTTCCAAAGAGCGAGCGGACGACCTGGCCAGGCAATTGCTACAAATTCAAGCTGGGCAAGCACCTTTGCCTACCTCGGGAGGGAATTATCCACTTACAACCTCAAGCAATCCGGTGCAGATTAATCTGCCAGGGAATGTGCCCCTGGCTCCACCAGAACGTTTCTCAGGTGATCCTAAACGCTACGCAGTATTCATCAACCAATGCCGCTTGCACTTTTTGTGTAGACCCGCTGCATTCCCAACTGACCAAGCTAAAGTAGCGTTTGTACTTTCCTATCTTAGTGGCAATGCGGCTGATTGGTCCATTCCTTTAGTGACACAGGATGATCCGGTCCTCCAAAACTTCCAAGACTTTCAGGCCAGTATGGAAAAGTTGTTCGCACGACACTCACAAGGGCAGGCCTTGGACAATGAACTCCTATCGCTAAGACAAGGTAACCAAGATCTCCTGGCGTACATAGCATCTTTTAACAGACTGGTGGTTGAAACCAGGTGGCCAGAAGACAAGAGGATCACGCTTTTCCACAGGGGGCTACGTGGAGAACTTAAAGATGTCTTAGCACAGGTGGTAAATCCTCCGCATGAGTGCTCCGATTATATCGACCTAGTAGTTCAATTAGATCATTAACTACAGAACAGAAAGGCCGATCGCTCCAGATTTGAAACCCGGACGTTCTCAAAGACTCAAAACCCTGCTAAAGGAAATGATTCCGTGGAACCCATGCAGATAGGCATCGTGAAAGGACCTTTAACTCAAAAGGAACGAGAAAGGCGAAGACAGTTACAGCTGTGCCTCTACTGTGGGAAGTCTGGACACTTCCTTCGAGATTGTTCAGTGAAACCGGTCAAGAAAGCCTTGGGAGCTTCCGATAAGGATGCAAAACAACAAGAATCGGGAAACGACCTCGCCCGGCAAGCGTAGAGGTCCGCTTGCCGAGCGTAAAAACTAGTTCCTTGACCTCGCATTTCGTACTGCCCATGGTCCTCATAAGCCCCGACCAACCAAATCGTACGCATGCTATTAAGGCATTCATTGATAGCGGATCAATCGGTAACTACGTGGATCTAGATATGGCAACTAGGATGAATCTTCCTTTATGTCCTAAATTGGTAAAAGATGTAATCACTACAGTGGATGGTACAGAAATAGTTTCCGGACCAGTCTCTCACACCACCGTGGAAGTGACGCTGCTCTGCCAGGACGGACATTGGGAAGGAATCGTGTTTGATGTAATCAAGGCCCCGCAGTTTCAAGTAATTCTAGGAGTTCCTTGGTTGGAAAAACACAATCCTCAGATCGACTGGCGAGCCAAGGTAATCCGGTTTCCAGAGTGCGCCCAAACTTGTTATTCTCGGCCCGACATCAGGCTGGCAGCCATCGCTTCCGAGAACCTCCAATTGCCTCCTGAATACCAAGAGTTTAGTGATGTCTTCCAGAAAGATCAGGCCAACACCTTGCCCCCGCACAGATCATACGACTGCCAGATAGACCTGATACCCGTATCCACTCCACCGTGCAGTAGAATATATGCTCTTACTGAGCCAGAAAATCTTCACCTCAGACAATACTTAGACCAGTACCTGGCTAACGGATTTATTCGTCCCTCAAAATCTCCAGCTTCTTCAGCTTTGTTCTTCGTCCCGAAAAAGGAAGGTGACCTGAGAACGTGTATAGATTACCGCGCCCTGAACCAGATTACAGTCAAAAACAGGTATCCGCTGCCTCTGATTCCCGAACTATTGGACCAAGTAAAAGGCGCCTGCATTTACACAAAACTAGATCTCAGAGGAGCTTACCACTTGGTATGAATCAGGGAGGGTGACGAATGGAAGACGGCCTTTCGCACAAAATACGGATTATTCGAGTATCAAGTAATGCCTTTTGGACTATGTAATGCACCGGCCGCCTTCCAGTTCTTTATGAATGACGTTCTCCGAGAGCTTATTGATGTTTGTGTAGTCGTCTACATTGATGACATCCTGGTATACTCCTCCTCAGAAGCTGAACACCGACGACATGTCACCGCAGTTTTGCAGAGGCTTCGCCACCATCGTTTATTTGCTAAGTTGGAAAAGTGTACCTTTCATGTAAAGGAAGTCGAAATTTTGGGGTTCATTTTGTCACCCAACGGTGTTCACATGGACACAAGAAAAGTGGATACTATCACCAAATGGCCGTCTCCGACTTCGGTAAAAGGAGTACAGAGCATGTTGGGCTTCGCTAATTTTTACCGAAGGTTTATCCTCAAATTCTCTCGAATAGTCCAACCTATCACGGCTCTCCTAAAAAAGAACAAAAAATTCGAGTGGACTCCAGAGGCCGAACAAGCCTTCCAAGATTTGAAAGCCAAATTTATTTCTGCTACAGTCCTGAAACATCCTCGTCCAGAACTTCCTTATATCGTCGAGACCGACGCATCTAGCCTTGCAATGGGGGCAATTTTGTCACAAAGAGATCCTGAAACACACCAATTACACCCTGTGGCGTTTTGGTCCCGCAAATTTTCGGCCCCGGAAATCAACTACACAATCACGGACAAGGAACTTCTGGCAATCAAGTCCGCCTTTAAGGCCTGGCGGCATTATCTCCTAGGAGCCCGGCACACTGTCACTGTAATTACTGATCATCGTAACCTCCAATATTTGAAGTCAGCCAAGGCCCAATCTTCAAGACAACTCCGTTGGGCTTTATTTTTCACGGAATTTGATTTTGTGATTACGTTTCGGCCGGGCGTCAAAAACGGAAAAGCTGATGCCCTTTCACGAATAGGCGTTAACGAACTCGCAGCTAATCCAGAACCAGTACCCATAATCCCCGAACAAAAGATTTTGGGAGTCATCAACACAATGTCTCTTGACGACATAAAAAGGAAGATCAAGCAAATAATAACTCCCGAAGATTCCTTGACTTGGCTGCAGAAAGGAAAGGATTTTACGATAGATCAAGATCTATTATACTTCCAAGGCAGACTTTATTTACCGTGTGATGATTTACAGAAACAGGTCATCAACTGCTATCATGATTCCTTAATAGAGGGACATCCGGGTGTAGCCAAAACCTCCGAAAAAATTAAAAGACATTTCTGGTGGCCGTCATGGAGAAAGGATATCAAAGACTTTGTGGCCTCATGCGGCATCTGTGCACAAAACAAGAGCCAGAGAGAAAAACCAGCCGGGCTACTGCATCCGATAGACATTCCACCGTTCCCTTGGCACACCCTCTCAATGGATTTTATCACGGATTTACCCCCTTGTTCCGGATATAATACAATTCTAGTAATGGTTGATCTTTTTTCAAAGATGGCTCATTTTGTTCCACTGAAAGGATTACCCACAGCTTCCATTCTAGCCCGAGAATTCCTTGAAAACATCGTTCGCTTGCACGGGTTCCCTTCAGTCCTAATCTCTGATCGAGGGAGCCAGTTCATTTCCCATTTCTGGAGAAGTTGTTGTCGTCTTGCACAAATTGACGTGCGACTCTCTACCAGCCACCACCCTCAAACTGACGGGCAGACTAAGAGGACTAACCAAACTCTGGAACAGTATCTTCGTTGCATGTTACAACAATCAGAGGGTACTTGGAGGGACATTCTTTGGATTGCTGAATATGCGTACAACAATTCAATACATACCGGAACAGGTAAAACCCCTTTCTTCCTGTTGTATGGGGTTCACCCTCGGACCTCTAATTTAGATCCGCCTCAAGATCTCGGAACACCCGCTGTGGACCATCTTCATGCGACCATAACTCAAACATTTAAGGAAGCCGTCGCACACCTTCAACGAGCCAAAGAATCTTATAAGAAAGGTGCTGATCAACATCGGAAAGAGGCCCCTCAGTACCAAGTAGGAGACCAAGTCTGGCTGTCTACTAAACATCTGTCTCTAAAAGGACCACGCACCTTCAATCCAAAGTACTTAGGACCCTACACGATCACGGCTGTGATAAATCCTGTGGCGGTTAAATTAGAATTGCCCACTCGAATGAAAATACATCCTGTTTTCCATGTTTCACTCCTGAAACCTATGCAACCCGGAACCCGTCTGACTAAACCTCCAGAGCCAATCCAAGTAGACGGAGAAAACGAATACGAGGTTCGGAACATCTTGGATTCTAAGTTTTTCAAGTCAAAACTGTATTACCTGATTGATTGGAAAGGGTATGGCCCCCAGGAGAGATCTTGGGAACCTTCAGAAAATGTCCATGCTTCTCGTCTAATCAGAAGATTTCATCGGACCTTCCCCAACAAACCAAAGCCTCTGGGGGAGACCAATTTGGGAGGGGCCTTGAGGGGGGGTGCTGTCATGACCACTGCCTCCAAGGTGTCAGACCTAGCCCAACATCCTTGGAAGCAGGGTTATGACCCTTATTCCAGGCACAAGCCGGCCCCCGTAGGGGCCTTTTGGACCTTGTCCTGGCGCCAGCAGCGCCAGGCTCATGCTCATAAAGGGACCCAGTCCCGGCACTGAAAGCGCCGGGCTCATATAAAAAGGATTGGTGCTTGGGTGGACTTACCTCCTGCAGACCATGCTGCTTCCCTACCTGCAGGATGAACTCTTCATCCAATCCTGCTGGGACTACTTTAACTGCCGGGTGGGGCCAGCACCACTCCCAAGAATTACATACTGGAACTCTTTTCTTACCTCTGAAAGCTGTGGAAGAAGACGCCTAAGCACTACTGAAGGCTATTTAAACCACACCCGATTGGTTTCACGTGCTTCGCGTTATTCTGCAATAGCAGCAGGACGCTCACCGTGTCGGCTCCAGCTGATCTTCTTCTTCTGCACCTGAAAACAGGAAAATCTTCAACTTACCTTCCGGAATCCAGCTCCAGCCTTCCGCGACATCTGAAAAGGAAAACGAGAACATTAGAGTAGCACGAGAAGGTACCAGAGCTGCTCTTACCACCTTCCGGCGCCTTCCAAGGCCTCGTGCCGCGATTCTTCGTTCTCCAGCCATCTGCAACTACAAAGAATACAGGTTAGCGATAACTCTGTGATATCTGCTTACCTGTGCCACGGTCTCCGCGAGCTCCGTTCAGCGCCATTTGTCCGCACCTGTAAAATACAAGAAGGACATTATTAGAGCTCAGGACTCCATTTCTACTCACGTGCCTTAAGTGGTGATACCTGTCCATCCTCCGGCACGATCCTTCGGCATCAGTCTTCATCGCCGATTGCACCGCGACCTGAAAGAAAGGGGAAAAAGACTTTTAAAAGTGCATTTAACTTCAGACGAACTTTTTACTTGCCTGCAAAAACTCCGGACTTCTCCACTTACCGGATCAGCATACCGGACTTGCAAAGAGGCAAGATTCTGAAAGGACAATAAAAAGACTCATATAAGGCACTCACCGTTCGTGCAGCTAACGACGGTCTTGCCTTCTGGACTCTACCTCCGCAATAAAAGGCTGAACTATCGTCCAGTGAAGTAACTGGCTACAGCGCCCCTGCACAGACGCAGGATGGAGAGCGCCGCTTTTACCTACCTAAGGTGAGCATGTGCGGCCTAGGAGAGTTATAGGAGTGTCAGGAAGGGGAAAGGGCTGAAACCCCGTCAGGCAGACGTTAACCCCTGTTTCTTCTCTGCCCGCAGACATCTCACTCTCCAGATTAAGATCACAGTAAGGAGGGGGCCCTTCCAGGGTGGTGCCAGAGACCTGCGAGTGACCTTGGAAGGTTCGGAGAACGCCCAGACCAGACCCGCGCCTCTGAGGGATTCAGGTGAGCGTTACAGAAACAAGAGTGTAATTTCTACACTAAAACGTAAACAATCAAATTTTATTACTAACATTGCATTGAAGAAACAAAAAAATCTTGTTTTTTTAAACATGTGTGTGGATGTGTGTGAATGTATTGTTGTGAGTCCTTTTTCCACTTGGACAGGGCTTTGTACCTAGCAAAGCTGTGCTGGAATTCTTTTATTTATCCCACCTCTTTCTACATTTTTACAATTCTTTCCTTTGCCAATAAGCCTCCCACATCACCTAGTCGGGCTTGACCATTTTTTTTGTGTGTTAGTACTGTGGCAGGCATTATGTGGCAGCCGACTCACACACGCTCTGCATTGAGTGCTTGGGCCTGGAGTACCTGTGGCTCGACCAGACGTCCTGTCGTACTTTTTTCCACCGATGCCTGCATATTGTAATTGTAATTGGTTATTTATAATGCACTTAGGTTTCTAAGCGCGGACCCGGGGATCAAACTGTGTTGCTTCCAAGACGAGCGCGTTGCCCCTGAGCTATTCTCCCGAGACATAGGAGGCTTCAGTGCTAGGAGGAGCTCTTTCAGAGGCCTACCTACGATCTCACCAAGGATTTAATGACTGCATTATGCTTGATAGCATTATTCTTCAAGGCACTCCTCTTGGGAGATTCCGCCTGTGGTCATCTTAGCCGGAGGAACTTTAGTCATGTGATGGCGAGCCACCGCACTACCAGGGCATTCTTGAGGCCTCTTTGGCTTGTACTTGCGCTCAGGCAGTGGAGATTTAAAGATTTTTCACTGGGTCCTGGGGCCGCAGGTGACACTCGAAAGTCGGTAACCTTCTGCTGGACTCTTCAAGCCCAAGGGCTGTTTGCCTTCCACTGGGACTTGTCCCAAGTATTCCTCTTCCATTGCCAGGGCTTGTCCTGAGGACCTGAGAGGGTACTGCACTCACTAAGCATCAAGTCTTTGTGCACCGCAGTGACCATTCTCTCTCACTGAGCTTCAAGCCTTTAGGCATCTCAGGGAAGGTGCGTACAGCTAGCAGCTTCGAAAAAGTGTGTTGAAGTGCTCCAAAATGGCAACAACTCCCTCTGAAAAGACTGAGGATTCTTCCATCAGAGAAATGTAGACAGCTGGGGCCCAGTCAGAAATCTCCCCTTTTGAGTCTCTTCATTGAGTTCTTCCAGGCCTAGTTATCAAAGGGACACACCTATTTCCTTGCTTCCTACAGTTACCAAGGATTCCTTTTGTGGGTGGATTGGTCTCCATTTCGGCCCAACCTCATATTTTATCCTGCCTTCAAGGATGAGATATGGTCATTTGGAGCTTCACCACACCTTCACTCTTCATGGTACCTGGCCTCCATGCCTTCTGGGACAGCTTCTTTTGCTTCCCCTTCTACGCCAGCAGAGGACGATCATTTATTTTATCTGTTTAATATTGAATGCTCTCGGACCATACGGTTCACTAATTCAAGAATCGTACTAAAGAGGTGATTGTAGCTGTCATTACTCCTGCAACACACAGCTACGAATAGCACGATCAATCTTCTGCTACTCAACCACTGCCCATTCAGGCCGATCTGTCTCCATCAGAGCTAGTCTGTGTGTCTACAATCAGCCACAATTGGAAGACGTGGTGCCCAGGAAGCTTCACATTTGAGCACTTCGGTTACAATGTCCCTCAACACTGCTGGTGGTCCTGCCTTAAAGAACATGGACGGTGATGCGAAACCTGCTCCCTAATCAGCAAAGGCGATTCCGGAATGCAGGCAGCAGAGGCGACAGCATAATCCTATAGCTCCTGGTCCTCTCCCTTTTGTGATAATATTGGATTATGAACTCAAAAAAGAAGATTGACACTGCAAAAAACCCTATACCCAAGAAACCAAAGCCTGCTTCAGAAATGGGTAAGGCTCCAAATACTCAGGATATATATTGCTTGTTACAGAAAATGGCTCAAGATCTGGGGAAAGTAGCACAGGATGTGGGGGATGTTAAGTCTGCTATGGAGGATATTTCCCTAAAGGTCTCCCAACTGGACTGCCGTGTTTCTGCATTGGAAAGTGGATCTACATCAATTTCTATGGAAATAGCAGGAGGTTTCAGAGCTTACAACAGTTTGAAAGATGAAGTACAGAAAGGGAAAGATACAAACCTGGAATTGGACTTAAGG
Source organism: Ambystoma mexicanum (assembly GCF_040938575.1). Taxonomy (NCBI): domain Eukaryota; kingdom Metazoa; phylum Chordata; class Amphibia; order Caudata; family Ambystomatidae; genus Ambystoma; species Ambystoma mexicanum. Next base: position 227,468,494 of record NC_090929.1, read on the forward strand.
ATCAGAAGCAAGAAACTGAGGTTGGTGGGGATTGAGGAAGATAATGCTGTGAAGATTTGCTACAGTTGGTGCTGGACATCTTGAAAACTTCCTTCAACTGTGATCGAATTATTCATGGTGACATTGACAATGTGTACAGGGTTGGCAGAAAGAGTGGTCCTAAAGCAAGACAAGTTCTCATCTCTTTTGTTTGTACAGGGGTCAAGGAAGAGATTCTCAGGAATGCTACAAAGAGAGGCAATCCCTTTATAAGGGCAAACAGATTTGTATCTATCCAGATTATACCAGAGAGTCTCTGACTATCAGGAAATCATTTAAGGAAGCTAAAGATATGGCGGAACTGGTAGCAGTGAAGGCATTTTTAAATAGAAATAATTTGCTGACTCTTGTGCTCCCTGGTGGTGATAAAAGCACAATGGATCCTAAAAGAAGCTGTGAGCTGGCTGGAGCCGCTTCATAATAAGGATATCTGAGGTTCTGATTTAACATACTCCCCACATTCATGACTTTTAATTTTGTGTTTTTTAGTTTTTAACTTCAATACTGTGATTTGGTATAGTAAAAATGGCGCTGCAATTCGGTACAGTTTAATGATCTTATTTTTAAATGAACACCAACTGTACTCGCGGTCCTTCATGTACCGTGGGTGTACTCGTGAATGCATATGAGAAAAGGACCCAACTTCAACATCAGCTGATTCAAGTCACATGGTATGACATGCCGGAACACGGCGTGGATCGGGTTATGCTGCGGCTGGCTTCCGGATTGTGAACTGCGCCATTGATTGTGGGCTCCCGATTTCTTATGAGCAACAGCACTCGGGCTGAACAGGCAAATCCTATGAGATGAACTGTGACAGTTCCATGGAGGTTAGTGATTCTCCTCAGACAGTCCTTGATGTTTTCTGGTACTACTACCTTCCAGAAGCGGTTTAAGAATGTTTTTGAAAACATAATAAACATCACGTAATCGTCAGCGGTCCGATCGTTCAAGTGGTCTGATGTCGTTTGGACGGAATCCTTTTCCGACTCACTTTGATTCATTTCATTGTTCTATCGCCTACTGTTTGTGCTTGTGCCCACTTGACTTCGTGAGCGTGTACGTGCAGCGGTACTCATGTACGCCGTCATTTATTCAAGGAGCAATTCATCAACTTCAAAAGATCGTCCCTTCAGGCGCAGGCTGTTCTGCTGTCACATCGGTTTGGCCTCTCTTTCACTCGGGGCAATGAGGCACTAAGACAAAGCTCTCCCCAATACTGTTCTCGCCCTGGTCTTTTTCTGCTTTCTCTTATGATACTATTGGTCATTTTATGGTGTTGGGTTGGGTGGGATAATTTTATGTATTGCTCCTGCTGTTGTGCTGATGTGTTCTTGTATACTCAAATCATTTGGCAAGATGATATCGGTGTATGAAAGGCATCTATTTGGCTAAGGGTTCGAGTTAATCTGATGCACTGTGCTTGAAGTCACGATGCGCCTGACCTGTTCTTGACACTACGATATTCATGATTTTACAGTGTGGCTATGGTTTATTTTATTTTCTGAGTTTGTTACTCCTCATCACTATGCGTCAGCATCGAATTAAGCAGTTAAATATTGCAATCACTTTTGTATGCCTTGCCTGTACAACTTCAGTCACTCAGCTGGTTCATATCAAGTAGCCTGATGATCCGGGGTTGGGTTGGCTGTTGGTTGTGTTTGGTTGGTTTGTGGCGGGAGGACACTGGGTAAAATCTTTGTCACGTGGAGGGTTGGGGAGGCAGGAGGTCGGTAATGAATTGTGTTGTGGTGATGGGGAGGCAGAGCACAGGTGTAGTTTGTATTGGGTGTACTGGGACGACATGCCAGGATGATGTTATGTACTGGATGGGTGGGGGTTGGGGGGACATGTGGCTGGGAACTTTGGCTGGCTAGGCAAGGTGAGGGAAGACAGCCCCCTGATTCGGTTGTGGCGACTTAAGGTCATGAGCTTATTTTGGCATAACGCTGATGGGAGTGAGTGTATTTTGATTATCAGCTACAGTCTTTGTTTTATGCTTTTGGGCCAGAATAGGGAAGGAAGTTGATGTGTATTTGAGACGAAAAGGGGTTGGGGTGTCCTGATGGGGCTTGCTTTCCTGCAGGCATTACGGATACAGGTAGCTATTGTATATGTTCTTTTGGGGATTTGTGTTTTTTGATGTTTGGGCAATAGTCCATATTCTAAATCATGCCAACAACTCTCCACCCTCATTATTTTCCTTAGTTGTTTATTCAATAAACATGCTAGTACCAGCCTGACTAGTGTACAATATAATAATATTTTGTTTATGTAGCATCTATACAGAATGGGCCTCATTCCGAGTGTGGCGGTAAGGGGGTAAAACCAGCCGCCCTTAGTGGGAGCCGCTAAAGGACCAGGGAGCTAATAACCGGGCCGTTATTAGCTCCCTCCCCATTCCCATTGAGCCCTATGGGGGCTCAAATGGGAATGGGGATGGCTTCCCTGAATGGGGAAATACCGGGTCCTCCAAGGTTGCAATGACCCGGTAAGTCCCCATTCAGGGAACCCGGAGCCGAGTTTGGAGGCAGCCATGCCGCAAATAGCGACATGGCTACCTACAAACTCATACTGAGGCCCAATGTGTTTCAAAGCTCTTCAAGGCAAGGGAGGGAACAAGAGAAAATACAATGACATTCTTACAGGCCATGAACAGTAAGGATGTGAAATTAACTATTGTACTCGGCCTGACGACATTTCAGACAGTGCAAGAGCTAAGACATAGATAAGGAAGGGAGCGGGAGAGTGGGAAGGAAATGGAAACAAACAGGCGACTACCCTTCTAGGCCTGATGACATTTCTGGTACAGCCATAGAAAAAGAAAAGGTGAGGGAGAGGGGTGCCGAAAGGGAGGGGAGAACCAAAACAAGCGATTATCATACAAGGCCTGACGACATTTCAGATAGTGCTGGAGGGGGGGGGCAAGCAAGGGGCGGGGTGAGGAGACAGACAAGGTTGCTATCATACTAGGTCCAGGGACAATTCTGATAGACTATGCGCATAGAAGAAAGTAAGGGGAGGAGGGGTGGAGATGGGAAAAGGGAAAGGAGGGGAGAACAGAGAGCAAGCAGTCAAAAAGAGTGGAGAAGCAAGAGGGGAGAGTGAATACAATTGCAGAAGTTAGTAGTAACACATAATGTTGCAAGCCAGGATTCAAGATGAAGATGGGAGCAGCATGATTCAGGGCCACCATGAGTACAAGATGCAAAGGAAGTGCAGCATGAGAGTTGAGAAAGGGTGACGCAACGTGAATCAATGAAGTCCATAAACGTCAAATCCAGCATTGGCCACTAGACGGTGATGGTGAAACCAGAATGTACAAGGACAGACTCCTGCTGAAGTAGGCTAGGTGGGGGGAGCAGGGTAGAAGAATCAAGCAAAACAGGCAACACCTGTGTGCGAGAAGCGTGGGGGCACAAGGGAACATCACAGGGGGACCAAAGGTGGTTGCGGATGGCCTGTGGGGACAGAGGGAGTAAACACATGTTGGTGCATGCTTACCTGCTGTCTGAGCAGGGGGTCGGGCCCTGGGGCCCTCTGGTCCAAACAGGAATTGCCCTTTTCTTCATCAGCCCTTCCCTTCGGACGCCCGGGCCAGAGATGCTCTTGATCTAAGAGTTAAGAGCAGGAAGGAAGAGGCAGGGCTAAGAAGGTGGGTGGTGCTTAGGCCAGGTGACCTAGATCCACTTGTACCTGCTCCCCATCTGCAAAGGAAAAGAGGCTGCAGGGCTCCTTAAGAGCGACAATATGAGATGGCAATATGATAAAGAAAGCTGATGATGGCACGAGGCTATTGACCTGTGATCTCATATTCAGATTTTGGTCCAGAAATATCCCTAGGGTTTTAATCTTTCATTTGGTAGCGATTCTAAAGTCTGCTATTTGAAACTAACAGTATTCATGACCCCGTTTTTGTATTCTGGGCCTTGTGCATATTACCAGTAATTCGGTTTTTTCATTATTTAATGCTAATCCACTGTCTAGCATCCAGTCTTGAATCAGGCCATATATATTATTAATGGCACATGTTTCTACATTTTAATTACCTGTGAGGGGAATAATACAGTGTGTGTCGTCAGCGTAGTTTGCAAATTGTATACCCCTATGCTCAAGAATCTGGAAGGGGGGGGGAAATGAAAATACTATATAGCCATGGCGCTAGGCAAGCTCCCTGTGAGACACCACCACTTCAGATGGCCTTATAGCAAGTAGATTGGATGTGCACTGAAAGACCCTTATTTGCACATCCCTATTTGAAAAGTGTACAAATAGTTCCTTTGTTTCTCATTGGGAGGAAAGCCAACAAAAAATGTCCCCAGAGGTTACAGTCTATAGATGATACGGTATCTAAATTACCTATACACACCTCATGTTTACTGCACAAAAAAAAAGAAAAAAAATGACCAAATGATATTAAACCAAGGAGAATGCCAAAGTAAAGGATCACTACTTTCTGGGTGGGCTAATTCGTAATTCCAGGTGGTATCCATAATTTTTTTTATGTGTTCAAAATAACATTTTGAATGTAAATGGTGGCACACTCGATGCCATTAACAAGAACATATCATTCAGTTTTTTCACTCAGCTGAACATAAATTCTAACTAGAGACTTCAAAAATACTTTTCTTCATTTAATATAAAACATACAATGTTTGTATGCTCATCCTGCCAAATGCTCATCCGTTGGGAAACAAAAATTTTATCCATCTTAGACTCAGTTGCCTGCAGCACGGAGGACCTCATCTGCAACCCAGCCAGAGTCACCAAAAAAATCAAGGAACTGGACTGGATTACCACCATCGATTCTGCTACCCGATATAAACTCACTAACCACCTTCTAGCGTTTTGCAAGAAACTTGACTCTGTCCAACCATACCTGAAACTATTCCCAACTAGGGCTGCGAGAAACTACTACTTAAGAACTCGACTTAACCTTCTGGAAACAAATGAAATCTTAGCGATCAGACACTTATCCTCTACCAGCAACTGCCGGCTCTGTAACACGGCCAAGGAAACAATACGTCACCTTCTTCTGTCTTGCCCGATAACGACGGACATCCGCCGCACTTATCTGAAAGAAATTTTCACAAACTTCACCTTGCAAGATGAGGAATCGTGCTGGAACAAACTGATAGACGGTGACAAACAGTCATGGCAGCTTGCAACAATAAATATCATGACCTACATCTTAAACGTGCTCCTTCCGCTGCAGATCGCACGACAAGTTCCATCAACATGACCACCAAACATGCAGGACATTTCCCTTTTCTACTTCTAGACGCTCCTGACGCTCTGGAATTTTAAAGTACAACCACCCTGAAACCTTTGTTAAAAAATCTTTCAGATTATAAAAACAAAAAAAAAAAAACAAAAAAAATAAAATAAAACATACAATAGTATTTTGTACATGAGCCTCAACAGCACCTTACAGGGCAATTAACAATATTCTTTTAAAGTAGGCTCAACTTCAAGTATATTGCATATCACAAAAAACTACCAATATTTGAATAAATCATAAATCATAAATGAATATAACAATTGGATGTCAACAAACAAAACAGAAAAATCTGTGAAATCAGAAGAAGCAAACGTAATAATGAATAAATAAGGGAAGAGAAAAAGACTTCCCAATGCATAACAATTTCACTGAGTATCAATTACTCTCCTCCATTGGTGGGTGTTGTTAAATGGCTCAGTTTACACTCAACTTCAAATTATGAAAGTCCAAACCATATCCAATCTCCAACTGTGCCAGAGAGGTGTTCAATTGTTATTCTTTGTGGAGATTGGAGGTAGATTGCTAGTGCAAATTAATCCATGTATAAGCACTAGCCCATTGTTCCTTACAATTCTGCTGGGGTCTACGTATGCGTCCTGGCCTTCCAGATATAGGCACAAGGGCCACCCCTTGGTGCTGAAAACATCAACCAGGCGTGGTCAGATACGTTTCGGCGTATGGAACTAAAACAGAAAACGCCTTCCTCAGGACCGAAGGTCAGATATGCAAGAAATAAGCCCCTGCAATAGGATTGTGAATAGGGCCAAATGTTGGTATCTCAACCCAAAGCCAAACGAGGTAGCACTGTAGTGCCGACTGGCTGTATGTTTCCAAAGTGTAGTACACCAAATGCAGCATGTAGCCAAATCAAGTATCTGATGCTGTAGTCTGGGGAAGTGGCATCTGTGGCTGCACGTCCTCGAATTGCCATCCCTTCCCCGTCGCCGCTGTGCGTGTGTTTCAATTCAAGCATCGTTTTGTGAACTCAAACATAGCGAGTTGATGGACCGTCTGGCAGAGTGTCCATGTCTCGATAGGCTCATTGGGAGGAAGGCACTTCCAGTATCTGTTCCTTTCCTTCAGTCTTGATGCAACTTCCTTGTTTTAACAAAGTTGATGAGCCAACCAGCAGCTCATCTGTATCTAACCATAGTAGTGCATGTATACCCATATCTGGACGACTGAATGAATTGGACAGAGTAATCCAGTCATGCCAAAGCAGCACTTCAACAAGTTCTAGACCTGTTGTTCATATTGGACCTTTCAGTCAGTCAGAAAATAAATCTTCCCCGTTTCTGAAGCAGAACAGCAGGTTTATTGGCTGCTGTTGGAGTTCTGAGATGGGGAGGGTTTCCGCACCACGGAAAGACTGCAGACTCTTAAGGTGACAGGAGCTAAGTTAATGTCCAATTGCTATACCTCTGCATGGTGGTTTCAGCGTCTTCTGGGCTGTATGGCATCACTGGTGCTTGTTTGAGGATTAGGATTCTCCAGCTTCACCTTTTTTATGCAAGAGTTATGCAAATAATTGGACAGTAATTACATTCCTCAGACAGGATCTTGAGTGGTGAAGCAATGACCAGAATCTCCTTCGGCAGTCTCCTTTCAAGTTCCCTCCTGCCAATACTTGGTAACTTCAGATTCCATTTTTACTGGTCGGGGTAAGCTACGCAGCATACTTGTCCTCCAGTCTAGAGAGGAGAGTTCAGCTCATAAAACTTCCTTGCGTTTCTAGCTATTTCCAAAGCTCTAAACTAGTTTCTTCTTGTAAAACAGACCTCTATGGTTATTATAAGCACAACCAGGATGATGTCTGTTTTCCATCAAAAAGCAGGGAGTGAACCAGGTCTCCTCTCCTGTGTTACCTGGGTGTTCAACTTTTGGGATGTGCTCTTGTCCATGAAGTTTTGATTCATTCAGTTCATTTGGCAGGGGAACTCAATGTGGAGTAAGACAGACTCATCCGCGTTTCCAATCCAACCACGAATCGAGGCTTAACGAGTCAATTCTCAAACAATTATTCTGGTTTGGGCACACTCCATAGCTGGACTATTGGCAACAAGCTGGAATCTGAAATGTGAGCCTTATGCCTCATTGATAGAAGTATGGATACATTCCATAGGAGACAGCTTGCAGATCCCTTGGGACCACAGGACTTTTTATTCCTTTACTCCAACTGCCTTGATGCACAGGATTCTGTGCAAATTTCATCCCAGTCATGTTGTTGACATCAGGAGGGCTCTCAAAAACAACCTTTCAGCAAATCGAAGTCTTTTGGTTATGTCGGAAACCATGCTTTCAAGTTTCCACGGCTTCCACTTCGAGGTGGAATATATTTTGTATTCTAGAAGCTTACAATCCACACAGAAAATCCCCTCCCCCAAAAGGATCTTCATGCTCATGCCAGTGAGAGCTAAGGCTTTCCAATGAAATGTACCGTGGAATATCACCAGGAAGGCTGCTACATGGGTAGCTCCTTCGGGTTCTGCAAACTCTAGGGCAAGGATACCTGTCCTACTACAGATGCGAAATATATTTGGTCAGTGATTTTTTCAGAATTTGTATGGTGTGGGTGGCTGCTGAGAGAGAATATGAAAATTAATAAACACACACTACTGAATCTCCGCGTAGGTATTGAGAAAAGGGGATTGGGGTATGAGTAAGAAAATGTTACTGTAGTTAGTGACTACTGTACTCCTAGTGCAGGGTCTCCTTTCCTTCATATACACCTCTCTCCGTCACTTTCCCTAATGCTAGGTAGTTTCATCTGACAATCGATGCAAAGGACAGGACAGGCGTGTGTTGTTGGAGGATGCAATCTGTGGGGATTGCCATTCTTGACATGTTGCACAACAAATTGAAAGGGAAAGATTTATTTTTGCTGTGCAAAAGGCTCCGTCCCATCCTCATCAGATGAACACCCATACGTATGGAGCAACGGGGACTCTGGATTAGGAGTGCAGCAGACACTAATGATAGTAAACTCTTCTCATTACAGCAAGTTCCCATGATCTTCAGAAGAACCCGCCTGGAAGCCTCACTCAGCTCGGTATATGGGCACCCCTGCTGCTACACTGCTGATGTGCAAACCTCGACCATCTGAGAGCTCTGGTGGATTTCCAAAGGGTGTTCAGGAATCCCAGATTTGTCCTGAAAGTTAGTCTACCCAGAATGTATTTTATTTATCCTAAAGCTCAGAGCCTGACTCTCATAATATGTTATGCTTATTATGTATGGTAGATGCTTTTTTAAATATTTGTTTCTTACACTAAGCTATTTTATAGAAATGTTTTGGTATTTGGTATTGTTGCAAGTTAAAACCAATAGTCAGGTCTCTCTGTGTAAAATACCGGGTCCTTACCCTAGGGGGCACCTTCACGCAGGGCCATTACTACCAGCCAGGAGGCCGAGGGCTCACAGCCTATCGGTTGTACACCTCAGGTGCAGGGCGGTCAGAGCCGGTGCAGTTGAGCATGCAGGCCAAGACCAGGAACACGCCTGCTACAGGTCTGCATGCTGAAGGGGCAGACAAAATGGCGGCGGCTCAAGACAAAATGGCTGCCACTCCCGAGCAGCAAAGGCGGGAATCCTTGCAGGAAGGCGCCGAGGCCCGTCAGCCCAGCGATCAACAGGTTTTGCTCCTAGGACAATCTGGGTACCACTGACCCCCGTCGCCTGGTCCACATCTTATCCCAACACCTCGGGTCCAGGTACAATGAGCCCGTGTACTGGCAGGGGCTAGGGAGACAGCTGGCATATTCGCCCCGTCTGCTGCGCAAGATCGCACAGTGCCAGCCTGTAAGGACAGGTTTTTTTGACAAATTCATATCACTCATGTGGTCCCCTCAAATTAGCTCAATTCTCAGGGGCATTATTAAGGACATGTTGCCTCCGGCCGCACCGGCACCACCCACGACAACACAACCCATGCCTCCTCTTCCGGCTCCACCTCCGCAGCATCCCAGTGGTGAGGCTTCTGCAACCCCAGTGTGGGCCCAGACCCCAAAGGTGACTAGCACCTCCCCTCTGGGGACAGAGGACCAGCAGGACACAGATGATGAGGAGCAGGATACGCCCTCCTCAGCAAAAGCCTTCCATGACAGGATTGCTGGCCTGTCAGAATACCTGGGTATCCCCAAGCCACAGAAGGAGCTCCCTGAAGCAGGGACTGGTGTAACAGGGGCCCCCACGGCCCCGCGGTGCGGGGGCCCCCGCCAGCACATGTCCTGGGAGGGGGCCCCAATAAAAATAAAAAAATTCTTTTTTTGAAATTCACTCTGCATTCATAAAGAACATTTCTGAAACAGAAATAATTTCTTTATGAAGGCAGAGGAGTGACTACAAAAAGAAACTTTCTTTTTGAAGTCCTAGTGCCCCCCTACCCGATGACATGAAACACCCTAGACTGAAGGCCTCAATATCATGGGGCTGGGGGAGCCCTATGACTTCAAAAAGAAATAGTTTGTTTTTGAAGTCACTTAGCCTTCATAAAGAAATTATTTTGGTTATGGTTCGGTCCTTAACTGAAATAATTTCTTAATGAAGTTATAGTGGGCCTCATCATGAGTTGGGTGGTAACGCTGGTGGTATTACCACCAGCGCTAATAGCCCTACCGCCAAACCCTCCGGCGCTATTAGCGCTGGATCACGGGTTTGGCAGAACGGTTAGTGCCCATTCCCCATTGGGCCCGTTCGGGAATTCCTCAATCCCCATTGTGCCCAATGGAGAAAATTTGCGCTATTACCGCCGGCGGTAATAGCGCCGAGAATCAGCTCAGAGCTGGGGGAAAATCCGCCATGGCCATGATCTGGCGGACCCTTAAATGCGGCGGTAATAGCACTACCGCCGCATTTAAGGGTTACCGCCAGACTCGTGATGAGGCCCAGTGACTTAAAAAAGAAACAATGGAGCTCATTCTGACCATGCCGGTCCGGAAACAATGGTGCTGGTAAGCTTACAGGCACTGGTGTTTCCGGACCGGGCATATTACAGGTCTGCGTACTGGGGCTGCCGTGCCCGACAGGTCTGACCCTGCCAGGCACAGCAGTCACGGTAGGCAGACCCGTCACGAAAGCACCATCACTGTTAACAATGGTGCAGGTGTTTTCGTGTCCCCATTCCCGTGGAGTCTGGGGATTAACGAAATTACTGGCGCCTGATTTCCCGGCCGCCGGACTTGAAATAGCACAGTGGCACTGGGAAGTCAGGTGCTAGTCATTTTTTACGGGTCCGGTGGCAACTCACCGGTCGCACCAGCACGGTTACCGCTGGACCCGTAATGAGCCCCAATTTCTTTTTGAAGTAATAGGGCTCCCCTCAACTCCATGACGTGTGCGTGTGTGAGTCTATGGTGAAAGGGTGCACACTCAAATGTATAGGTGGCTGCCTGTGTGTGTATGGTAAAAGGTTGCACACTGAAATGTATGGGTGGCTGTCTGGGTGTGCCTGCATGGTGAAAGGGTGCACACTTAAATGTATAGGTGGCTGCTTGTGTGAGTGTATGGTGAAAGGGTGCACACTTAAATGTATGGATGACTGGGTGTGTATATGGTGAATGGTGTGTGTGCTTGTGTACAGGGGCACAACAAAACCTTCATTTTTGGGGGGCTAACCCTTCAAATGTTGGGAGAGGCGCTAACTTCACAGGCAGTGGGGATGGGGAAACTTATTTGTGTGGGGGCATCCAACTTATTTACGCATTTCAATGAGACTATTCTAGTGCAGATTCAATGTTACAAGAAGTTAACTCTCTCCTTTAAGTCTCCTGTTCCCTCTCTACCCTTCCAATCACTCCCCTCACATGCAAGTACTAAACCCACATCACGATTTCAATTGCCTAAACAATGTGGCATTTGAATGCAGGTACTAACATTGAAATGCTTTACGTTGGTAATTGCTGGCTTCTTGTTAACAGCAAAAACCAGGTGCCGTTTAATATCTGTGTCCTGTTCGGTCCGGCAACTGCTCTAAAGGTTAGCCAGGTTGAGTCAATATAGCCCAACATTTCAGGGGGGGTAGTGCTGAAGCCCAGTCAACTCAATGGTATTGCGCCACTACTTGTGTTTAATGCCTTGCTTACTCCTAGCCCTATTCTTCCTTGTCCCAGTACTTATGTATGAGGCAGTACTTGTGTGTGAGGTACTCTGCCTCATACACAAGTACAGGGAAGAGGTAGAGGTACATGGAGGTAATGCCTGATTTAACTACCTGTAATCTTCATCACTCCTAGTCCCACTGTGTCTCATCCCAGTACTTACCTATGAGACAAGGAGCCTCATGCGTAAGCTCTGGGACAAGGAAGAGGGACGTGGAGGTAATTATGGGCCAAGGAGCTGATTGTGGAGGTTGGTGTAGTAGGTGGGAGGGAGAGGGGATATGTGGGGGGGGCGGGATTGTGTGATAGCTCATAATGGATGTCCATGTCCAGGCTAAGCAGGCATGATATGTGGTATTAGTGGCTAGAGAGGCATGTTGGTGTACCCAGTCTAGTTATTCCTCAGTTTGGTATGACTTTCTTTTAACTGGACATTTCTGATAAAGCAGTCCTGCTAACTTTAATTACCTGGCTAGATTGGCATTTGAGTGCTGCCAGTCTAGCCATTTCTTACTGCGGCATTGTATATTTTTCTAGGCATCGTGATAAAATGATATGATATGATACAAGTCATTTATAACGCGCCTGTACACAATTGTACACAAAGGGAGGGAAGATAGAGGGAGGACAAGACAAACGATCTCACTAGGCCTTCTGTCATTGCGAGAACGAGAAGTGCAAGGGGGAAGGGAGGGGAGGAAGTGCAAGTGAGAGGGGAGGGGAAAACAGGGCAGCAATGCTCTGAGTAAGTGCAGCCAGGGCAGAGCGGCTATTGGTTGTGCAAGGAGAACAAGGGACTGCAGGGTTACAGTTACAGCCCCTAAGTGCATGGTAGGCCCGGAGGCAGTGCAAGGGTGACCAATCAAGGAAGAGCCTGGACTCAGAGAGACTCTGAGGGTAGCCAAGCAGCCAGTCGGTAAAGCAGACAGGTAGGTCAGCAAGGGAGGGAGAGAGAGAGAGAAAGCAGCAGAGAAGAGGAAAGTTTTGAGCTGCTTCCGAAACTTCAGGTTATCCGGCTCAAGTTTGAGAGGGGCAGGGAGGTCATTCCAGAGAGAGGCACCAGCAGAGGAGAGAGGTCTACCCCCACTCTCTGCCTGGAGAGATGTCTAAGCCTTAGAGAGTTGGAGGTAGCTGAGTGAAGGGCTAGAGAAAGAAGGTATTTTGGAAGAGAGCATTAGATTTAGTGTGGGCCCGGCCCCAGAAAGCCTTGTGGACAATGCAAAGTTTCTTGAACTTGATCCTTGCAGCCACCAGGAGCCAGTGGAGAGATTTCACGGCTGGAGAAATACAATCCCAGGGCTTGAAGCCAAGGGTAAGTCTTGCAGTCCTGTTCTGGATTAGTTGCAGATGACGGAGACTAGAGGAAGGCAGATTCAGAAAGTGGCTGTTGCAGTAGTGCAGCCTAGAGAGAACCAGGGCTCTGGAGACGATGAGCTTCTGGTGGAAAGTGAGAAAGGGAAGAGTCCCTTTGAGGAGAAGCAGCTGGTAGTGGGACTTCTTGGCGATGTCCGAGATGTGAGGAGGGAAAGAGAGTGTGGAGTTGAAGATGACACCAAGGTTTTATGCCTCGCAGGAAGGCAAAGGAAGAGGGCCCAAGGCGGTCTGCTATAGTGAGAGAGGAAACTCAGAGGCAAGGGTCCCAATGAGAAGGATCTCCGTCTTACTGGCATTAAGGCAGAGATCGTTGGAGGCGCACCAATCCTGAATCGTGGATAGACAGTCAGGAATAAGCAAGAGAGGAGAGGAGGCTGAGGGGAGCCTGAAGGAAAGCTGAGTCATCCGCATAACACTGAAAGTTAGAGGAGAAGGTAGAGATCAGGGAGGCCAAAGTGGCCAAGTAGAGGTTGAAAAACCAGGTTGAGAGGATAGAGCCCTGGGGAACGCCACAGGTAGAGAGAGGTGGCAGAGAGAATGGGACCAAGATGGACCTGGGAGCGGAGGGGCGGTCCAAGTGGAAGGAGGTCAGTCACTCTAGGGCAGTGGTCTTCAAACTTGTTTGGCCTGGTCCCCCCCTGAGCAAAGTTTGGGCAGGCCTGGGGCCCCCCAAAAGTGCCAGATGGACAGTATGTAGAAATCGCTATGAACTTGTGCGTGCCGTCACTGCACCCTACTCCCAGTACAGACCCTCTGGGCTCTCCCCACCACTATCCCAGTGCTGGCACCCATCCTGCTCCCACCACAGTCCCATAACACAAGCATACACACATCCATACACATTTAAATAAAAAATACATCGCCATAAACGTACCTTCTGCAGGGGCCTGTGCGTTGTAGCTAAAATGCCCCGCTCCAGGTTGCTCTGCCCGTAAGTGCGAGGTGGCGCAGAAGCACCCCCTCGCACATACATACATGCAGTGCCCCAGCCAGCATTTCCAATGAGCTATGCAAGGCTGGCGAAGCAAACCACCCCCAGCGTTCCATGGCTCAGTGATCATGTGTGGCTGGGGAAATTAACTGTCAAAGGTAAACAGTGTTTCCCTTTGACAGTTCAGCCAGCCCAGGAGCACTCCCTCAGCTGGAAAAAGCAGCTGAGGGAGTGCTCAGTGTTTCACTGGGCTGGCTCCTCCATAATGGGTGAGGTGGTCAGTGGGTGGACGCCCCCTCACCCATTATGGATGAGCCGGCAGGCTTGGACTGGCCTATAGGGCAATAGGGCGATGACCGTACCAAAAATGCAAAATGCTAGTGTAGGCCAGTCAAAATGGGCCAATTTTTTTGGCCAATGTGGGCCAGTTTGAGGAGTTACTTCACTATGCAGCTAGTAGTTTTGACCATTGTTGCTGAATAAATATTCTTTAAATATCCCAATTTGTTTACATTTGAACAAAAAACAACCCCTTGGGTACTATTCAAACAGTCTGTGACTAAAGGCTGAATATCCATTTGCAACTGCTGGCCATTTTTTCATTGTGGTGACGTTGACCCTGTTGAAAGCAGTGGAAAGATGAAGGATGAGAACAGAAGGAATGCTGGAATCAAGGTTAGAGAGAAGATCTTCACGGGTGTTAAGGAGAGCAGATTCCATGCTTCTGGCAGATCTGAAGCCAGACTGATGGTCATGGAGACAACCAACAGATTCAGTGTGGAGAGTAAGCTGGGAGATGGCAAGCTTTTCCAAGAGTTTGCTCAGGAGAGGGGTGATGGAGATTGAGCGATAGTTTGCCGGGCAGGTAGGATCCGCAGACAGCTTCTTGCAGAGTGGGTGCACAAGGGAGTGCTTAAAGGGAGAGGGGAACGTTGCAGTGGCGAAAGAGTGATTACAGAAATCGGCCAAGGCTGGAGCGAGGGTTTCAATATGGTCTTTGACGGTTCTGGAGGAGCAGCGTAGCACCTGTTTGGACGACACTTTCACAGATCGGACTTGTCTAGAAACCTTGTCAGGAGTTGTCAGAGAGAAAGAAGAAAAAGGAGGAGGAGAGGTAGAGATGGCCAAAGGAGGCCGAGAGAGGAAGAGGAGATAGAGGACAGGATGTCCTGAGATTTAGCAGAGAAGTGAGAGGCCAGAGCTTTACAGAGGGCCTCGGAGGGAACAGGAGAGGTATAGACCACAACAGGATTGACCAGTTCCTTGCAGATTTTAAAGAGTTTGGCCGTGTTGTTAGAGGCCGCGGAGACACACGCTTTAATGTGTGCTCTTTTCTTGATGAGTGTTATTGCTCGGAGTGGCATTTTGGTGCAACCACTCTAGGTATGTCTAAATGTGGCCTGTCATGCTTTACTATAATGTTATTACGTGTTTACACTGGTCTACATTGTGCAGCTAGTTGGACATGTTTTCATTGTAGCATGGCATTTTTAATAGCAACGCATGCATGTTCCTGTGCACTGTTGTTGACTTGCATGTATTGGATTGTGTTACCCTACAAAACAATTGCAAACACTCTGGCTTTATAGCCAATTTATCTCAGAAAGTGTGCTGTATATTGCATTAAAACACATATTTATATCTTTCTCCTAGTGCAGTGTGCAGCATACCCCTTCAGCAGCACGTTCATGCGTATTGCACAAGCGTGACAATCTAGGCCGGTCCAGAGTGTTGCGCGACCCGTGATTTGTTGCCGAGTTGGGGGGCCCCCTCAGCATGGCTCGCAGGGGGGCCCCCACATTTTGTGTTACGCCACTGGAAGCAGGAGTTCTGCCAGAGATTCTGAGTATCAGGGCAGAGGAGAGGTCAGGTATCACCCTAAAAAAGGATGTGGAAGCTTTGGCCAGAAAGGGCTGGCTCAAGCCCCACTCCATGCAACCCATCAACAAAAAGCTGAATGCTAGGTTCAGGCAAAAAGAAGGGTGACAGCATACTACTCTCTACGCACCTGCAGCCTCTCATCAGTAATCGCTGCAGCATCCATGTATGCCAAGCCCCAGGCTTCGTCTTCCAATACCCACCATGGAAGCCCTCCTCAACAAGGAATAAAAGAACCTCAAATCATATGGCAAGAAGATCTATTCAAATGCTGCGCTGCACCAGCTGGCTGAGCGGGAGACCGCTGCTGCACCTGCGCCTCCATAGCTGGTGAGACCCCCTTGGGGACTGTGTGCTTATTTTTGTTTAATCCTTTGTTAACTGGTGCCCCAGTGCCCCGCTTGTTTCTGTTTCCCTTCCCGGTCCCAGTGTTTCCTTCCCCGCCTTCCCTCCCACCTCCCAGCTCGCCCTCCACCGTGATTGGCCAGTGCCTCTGCTCCATTTGGTTGCAGCAGCCCGCGGTACTCCTCGCTAGCCATTTACAGCTGGCTGAGCGGGAGACCACTGCTGCACCTGTGCCTCCATAGCTGGTGAGTCCCCCTTGGTGACTGTGTGCTTATTTTTGTTTAATCCTTTGTTAACTGGTACCCCTGTACCCCGCTTGTTTCTGTTTCCCTACCCACTCCAAGTGTTTCCTTCTCCGCACTCCCTCCCGCCTCCCAGCTCTCCCTCCACCGTGATTGACCAGTGCCTTGTATCTTACTGACCCCTCCTGGGCAGCTCTCTGCACAGCAGCCCCTACGGCAAAGGGCCCAAGGCAAAGGGTGGCTCCCACTGTAGCAGCTCCTGTTGTGTCTGCAGGTGTCCAAAGGGTACACCAGTTGCCAGTCAGTCATTCAGGTTAGTCCCACTGGCTTCTCTGCCTACTCCCCTTCCACCTTCAGACTCTCAAACTCGGGTGTGTAGTCCCCCTGTTCTTTATAATATGCACTGTATCAGTATTTAAAAAAAAAAAGAAAATTGCATTGTGAAACCTAGGCCTTTTCACCGTCCGTTCAGGATTCTCAAACTCGGGTGTGTTTTCTCTCCTGTCTTAAAATGTGCATTTTGTGAACTCTTTAATCCTGAGTGTCGTTGTCTTGTCCTATTGCTCAACTTGCTTGCCTCTCGTTGTCTCATCTGCCTACTCCAGTGTCCTTCTCGAGTGTCTCCCCCTCTCCCTTCCACCTCTCTCCTCTCCCACTTACTATATGGTGCTCTCTGTCTCTCCTATCTTTTCTAACTGGTTCTCTATTGACTATCCTGCTCTCCTCACTAGATCTGGTAGGAAGAAGTTTAAAAAAGACATCATGATCTCCAACCCAGGCCTCCCTATCGCTGACACTTACACCAGTGCCTCCTCCAAGAAAACTCTCACGACATCCTCTTTGTCGTTCCTTCGCCAGACCTACGGACCCTTCATATGGTCTCTGTGCTCTCTCCTTTCTCCTCTTCTCCCATTAATGGTGGCACCCGTTGGGACACCCTCCTGGCCTCCTTCCATTCCTCTAAGGTCATCATTAATGTTTACTCGAATGGGACCGTCCTGGTCCAAGACCCTCAGGCCAACCTTTACCTCTTTGATAGACGCTTCCCGCTGCTCATCAATTTCCTTTCTTCCCCTGCTGCCCCCATCCCCCTTCCGCGGCTACCACGTTCTGCCTCCTCCTCGGCTACCTTGCCTTCTCCTTCCTTCTTGGTCCCCTCTCAATCTCCTTCTACACCTCTGAAGGGCGTACCTCTGATCTGTACCCCTCCATGGAAGTCCTTAAAGGATGGCAACCTTCTCCATATTGCCACTCTAAACTCTTGCTCTGCTGTCAAACACTCCTCTGACATCTGTCGCCTTCTGGACCACCGAGACCTGGTTCATGGCCAGCTCTGTCACTAGCTTTGACACGCTCCTGCCTGATGGCTACAACATCCTCTCCACGCCCAGGTCCAACTGCTCTGGAGGGAGTGTAGCTCTGATCTTCCCCGAGTGGATTCCTGCCTCTGTCACTCCTATGCAGGCCTACTCCACTTTGGAATGCCTCGACTGCAGGCTCTCTCTCCTAGCCATTCCCTCACTGTGGCTACTATCTATCGGACACCTGGTCAGATCTCATCCTTCCTCTCTGAGTGGGCGGACCTCTCCTCCTCACTCCTGGTCTCAACCACTCAACTGTAACGCTCACCTGGCTCCCACGGAGGCGCTGGTCTGGTCTGGGTTGCTGTGGCCTCTTCAAGCGTGATGCGCAGAATTCGGACCACCGATTGAACAGGACCCCCAAATCTTGCTTGTCTGGCCCGTAGGAATATCCTTCTGCAGATGAGAAAGGGGATTAACTGTCTGCTGAATAATGTGCTTGCTCCCCCCTTTCCCCCTTCGTTCTTCTCTAACTTCCTCCAAAACCCCCGGTTTAAGCTCACCTTATGGTTTGGAAGGATGAACTCTCCATCCTGCTTCTGGTGCAGGGGCGCGCGTTCGTCCAGTTACTTCACTGGTTTTCAGAATGGCGCTGGCAAATCCACTTGACTTTACTGAGCGATAAGCCGTGAGTATGAAGATGTAAAAGTTCAAGTGTGAGCCTCCTTTTATGTTGTCTTTTTCTGTCCTTTATTTTAGGTGCAGAACAAAGCCGATGCGTTGAGGGGTTAAATTGCCAGGGTAAAACCAGGTGAGTTAGTGATGAGGGCGACCCCTCTAAATGTCTTTATAATTACCCAGTAATGTCTTTTGTCCTTTACCCATAGGGGCCGGGGTGCGGTACCTGCCAGAGATGTGGCGCCGACCCAAGATGTGGAATGGTTCACCAAGAATAGCCGGTAAGTAATATGGCTGACAATTCGGCTTTCCTCTTGTGTTCCCTTGCTCACCTTTTGTCTATTCTTCTCTCCCTTAGGTGCTGTGCAGAGATGTGGCGACCGGCACTGAGAGCCCCAATGGAGCCGGGCAGCGTCTCGGGAACAGGGGAGTGAAGCGCGGCGCTGCAGCGAGCAACGCGGTGCTTTTAAATGGAAGTCTTCCTTCAGGAATGCTGGCGTGAAGATTCCGGATGCAGGTAAGAAGGTTGAAATAGTTATTGGTTTTCACCTTTCTCTTCTCTTATTCCCTTACAGGTGTTCCAGGTTCGAGGCGGGCGTGGCTGGAGTCCAGGTGCAGGAGCAGACCCGGTGAGCGTTCAGCTGCTCGGATGCAGAACAACGCGAAGCACGTGTGGCTGTCCGGGCGTGGCTTAAATAGCCTTGGAAGAAGTTCCAGGCGAGTATTCTTCCACAGCCCCACCCAAGTAACAAAATAGTTCCTTCAGAAAAATAGTCCCTCCTAAGCCTCATTTGGCTTGGTTCTTCATGCAGCATGGTCTGCATCAGGTGAGTGTGCAGCATGGTCTGCTTCAGGTAAGTGCACCAAACACTTCCCCTTATGAGCCTGGCGCCTATGGCGCCAGGACTGATGTCCTACATGAGCCTGGCGCCGACGGCGCCAGGACAGAGTCCAAAGAGCCCCTATAAAGGGCTGCTGGGCTTTTACCCGGGGGCGTGATGCCTGCTCCCGGGGGTGCTGGGCCTGGCCTGGTGCTCCGGGGGTAGGCATCATGACATCAACTCCTCCTTCTTGGAGACTTCAACATCTACCTGGATGCCTCCTGTTCTCCCTCTGGACTCTTTCGCGACCTCTCTCTCACTCACTATTCTCCCCTCTGGCCCAACTCACTCTGCAGGGCACACTCTGAATGTTCTGATCTCCTCAGACCTTCCCCTTTCTGTCCCTCTCTCCACTCCTCTCTCCTGGAGTAATCACATTCTCCTCTCCTCCCACCTCACCCTCCCCACCCCTCAGGCCAAGCCACTTCCATCACTGCCACCCACCTTGTCTGTCATCCGACCCATGAAGCGAGTATCAGTGAGGCTTTCTCCGCCACCTTCTCACCCCCCTCCCCTCTTTGGCTGACTCTCCCCCTGACACAGCCCTCTCCATGCTCCACTCTGCCATATCTGATACTCTTGATATCCTTGCCCCTGTCACGAGAATCCGCCTGAAGCCCAAAACCAAGCGCAACTCCTGGTACGACTCTGACCTCGTCAGAGGCGTAGCCAAGATTGTCTAGCAAATGGGGCCTGATGCTAATGTAATTGGGCCCACTGCACTGACAAAAATATCTGTAAATGCCCACACAGTGCTGCTGAGTGGGCATTTACAGATTTTGGGTGGGCCTTGCCCATCAGGCCCTACCCTGCCTACGCCTCTGGACCTCGTCACCCTAAAACGCAAGTGCATGGTGGCCGAGAGGAAATGGCGTGCTTCATGTACATCCTCTGACAAACTGGCCTGCCGCCTGCTCCAAAGGAAATACCGGCTCTCTGTCCTAACCAAGAAGAGAGCTCATATCAAGCCTGCATCTCTGTGGCATCTAACAACTCAGCTGAACTCTTTAAAATCTGCAAGGAACTGGCCAATCCTGCCACAGTCTCTACCTCTCTTGTCCCTTCCCAGGCCCTCTGCACAGCACTGGCTTCTCACTTCATCTCTAAAACTCAGGACATCTTGTCCTCACACTTTTCCTATCCCCCCCATCCCTCTACTCCAAGCTCTTCCTCTGGCCCTTCTGCAGCAAACTCTCCTCCCTCCTTCTATGCCTTTCCCTGTTCTCTGCAGACAAGGTTTCTAGACAAGTCCGATCTATGAATGTCTCGTCGAAACAGGTTCACCCCTGTTCCTCCAAGAGCTGCCCGGCTAACTATCGCCCAATCTCCATCACTCCCTTCTTGGGCTAGCTCCTTGAGAAACTGGCCATCTCCCAGCTTAATCTCCACACTGAATCTGTTGGTTGTCTTCATGACCATCAGTCTGGCTTCAGAGCTGCCAGAAGCACAAAAACTGCTCTCCTGAACATCTTTGAAGACCTGCTCTCCAACCTTCATTCTAACACCTCTTGTGTCCTGGCGTGGCTGACTTCTTTCCTCTCTGACCAACCCTCAGTCTGCCTGCTATTCAGGAGTGGTGTGCCGCCAATGACCTCTGCCTTAATGCCAGTAAGACTGAGATTCTCCTCATCGGCGCACCCGCTGTCTCCTTTCCTGTAGCTCTCTGGCCGGCCTCTCTTGGCCCTCTTCCTGCTCCCATATGCAAGGCTAAAAACTGCGGGGTCATCTTCGACTCCACACTCTCCTTCTCTCCTTACATCTCTGACGTCTCTAAGAAGTCACACTACCAGCTGCACCTCCTCAGAGGTATTCTTCCTTTCCTCTCCTTCCCCCAGAAGCTCACAGTCTCCAGAGCTCTGGTTCTCTCTAGGCTGGACTATTGCAACAGCCTCTTTCTAAATCTGCCTGCTTCTACTCTCCGCCCTCTGCAACACATCCAGAACAGGAATGCGAGACTTGTCCTTGGCCTCAAGTCCAGGGATCGTATCTCTCCAGGACTGAAATCTCTGCACTGGCTCCCAGTGGCTGCGAGGATTAAGTTCAAAACCCTCTGCATTGTCCATAAGGCCTTCTGGGGCCTGGGACCTCATTACCTTCAACTATCTCTTCCTAAATATCTCCCTTCTCAAGTTCTTCGCTCATCCGCCTCCAACTCCCTCAGGGTCAGTCGCTTCTCCAAGAAACAAGTTGGTGGTAGATCTCTTTCTTCAGCTGGGGCCTCCCTCTGGAACAGCCTCCCTGCCTCCCTGAAACTTGAGGAGAACCATCTCCGGTTCTGGAAGCACCTCAAAACCTTTCTCTTTGCTTCTCCCTTTTCTCCTCCTCTCCCCTGCTGACCTCCTGGCTGTAACCGAACTGCAGTGGCTACCTGGACACCCTCTGATCTCGGCCCAGTTCCCTCCCCCCAGCTTCACACACCTGCACTGCCCACCTGGCACCCCCTGCACTTGGGGAATGTTCTGTATCCCTACAGTCCCCCTTTCAGCCTTTGACACCTGATGTCTGCACTTACCCCATGCACTTGCCACATGCTGGCCGTTACTTATTGTTATCTATTCCATGTACTGCACTGTCCCTGCCCCCTTCCCATGCACTCGCGCAATCCGAATGACACCTGGCCTAGTAGGATCGTTGTCTGCCCTCCCTATGTTCCCCCTCCCTCGCCTCGTCACGCCTTGAAACACTTGTGTATAGGCGTGTTATAAATGTCATATCATATCACCTCAGGCAGGCTAATGCAGATGCTATCCTCGCTGCGGCTAATCAATGCCTGTGGAGGGAGACAAGCAAGCCTCTTTCAAAACGGGCCTAGCTGAGGTCAAACTCGTGGCTCGGGACACCATGGAGGAATCTGTGGGCCACATCGACACGGTTAACAGGGCAATCTGTCTGGCAACAGCTACCAGGTTCAACCCAGATGTGCAGGATAGAATCTTGGACCTTCCGTTTGAGGGGGTGATCTCTTCCACTCCTCAACTGATGAGGAGCTCGATAAAACCAGCTCTCAGACTGCAAAGCCTCTGACCATTCTTACCAAACCGGCACCTAAACTGTTCTCACAGACAGTCCCGCTCAGACAAGGGGTGTTCATTTGGTGGCTTCTGTGGATTTCAGGACCGCAAAGCCAGACAGCCAGAGTAGTCTCCCAGTCAGCACCGGCGAAAACACCACAAAGCATCTCATAAGGGGTTCTTCTAATCCCCCTCCTCTTCATCAGCCTCTTCCCAGAGGAAACAATGACAATGTGTCTCAGGTCCACTGCACCCCAGTTGGGGACAGGCTGGCCTTGCAAAGTCAGACTTGGTGGGCAAAGTTTGCGGGTGGTTGGGTCATCTCAGTGGTGTCCTGGGGCTTCTAGCTACCTCTTCCGTCTCCCCCTCCGTCTTCTCTTCCACTCCCACAAATCAGCACACCATCTGTGCTAGTGGAGATTCACTCCCTTATTGAGAGCGAAGCTGCAGAGCAGGTCCCCTCCTCCCAGCAGGGGCAGGGCTTTTACTCCTGCATCTTCGCTATCCAGAAGAAGAACCAGGCGGGCCTGCAAATGTTGTTGGATCTGCCTTCCCTGAATCTTTACCTACTCTTACAGAAGTTCAAGATGGTGATGCCAGTGCTCATTGTCGAGACACTGTGTGGGGGAGACTGGATGTGCTCCCTGGACCTGAAGGACGCATATCTGCACGCTCCCATTGTGCAGCCTCACCGGGCCATCCTCAGGTTCCGGGTTATGGGCCTGCATTTTCAGTACAAGGTTCTGCCCTTTGGGCTAAACTCAGCTCCGAGAGTCTTCATGAGGCTCATGAATTGCGGTGGCTGCTCTCCTCAGGTCAGAAGGGCTGCACGTCTACCTGTACCTTGTGGACTGGCTAGTCAGGGGTACTTCTCCAGAGCAGGTTTGGGACTCAGCGGACAGGCTCATCTCTACCCTATTCGACCTTGGCTTCTTGATCAACTACCAAAAGTCTCACATCAATCCTATGCAGACGCTAGTGTTTCTGGGTCTGGCGTGGCACACACAGCAGCATAGGGTTTTCCCCATGGAGGACAAAGTGACAGTGATTCGATCGGCAGTCTCCCACTTCCACAGCAGAGTGTCTGGAGTGTTTCCTGTGTGGAAGATCTCAGTAACTCCACTGTGAACCTGCTGCTGCTACACTGAGTACTTTGTTCCTGTTCACTGACCCATGAAGAGAGGAGGGGCCAAAGCTTCAAAAACTCACTCCACGACGTGGAGCTTTGCAGAGTGTCTGTATTGATTCCTTGGGTTGCCCAGGGGTGACCAGGAAATCAATGTCAGCTCCCAGAGGATCATTCCCTCAATCGAAGAATTAGGGAGCGGTGTCGAGCCCGGCATTTGCCGCATTCTTTGCTGAAAACAAGACTTCAAGCAGAGAGGACTTTCCCTGCTGTCCAGTCTCCCGGCCGTCGAGAAGCGCCTTCCAATTAAGAGGTAATCCTAAGCGTGCTGCATTGTGCCCCCGGCAACTTTGCGCTGGCTGTACCTGGACAGGATTCTCCTGCGCCGTCATGTTTCAACACCTTGCAAGATGCGTGCCCAGTGCTTGAGCCCTGCATGGGCAGTAGACCCACCTGGCTCTCATTGTTTTCACACCTCCTGGTATTCGGGGGTGAGGAGGTGGATTTGCTTGCAGTCTCCTCCCCTGATCCTTTGCCTTCTGTTTCGCGGCTCATGGTGCTGGCGGTACACTCGGTGCAGGCAGCTGGCCTTCTGCCTCCAGT
Source organism: Ambystoma mexicanum (assembly GCF_040938575.1). Lineage (NCBI taxonomy): Eukaryota > Metazoa > Chordata > Amphibia > Caudata > Ambystomatidae > Ambystoma > Ambystoma mexicanum. Next base: position 227,492,279 of record NC_090929.1, read on the forward strand.
GCTCAGCACGTGGCGGCGCTCGGATGGTGAGGTGCTGAGTGCTCCTTTTCAAATGCAATCTGCCTGGCAGAATGCAAGTCAGCTTGCTAAAGATAAGCAAGCACCCCTGCTGGGAGGCTAAAAGCTCCCTGCTGTGTCAACAGCATAAAGTAACGGAAGTTGCAAACGAGCTTCCAAACCATGTGATCAACTTTCCAACATCGTATATAACACTGCATCAGCCCGACTGGGAAAACAATCAAGTGTACAACTCTAGTCACAAGGAAGACGCTACACTGGAGTCTTTAGCTAGAAAGCACTAGCTCTTGGACCGTAAGGGCCCCGACAGTTCCTAGTGCTCAGCAGTCCTTGGAATTATTTCAGGAGCTGACCTGCGTATTTCCAACAGATCCTACATCTATTCCTTGCCTGCAGAATCCAATGTGTGAGCTGGTGAATGAATCTGAAGTTAGTGGGGTAAGCGCGGAAACACAGCAGAACTCGTTGGCCAAGGCGGACAAACTGCTTCGTGCTCTAACAAGAATAACTACCAAAGTGAGCCTTAACAGAGCAGACAACCCATTTAAAGATTCAACGAGAGACACAGAGGAAATCATGACAAGTGCCAAAAGCAGCACACTGGGAAACAAAAGATCTTATAAGCGCAGGAGAGTGGAATCCAGTATCTCGCCCAGCATTAGATGTTCTCAACATAGAGCATGCACGCTTCAGCAAATGGACACAGGAATCCATAAGAGTGGTAAAAACATCCATGAAAGTGCAATTTTGCACCAAGGGATACAGCCAACTTCGGAGGCGTCTTCTTCTGATTCGTCATTCAATCAGCGTGGTTTCCGAAAAGTGAGAAGGCATGTCCCCAATCGCAATCCAGGAGGCACATCTGAATCGATAAGTCCAAAAAAATATCATGGAACAAGTGATACAAGAGCTAAGCCCTAGCATCATGTCTGCACTAACAATAGCATTAGCTCCTTTCTTAAAGATGTACAAGCATTTAAATGACAATTAAAAAGACCAAAGCACCCTGACTGCAATGATGCACTCCAAGCTCATCAACATTGAAATAGGAATGAACACGCTCAAAGCAAAAACAGCTGACGCTAAAGAGAGAGCTGAGCATTCCCATAAACTGTTACTGGAACACCTGAAAAACAACAGCGAGGAGAAAAGTCTTCTAGCAGAAGTTGCTCGTGAGGCTTTATCTCTGTTAAAAAATAAACAAAACTGCACCTAACGCAGAAGCTGAGAGCAGAGCTTTTATCCATAGATTGCAGTAAGAAGATAAAGCCACAGAGCCGCAAAAGCTTCAAGTGGACATCGAAAAAATAATTACACAATCAACACCTGAAGACATGAGAAGATCACATGATCTTGGCCTCGATAAACAAATTGGAGGACATCCTATCATGAACATAGAGGACTCACCATCTAAAACCAGAGAAACCAACAAAGTGCCTTCAAAAAATAAAAGCAGTAGAACAACTGAATCGGATGGACATTCAGCGAGACCCTTCACCTCGGCTAATGCCGAAGGTATCACAGGCAATCCTAACAACCTACCTGTAGTGGCAATGACTGCAACCAACCAAGGAGATGGCAACTATTCAATATTTCATCTTGGCAAAACAGGTGATCAGAGCGACAGGCAGGTCGAATCCTCTCAGTTAAAGAAACCTAAAAACCAACCAAAAGGAAAGAACTTTAAACCCAACAGTTCACGAAATTACTGCAAAATATCAAGTCCCTCGGTGTGGAAAGAGAACCAACTAATGTGACCATGAAATCGTCAAATCTAATGGATCAACAGAAAAACTCACAGCAACTTTCTGAGATAAAAGAGGCAGACGGTGCGACTTGTATGACAAATACGTCATTAAAAGACATGTCGCTGCTGCTAAATTTAACAACATACGACACGGACTATGAAGATCCAACTAATCAAGTCCAAAACAATTCACATGAAAGAATACATGTTGATGTTCTAGAAAGAGATTATTGCCAAGCTCGTGGAGAGACGTCCTGAGTAGATGTTTTATCTCAAAATCACACCCCAAAGGCTAAACAACACGTTGGAACAAAGCGTCGGGATGAATTTGAAAATTACATCAAAGAACAAGCCATGACAAATGTTCACACGCTAGAAGAAAAGAGAGAGACAATAGAAGCTTTGAGTCGCATAAAACGGCTGCTGGAGAAAGACCAGCATCAGGGCTGGAAAAGTGGGCCTTCGCATTCCTGAGAGGAGCACCCAGGTAACTTTAATTGCTCAGAGCGTGCCCAAATGCGTCCTTATGAGCCTCATCTGGTGAGTCAAAACAACACCAAGGGTGATGCAGTGGTGTGAAATCAAGGAATCCAAAGGAACAAGATTGACAAAACAAGGACAAGCTCTAAATCCCTTGCTAATTACCATCAAACACTGAAACAACTACTTTCAGTTAATGATGGATTGATTCTTAATCGAAAAAAATGTCTACGCTTGTTGCACCGTGTGCCAGCCTTAAGAGCTATTGATTTGGACGACATTGCTATTGTTGAATTTACAGAAGAAACGCAACATGATTGGGTGCGATTACACATTAATTCCGGAATGATCTGTGACCTTCTCATGGGTGTGGCCTCATCCCTTCTACCCTTAGGATTCGAAAATCATGGAGCAAATAGAAACACCATGCTGAGTCAAACAGTCGAAAATATAAGCAAAAGAAATGAAGAGCTGTCTAAGGAAGAAGAAACTAGAAGATCCCAAATTTGGAAGGAGTGTCTGAATTTGCTTCCCCCAACAAAGTCTGTAATCACCGACATACAGCGGAATTGTGCAACCAACTTAATGAAATGTAACAGTAGGGATCTCCTAGAAGCACTCTTAATAATAACCTTCAAGTGCAACAACAGTGATAACATGAGAAATAGATCTGAAGTAAATTTGATGACAACAAATGTAAAGGAAGAAAATAGGAGTTGGCTAGCTGGAGCATTGTGCGGTACTAACAATAGTTAATGCCAAGAAGCACAACAAGATGTGAAACATTCTATTGGCTCATGGAACACTCGTGGATTCTCTAATCTGTTTCATAACACCTCATGTGATTTGATCCAATTTGATATCCTTTGTCTGCAAGAAACATGGCTATCTACATCACCCATCGTAGAAGGCTACGAAATAACAATGACTCTGGCTATAAAAGGAAAGAAAGGGCGTCCAATGGCAGACCTGCTTACACTAATAAAAAAGAAAAGCGGATGCCGTGTTATCAGCTCAAACTATTTAAGCCCATATATTCTTAACTGTAATTGAAACATCTCAAGAACTTAAAATCGAGTGGAGTCAGATCAACATCCTAGGCTTGGATGGAGTCAGATCAATAACACAGGCCCTGATGGCAGCCAATGGACTTTGCCTCAATGAGACAAAACAGAAATCATTCTCCTAGGCCCAAAAGAAATATTGAACAAACGGAACCAAAAGAACAGTAACTTCAACATTGACAACACCACCAGCCCCGTCTCCTCCTCATTGAAGACCCTTGGGGTCTATCTCGATTCAACCCTATCCATGAACAGACAGGTCAGCACCATTGACTCCGCTTCAGCCCACACTAACAAACTAAACGCCATCAAACCATTCCTTTCCAACCAAAACTGCCTCTCTATCGCCCGAGCCACCATTGGTGCCAAATTAGACTACTGTGATGCCCTTCTGGCAGGCACTTTAGTAAAAAACCTAAACCAGCTCCAAACTGTCTAGAACAGCGCGCTCCGAGCAGCCCTCAACATCCCTAAAAGAGATCAGATCACACAAGCCAGACATGATGCCCACTGGCTCCCAGTTAAGGAAAGAATTACATTCAAAACGCTGACCTTAACTCACAAATGCCTTAGCTTCTCTGTCACCACCTACCTTTCTGAAATCATCAGCAGAGACACCTCCACACGGCCCAGAAGAATGCACCATGCTAACCAACTGCTCATCCCACCCATTAAAATGGTGAAAGCAGGGGGTATAGGCTTCCCACACATAGCTCCCAAACTGTGGAACGCCCTGCCTAACGCCCTTTGACACCACTTTCCTTAAAATCTCAAAACCACACTATTCTACTGACACTGCCTTCTCCACCTGCCTACCCTGCTCCACCCACTGTATTGATTGTAACTAAGTATGTCTAACCAATCAGACTGTCTTGTAAATAAGCTCGCTTATTACGTGTCTCTGTAAACTGTTATGCTCCCTGTAACCAGATTTGTTCACTGTAACAGCGCCATGATGCCCCAGGGCTGCTGTGTGCTATACATATGTTAATAAATAAATAAAAATAAATAAATATCCTGAACCTTTATTGGGAGCACAAAGCAGTCGGCACTCTTGCTTACATTGATCAAATAACTACTTTAATAGATAGCTTGAAAACTGCGGATGAGAGCTCCAACATAATACTGTGTGGTGACGAACATTGACTGCATAACATCAAGCAGTGAAGCAAAAAACAAAGTTCTGAAAAAAGTAAAACCTTGATGAACAGATGGAAAGAAGCAATGTAGGCAAGAGACATGGGGCCTCATTACGAGGTAGTAGGTAGCCATGGTGCTATTAGCACCATGGCTACCCCCTTACCGCATACTGAGTCTGTGTTCTCGGTATGGGGACTTACCAGTTCATTCCAACCTTGGAGGACCCGTTAAGTCCCCGTTCTGAAAACCATTCCCCATGCCCAGTCGAGACCCCATAGGGCTCAATGGGAATGGGGAAGGAGCTAATAACGGGCCCGCAAACAGCGGGCCCAGTTATTAGCTCCCTGGTCCCTTAGCGAGACCCGCTAAAGGACCTCATAATAGGGTGGTAAGGGGTTAACGGCAGCGGCACCCTCACCGTTGCCGTTAACCCCTTACCGCCGACCTCGTAATGAGGCCCATGGTCATTCTTAATGGACATGTACGAGGAGATATTCTGATACGATTCACATGGAAAAGAAATAGCCAGGAATCCATATTGGACTTCTTCGTATCCGAAAGATTGGCATAAAGAATAGCTTTGCTACGTGTCATAACAATGCAGCAGTGCAACCACAACCTAGTGGAAATAATGTATTACGACCAGCTGATATCAACCCAAAAATTGTGGCAATCAGCCGTATGAGTGGAGTCAGCCAGAAACAGACTACACCTAAATGCCACTAACGTGAAGAATATCACAAGAGAATACCGAAACAGACTAAGGGGGTAATTCATAGAAATCAGCGCACAAGTGGCGCACGTGGCTGGCTCACAGTGTGCACGTGCGGCAGTCTGCGCCACCCGCACGTACCAAAACCCATTTTAGCACACAGCGTATTCATGGATTTCAACATCCATAAGCAGTCGTGGCGCAGAATGGCGCAGCGACCCTGCAGCAGCGCCAGTTACGCCCCCAACCCCGCCCCGTGCGCCATGACCAGCGCACACATCCAGTATGTGGCACAAAGGCCAGTGGACCAGCATACAGCCCCCCAACCACAAAAACGCATGTAAAACTGCCCACGCACCCCTCCGAATACACGTACCCCTCCCGTGGCAGCGAAAACGCGTGTAAAACTCCCTGCGCGCCCCACTGAATACACGAACCCCGCTCGTGCCAGGTAAATAGCGTAGAAAAATCCCCCCCTGTGGCGTGGGCTGCCTGTGGGGCATGCCCTGGGTGGATGGGGCGCCTGCGTGTATTCTGGGGGTGCGCGTGGAGTTTTACACGCGATAGGCCTAGTGCGAGCGGGGTATGTGTATTTCGGGGGTGCACGTGAAGTATCACACGCAATAGGCCTAGTGCGAGCAGGGTACGTGTATTCTGGGGGTGCGCGGGATGTGTTACATGCGATAGGCCTAGTACGAGCGGGGTACATGTATTCTGTGGGGGGCGCGGGACGTGTTACACACGATAGGCCTAGTGAGAGCGGGGTACGTGTATTTTGGTAGTGCGCATGAAGTATCACACGCGATAGGCCTAGTACGAGCGGGGTACGTGTATTCTGGGTGTGCGCGGGACGTGTTACACGCAATAGGCCTAGTGCGAGCGGGTTATGTGTATTCTGGGGGTGCGCTGGATTTGTCACACGCGATAGGCCTAGTGCGAGCGGGGTAAGTGTATTTTGGGGGTGCATGGGACATGTTACACTCGATAGGCCTTAGTGCGAGCGGGGTACATGTATTCTGGGGGTGCGCGGGACATGTTACACATGATAGGCCTAGTGCGAGCGGGGTACGTGTATTTCGGTGGTGCGCGTGAAGTATCACACACGATGGGCCCAGTGCGAGCGGGGTACATGTATTCTGTGTGCGCGGTACGTGTTACAAGCGATAGGCCTAGTGCGAGTGGGGTATGTGTATTCTGGGGGAGCGCGGTACGTGTCACACACGATAGGCCTAGTGCGAGTGGGGTACGTGTATTTCGGGGGTGCGCGGGATGTGTTACACGCGATAGGCCTAGTGCGAGCGGGGTACGTGCATTCTGAGGGGTGCGCAGTGAGTTTCACATGTATTTTTGCTGCCTTGGGAGGGGTACGTGTATTCTGGGGGTGAGCGGGGAGTTTTACACGTGATAGGCCTTGTGCGAGCAGGGTACGTGTATTGTAAGGGGTGCGTGGGACGTTTTACACGCGACAGGCCTTGTGCGAGCGGGGTACGTGTATTTCGGGGGTGCGCATGAAGTATAACACGCGATAGGCCTTGTGCGAGTGGGGTACGTGTATTCTGTGGGGTGCGCGGGACGTTTTACACGCGACAGGTCTTTTGCGAGCAGGGTACATGTATTCTGAGGGATGTGCCGGATGTTTTACATACGACAGGCCTTGTGCGAGTGGGGTACCTGTATTCTGAGGGGTGCGCGGGACGTTTTACACGCGATAGGCCTTGTGTGAGAGGGGTATGTGTATTCTGAGGGGTGCGTGGGATGTTTTACACACGATAGGCCTTGTGCGAGCGGGGTACGTGTATTCAGAGGGGTGCGCAGGGAGTTTCACACGCGTTTTCGCTGCCGCGGGAGGGGTTTGTGTATTCTGGGGGTGCGCGGGGAGTTTTACACACAATATGCCTTGTGCAAGCAGGGTACATGTATTCTAAGGGGTGTGCGGGATGTTTTACACGCGACAGGCCTTGTACGAGTGGGGTACGTGTACTTCAGGGGTGCGTGTGAAGTATCACATGCGATAGGCCTTGTGCGAGCGGGGTATGTGTATTCTGAGGGGTGCGCGGGACGTTTTACACGCGACAGGCCTTGTGCAAGCGGGGTATGTGTATTTCTGGGGTGCACGTGAAGTATCACACGCGATAGGCCTAGTGCGAGCACGGTATGTGTATTCTCAGGGTCCGCGGGACGTGTTACATGCGATAGGCCTAGTGTGAGCTGGGTACATGTATTCTGGGGCGGGGGCGCGGGACGTGTTACACACGATAGGCCTAGTGCGAGCGGGGTACGTGTATTTCGGTAGTGCATGTGAAGTATCACACGCGATAGGCCTAGTGCGAGCGGGGTACGTGTATTCTGGGTGTGCGCGGGACGTGTTACACGCGATAGGCCTAGTGCGAGCGGGGTACGTGCATTCTGAGGGGTGCGCAGTGAGTTTCACATGTATTTTTGCTGCCGTGGGAGGGGTACGTGTATTCTGGGGGTGAGCGGGGAGTTTTACACGTGTTAGGCCTTGTGCGAGCAGGGTACGTGTATTGTAAGGGGTGCGCGGGATGTTTTACATGCGACAGGCCTTGTGCGAGCGGGGTACGTGTATTTCGGGGGTGCGCGTGAAGTATAACACGCGATAGGCCTTGTGCGAGTGGGGTACGTGTATTCTGTGGGGTGCGCGGGACGTTTTACACGCGACAGGTCTTGTGCAAGCAGGGTACATGTATTCTGAGGGGTGTGCCGGATGTTTTACATACGACAGGCCTTGTGCGAGTGGGGTACGTGTATTCTGAGGGGTGCGCGGGACGTTTTACACGCGATAGGCCTTGTGTGAGAGGGGTATGTGTATTCTGAGGGGTGCGTGGGATGTTTTACACACGATAGGCCTTGTGCGAGCGGGGTACGTGTATTCAAAGGGGTGCGCAGGGAGTTTCACACGCGTTTTCGCTGCCGCGGGAGGGGTTTGTGTATTCTGGGGGTGCGCGGGGAGTTTTACACACAATATGCCTTGTGCAAGCAGGGTACATGTATTCTAAGGGCTGCGCGGGATGTTTTACATGCGACAGGCCTTGTACGAGTGGGGTACGTGTACTTCAGGGGTGCATGTGAAGTATCACATGCGATAGGCCTTGTGCGAGCGGGGTATGTGTATTCTGAGGGGTGCGCGGGACGTTTTACACGCGACAGGCCTTGTGCAAGCAGGGTATGTGTATTTCTGGGGTGCACGTGAAGTATCACACGCGATAGGCCTAGTGCGAGCATGGTATGTGTATTCTCAGGGTCCGCGGGACGTGTTACATGCGATAGGCCTAGTGCGAGCTGGGTACATGTATTCTGGGGCGGGGGCGCGGGACGTGTTACACACGATAGGCCTATTGCGAGCGGGGTACGTGTATTTCGGTAGTGCACGTGAAGTATCACACGCGATAGGCCTAGTGCGAGTGGGGTACGTGTATTCTGGGTGTGTGCGGGACGTGTTACACGCGATAGGCCTAGTGCGAGCGGGTTATGTGTATTCTGGGGGTGCGCGGGATGTGTCACACGCGATAGGCCTAGTGCAAGCGGGGTACGTGTATTTCGGTGGTGCGCCAGAAGTATCACACGCGATAGGCCTAGTGCGAGCAGGGTAAGTGTATTCTGGGTGTGCGCGGGACATGTTACACGTGATAGGCCTAGTGCGAGCGGGGTACGTGTATTTTGGTGGTGCGCGTGAAGTATCACACGCGATAGGCCTAGTGCGAACAGGGTACATGTATTCTGGGTGTGCGCGGGACGTGTTACATGCGATAGGCCTAATGCGAGTGGGGTACGTGTATTCTGGGGGTGCGCGGTATGTGTCACACGCGATAGGCCTAGTGCGAGCTGGGTACGTGTATTTGGGGGGTGCGCGGGACGTGTTACACGCGATAGGCCTAGTGCGAGCGGGGTACGTGCATTCTGAGGGGTGCGCAGTGAGTTTCACATGTGTTTTTGCTGCCGTGTGAGGGGTATGTGTATTCTGGGGGTGAGCGGGGAGTTTTACACGTGATAGGCCTTGTTCGAGCAGGGTACGTGTATTGTAAGGGGTGCGCGGGAGGGTTTACACGCGACAGGCCTTGTGCAAGCGGGGTACGTGTATTTCGGGGGTGCGCGTGAAGTATCACACACACGATAGGCCTTGTGCGAGTGGGGTACGTGTATTCTGAGGGGTGCGCAGGATGTTTTACACGCGACAGGCCTTGTGCGAGCAGGGTACGTGTATTCTGAGGGGTGTGCGGGATGTTTTACACACGACAGGCCTTGTGCGAGTGGGGTATGTGTATTATGAGGGGTGCGCAGGACGTTTTACACATGATAGGCCTTGTGTGAGCGGGGTACGTGTATTCTGAGGGGTGCGCGGGATGTTTTACACGCAATAGGCCTTGTGCGAGCGGGGTACGTGTATTCAGAGGGGTGCTCAGGGAGTTTCACCTGGGTTTTCGCTGCCGCGGGAGGGGTACGTGTATTCTGGGGGTGCGGGGGGAGTTTTACACGCAATATGCCTTGTGCGAGCAGGGTAGGTGTATTCTAAGGGGTGCGCGGGATGTTTTAATAGTACTGTGATTGGGTGCACAACCTGAGAGAAGTCTGGGATGAACCGGCAGTAGAAGTTTGCAAAGCCCTGCATGCTTTGTACCCCTTTTAGAATGGCATCTACCTTGTGCACGTCCATTCTGATGCCTCTTGGAGAAAGGATAAAACCAAGAAATTCTACTTCGGTGACATGATAAAAGCATTTTTCAAGCTTTGCAAACAAGCGATGTTGACGGAGCTTGGTGAGGACTGAATGAACGTGTCTGACATGATCTTGTTCCGAGGTTGAGTATACTAAGATGTCGTCTATGTACACTAAGGCGCACACATCAATTAACTCCCTTAAGACGTAATTCATGAAATATTGGAATGCCGCAGGAGCGTTGCATAACCCGAAGGGCATGACTTGATATTCAAACAAGCCATACTTAGTACGGAAGGCGGTTTTCCATTCATCTCCTTTTCTGACTTGGACAAGGTGGTACGCTCCTCAAAGGACCAATTTGGTATAAATCTGGGCATCTTTAACTTGGTCTAGCATCTCAGGGATAAGTGGCAAGGGGTAGCGGTTCTTCACGGTGATCTGGTTTAATGTGCAGTAGTCAATACAGGTTCTCAAGTCTCCTTCCTTTTTCGGTACAAAGAACAAAGGACTGGCTGCGGGGGACTTCGAAGGACGGATAAATCCATTTGCAAGGTACTGGTCTAAATAGGATTTCAAATGAAGGTTTTCTGGTTCTGTGCCAGCGTAGATCCTGCCGCAAGGGATTTGTGCACCACGAACAAGGTCGATCTGACAGTCATAAGGCCTGTGCGGCGGCAATGTATTGGCTTGGTCCTTTCAGAAAACATCCTGGAAATCATGGTATTCACTTGGCAAGGTATTAGTTGCTCCCAGGGCTGATACTGTCGCTCTGGGAGTCATGCGGATACAGACGTCGGGTTTCTCCTCTTGGTAATAGCAGGCAGGGGAGCAGTCACCGGGGAAGGTTAATTTTCATGCCCGCCAGTCTATCAAAGGGTTGTGAGCAACCAACCATGGCATCCCTAGTATTAGCCTGAACTGAGGTGCCTTGATGAGATCGAATGAAATAGACTCCCGATGTCCATCCTGATACAGCAAGGTTACCCTGGCTGTGTACTGGGTTACTGGTCCGGAAGCGGTTTCTGTCCCATCCACGGTGGTTACCTTGTCCATAGTTGGCTTAGAACGCAAAGGAAGCCCATCTCTGCTGCCAGTTCTTGATCAATATAATTTGCAACTGCTCCGCTATCGATGTATGCTTCAACGGCATGCATTCATGACGACTGCTGGTGGTTAATTAAGATCACTGGTATTGCAAAGTGCGAGGTCAGTAACTCTTTCTTCTCACTCAACAAACTGACCTCTACTTTTGTCGAGCTTGGTAGTTTCCCCGATTCCTTAGCTTCATCCTTCTCTGTGGCCCCAACTGTTCTTCTTTGGGGTTTTACTGGACAGTCCTTCAGGAAATGTCCTAGTTTCCCACAATACAAACAAAGCTGTTGTTGTCTTCTTTTGTCCCGCTCTTGTTTGGTTAAGGAGGCCATATCCCTCCAATCTGCCTGGGTTCTACAGCATTTTCAGTTACACGGGTGTGTTTTCCCTTGGTCGAACACACACAGTCCGAGGCTCCGTCTTAGAATGGTCTGCCTTTCGGTCCTGCAACCGGTGGTCTAGCTGCACAACCAGATTTATGAATTCTGCACAGTCTCTGGGTGGATCAACCACCTGGGTTAAGACGTCCTTTAATTTGCCTCGTAAGCCTCGATGGAATAACGTGGTTCTTTTGTTTTCTGGCCACCTAGCTTCGGCAACCAGTCTGTTGAAGGTAGCAATGTATGTTAACAAGTCCTGATTCCCCTGTCGGAGGGACAAGAGTTCATTGTCTACTGCTTGATCCTGGGTATGGCGATCAAAAAGTTTTTCCATTTCTCTCTGGAACCCCCCAAAGTCATGTAATAGAGGATCGTCATGGGTTACCAATGGCACCGACCAATCTGCTGCACTACCACTCAGGTATGATAAGACAAAAGCTATCTGAGCTTGGTCGTTTGGAAATGCTCCAGACCTACAAAGAAAATGAAGGCGGCACTGATTGATGAATGCCGCATACCTCCGTGGGTCGCCTGAGAACCTTTCTGGTGGTGCCAGGGGCACAGTTCCAGGTAACGTAATCTTTACTGGAGTGGGTGGTATGGCAGGGTTTTGCATCGTTGGATTGCTTCCAGGTAGAGGCGTCTGTCCTGCCTGTGATTGCAAGTATTGCCTGCTAATCTCTTCAGTGCATTCTTTGGTCACTATTAGGTCTCTACGGAGGGCATTAGTCTCTTGTCGGGCAGAATGAACCTCAGCACGAAGCTCTCATAGTAATTGGGCCAATTGGTCAATTTCTGATGTCTCCATGGCACCCAGGTGGATTTGTTATGGTAGGCTTTGTGTTCTGTTACGCTCACCTGGTATCCACTAGGACGCCACCCAGCTGGGTTACTCGCTTGTATGCTTCTCAGCTTTGCCCTGATGTGGTCTGCAGGGAAGGTTCTGCCTGAAAATACAGGAGGACTGTGTTCAAGACTGACCGACTGGGATAAGTATCCTCCCTCCACCCCCGTATGCTTTCAGTCCCTCTGGTGCCCTCTCCTCACCTTGTGGTAGAATTAGGCGTGCTCTCCGTCCTGCCTTCTTTGCAGGGGCGCGTTGTCTTTGATGGGAGAGTGCGGTCCAGTTACTTCACTGACGCCGGCCCGTTTGATATTGTTCAGGTAGGTCTTATTGCTGTTCTTTACTTTTGTTGCTATCCTGCATGCCTTTCTTTGTTTAAAATGTCTCTTTTTTGTCCCTTAGGTATGCAGAGCTTCAGCACGGCAAACTGGCTTGGTTGAGCCCTGCTGGTAAATGATGGCGCATTAAGAGCGCTATGATGTAGGTCGTGGTGTTCTTCAGCGCAAGTGAAATGTCCGGAGTGGTGCCAGCCGAGAGGCGACCAGCCAGGTAAGCCTTTTGAGCAGTTCGTAATTTGTAAATGTCTCTACAGCTTTCTTTAATGTTGCCTCTATCTTCCTCTTTCAGGTTGTTCTGTCCGGGAGGGGTGCAGATTCGAGGAAGCTGTTCTCAGTAGCTGCGAGTGTTTAAAGATGAAAACTGCAGGTAAGATGCTGCTGCTAATGATGTTCCTTTTGTCTCCTTGAAGGTTCTGCTTCTCCGAGGTTCGAGGGTATACCTGGACACGGTGAGCGTCACGTTGCAAGCTGCAAAGTAACACGAAGCATGTTCTGCAGTCAGCGTGTGGTTTATATAGCCCAGGTAAAGTAGTACCAGGGAAAGTAGTCCCAGGCCTGCCACACCCAAAACACTAGACCGCATAGCTTGGTTCTTAGGAACCAAGCTATGTGGATGCCTCCATGTTGGCTGACAATACAATAATTAGTTCCCAAGCACATTGTTGTTCATGGTGTATGAACCTGGCGCCATAGGCGCCAGGACTGGCCCCATGAGGGCTTTTGGCCGAGGGTCGTGACAGCGCCGGGCCTTCTTGAGGGTCCTGGACTTGTAGTCCTCCCAGCGCTTCTGGACGTGTCTCAGGTCTCCGGGTGCCACCCCCTTCGCGATGATGGTACCCACTATGTCATCCAGATCCTCCTCCGTCCTTCCTTGTCGGCGCGCGATGGTGTGAAGAGGGCATCATAATGCCCCAGAACTTGCTCCACCAGGATACCGACTTCCTCATCGCTGAAGCTGGTAGCCCTCTGCCTCTCTGGCTGGTGGTCGCCAGTGGTCTTGGATGGTGTTTGCCCCGACATGGCGAACCCCGAGGCAGGTGTGGGTGGGCAACTGGGTCCTGGGGCTGGGCTGCGGAGCGATGGTATCCCAGTCGGGAGTCTTCTGTTCCAGCAGGGGTGGACACAGCAACTGGACCCCGTAGATGGCTGACATGCAGGCACCAAATAGCAGGTCACGTGGGCAGCAGGCAGGCAGGCAGCAGCAGATGGCAGGTCAGAGCGTGCTCGGGGCTCTGGGGGGCAGGAAAATGGCCTTTTGGGCAGGAGCGTGGTATTCCGTGTGTTGTCGCGTGGCCAGCTTGATACGGAGTGATTTGGCATGTGAAAAAGTGCACGTCAGCGTGTAATTCAAGGAAAGGCCCTTAGCGCGTAAGCGCGTCTGTGACGTTATGCCCATGGGCGTTTCCCTCGTGACGGGTGCATAGTGATTCAGCATGTGAACAAACAGCACGTCCGCGTGTTAATGCGTGTAATCCGAGGAAAGTGCCTAACCGCGTAAGTGACGTGATGCGCGCAGGCGTTTCCCTCAGCACGGGTTAAAGGTGAGCGGGGCCAGCAGTTCGCTGTACGTGCCTTTCGTGGAGACCGACGTGTGTTTTGCTACTTCGTGTTGTTTCACGAACCATCACAACTTCACAGTGGATCAAGGACGTATCTCTTCTTTTGGCGGGGGTATTGGCTACGCGTGTTTTTCATTATCACGCTAGTCTGACGGTGAGTCGCGCACACTATTTTTCCCACTGCGGGTGCCCCTGTGTATCGCGAACCCATTTTCGAGGTCATAGTAGCCTGCGTGTCCTACGCGTATGTGTTTTTCGTGTCCCTCGGTGCCACCGCGTACTGCAGGAGGTTAATTCCACACACGTGGGTTACCGGGCTTGCGTGCACGGTCTTACTGCAGTTTTGGGGTGCCTGAGCATTGCGTGACCCGTCACTTCAGCCCCGGGGTCACATACAGCCTTGCAGGTGCAGGGGTGCTTTTAACATCTTGTATCCCACCCCCTTCACCCCAATTGCCCAGGACAATTGTTGTGTACACCTCCCATTGGCACTTCTCCATCTGTGCCGGCACTACTCCATCTGTGCCATGGTGGGAGGCCACCAAAGTTGAGGGGCGCCTCAGCTGGGCGTACTCCCCGTGTTGGGCATGGTCAGGGACGTGGCTGGGGTCAGCAGGGAGTAGGGGGACTCCAGGGTGTCCAGGGTGGCCACAGAGGGGGAAGAGGCAGGGGTGAGCCACTTCGGCACGATGTTGTGCCATGTGTTGGTGCAGTCATGCCACCACCCCTTGTGGTTCTGGGAGATGCAGCTTCTGCATCTGGCACTGGCGTCCATGTGACCCGGCAGTCCGTTTCATCGACTGCCATGGGCCCAAGGGTAGTGGTAGCTGCAGGTGCAGCTGTGGACACCACCACCCAGGCTCAGGGTCTGCCAGCGCAGGCTGCGTTGGCACTTGAAGAGTCCATGGAAGATTTCCAGCAGGTCAGGAGGAATACTGTTACTGTTTACTGTTTTGTAATGATTAACTATGTGTAGGTTTAATGGATTATTGCTGTTCTTGTTCATTTATGTGAAAATAAAAATTTTGAGAACAGCAGGTCAGGAGGAAAACCGTAGGTGCACGCACGGCTTCCCTGACCGAGACACGTGTCCCTGGGGCAGTAATGTCATCTGCCCATTGTGGCAAGTGCAGGGTGTTGGCAAGTGCTGGGGCAGATGCAGCTAACAACACCCCGGTTGTGAGTCTACCAACCAGGACAGTCGCGGTCAATGACCCTGGCACACCGGAAATTGCTGCGCAGGGTCCATTCCAGGGCACCCAGCAGCCACTGACGCAAGTCAGGCCTTCGGTCGACCTTCCACCTGCCACTTCCTTGGTTCAATCTACCGGTGCCACTGGCCATACTGATCAGAGCTGCATTCGCCACCCAGGGTCTGCGCCACTATCCAAGAGGAGGAAGGTTGCATCTTCAGCACAGGCTGGGACCCCAGGCACAGCCACGGCCTCCTGCACATCAAGGAAGAAGCCTTTCTGTGTGCAGGAACTGAACTCCCTTGTGGACTATGTGTGGGCCCACAGGGGTGACATGTAGTGGGGCCGAATTGTCAAACTACGGCTGCCCATCGGAATACCCACTGGAAGCATGTCGCGGATAATGTGAGTGCATTCGGCCATGAGGTGTGCACAGGTGCCGAGTGCAAGAAGCATTGGTATGACCTCAAACGCAGCGCTAAGGCCAAGCGTGCCTCTAATTACAGCATGACTCTGGTGACTGGCGGTGGGCCACCACCTGAGGAGGATGACCTCACTCCGCACGAGTCACCCGTTGCAGAGTTCATACCAGCAGAATCGGTCGAAGAAGTGGGAGAGATGCAGGACTTTGATGCCCCATCCAGTGAGTGTTGTTGCTTGTATGTCCAGCCCATGTGTGGTTTGCCTGTGTGATGTGTTGTGCTTGACTACCACTACATGCTATGTGTACATGGTTCTCATGTGCTAGTCATGCAATGCTTCACTGATGTGTGCTTGCTGTGCAGGATGGTGGACATGTAAAGCAGACGTGGACTGTCCTCATCACCACACTTTTCTGCATGTAGCCAGGGGTGTCTTTCCTCTCAGCACTGGGACTATGTCATTGCATGACTGACGTGCATGTGTCCTCTGCCTGCATGCGGGTACTCCACGTAGGCATGCCCCCTTGCCCCTCCACCCCCCTTGCACCCCAATTACACCATTGCACTGGTGTGCATCATCTTGGCATACTGCAATGGCCTGTTCAAGCCTCCTGTGTACATGCTAACTTCCACCAGCCAACCTGCCAGACACATGCAGTGGGGTACATCCTCTGCCCTTCATGCAGGGTGTCTCACTTAGCCTGTGCAGATGGCAGATGCTCTGCAGGGACATGAGTGCCCATTCATGCTCCATGTGCATTCCATGCATGCCCCAATGTGTCCTTGACTGGATGATCATTGTAGTACGTGTCCAGGATGATCAACATTTCATGGCATTTCTTCAGCCACCCCATGCCCACTCTGGCCCAGTCCTGCATCACACACATGTTTAGGGTGTCACAGTCTGTGTGGGGCACGGTCCTCTCCCTGTTTCAGGCCCACTGACTCTGTCCAACTGATGTAGTGGCTTCTGCACACATGGGTGTGCTACTGAGGGTTCGTATGTGTCCTGCTTACTGTCCCATCATCATCTACTGTGTCGTCAGTTGACTCAGATGACGCCATGTTCTGCACTGCATCAACCCACCTCTGAGCCATGTAACACCGTTCTACATGCCTACTCACTGATGCTATGTCAAAGTGACCTCGCATGCATGGATTGTGTGTGATATGTCTGCTTCATGTGTTGGCTGCCTGTGTGATGTCTGTGTGTGTGTGTTATGTGCTTCTGACATGTGTACTGATGTTTTTTTCTCTCCACTTTTCAGATGATGACGCAATGGAGCCAGAGGATGGTGTTGTCATGCCAGGCACAGGGTTGTTATCACAACAGCAACCCGGCACAAGTGGGGGTCGTGGGGTGGTAGACCACAAGAACCCACATGTGCTACAGTCCATCTAGTCTTTGGCTGGCAATGAGTCCAGCCCAGATGAGCACTCTGACGTCCATGTCGGGTTGGATGTGCATCAGGTCCATACTTCAGGGGTGAGTGATTCTGATGTGGACACTCCTCTGTCTGCGACACCTGCACTGAGCGGCCAGACAGTGGTGGGACCTCCACCTGTGGTGGATCGGGATGCAGGGTCACCCTCCACACAAGTCACTGATGTGGCTGGGACATCACGTCGACGGGGGCTTGTAGTCGTGCAGCCGCGGGCAGTGCCAACCCAACGAGGACGGCCGGTCCTTGGGTCCCGCAGGTGTCTAGCCCAGCAACGCGGTGGCCGCGCGCCACCGAGGTATACTGAGTGGGAGCAAGACATGACTGCCAATTCAGAACGGCAGGGGACAGCACTTGATAACATCGCTGTGAGCATGGAACGTGTGGCCCAATCTGTGCTCCCCCCTGCTAGGCAGGTTCTTCTCCAGCAGCAGGTGGCGCAGTCCATGGCCCGCTCGCTCAGGCTGTGCATGGCGACCTCAGACAGGGCACGCCAGGCTGAAATGTTGTCTCTGCATCAAGCAAATGCTGCTCACGTAGAGGCACACATGGAGGCCATGGAGGGTGAGTATGCTTCCCTCAGATCCACTCTGGGTGTGCTCATGATGACCCAGAGGGAGCGGGCAGAGGAGAGGTTTGCGCAGCTTGAGCGTACCATCTTGGCTGAGCTAAGTGCTTGCCGGGAGGTGCATCAGTTGTCCAGCCAGGCCTTGCAGGAAGAACTCCGTGTTACACGTGTTACCTTGCAAGAGGAAGCACGCGTATCACGGGAGGTTCTGCATGCAGAGCTACGTGTCATCGCCGCACAGAACCAGGCCCACCCATCTGGCAGACTTGCTGCTGCCGAGGGGCAAGCTGCGGCTAGGCGTGGTCAGGATCCTGTGCCACGTCCTCCTTTTCAGGATGAGCCAGACTCGGACAAGGAGATATCACCCACACAGGTTGTGGTGTGCAGGCGTTGAGGCCATGGAGGTATTTTTTTTTGTCTCGACATCATTGCATGTGGGTGTTGAGGTGCACCCTGTACCTCCCCCCTCCGGGTGCCTCACCCCCAGGGTCGTATGTGGCTTTTTTAAATTTTTGCTTTTAGTTTAGTTAATTAATATTAACTATTTGATAGTTATTTTAAATAGGTTATGTAGGTTTTTCATTGTTAGTTTAATTAGTTAATATAGTTTAATATTGTTTGTCTATTGTGCATTCATGTGACGGTGTGGTGCTTTGTGGCTTTTGAAAGCATCCACTGTCTGTTCCAAGCTTGTCTCGTGTATGTGTTTGCAGCTTGGGGTCCTGACTCACATAGGCCAGACGTGTTTCCAAGAGCTCCAGGAAAGGTGAGCAGCACAAGGGCCCACACCGTAGCCAACCTTCCACCAGGCCACTTGCACATGCATGCTAAGTAGCACCAGTGCTGGGGAGCTTTGCCAGGCATTGTTGGAGAAGCGCACAGCACAGTTGACACGCGTTGAGGGCCAAATGCCAAGTGGCTTTACGGGTTTTCTGGTGCACACGCAGGGGCCATCGAACATATCCTTGAGTCCCCCCTGCTCCATTGAAGCAGAGTTATTAAGGCAGTAGCGTTCCTAGCTAGAAACTGATACAGCGTACAGGGACACCCAGCGAGGCACAGACTCGTGGGCAGTGCATGTCATTTGCATGTGCACATTGCCACGTGCACTACCTATTGAAATCTGCAGCTGCCAGAACACAACTTGTACTGAAGTTGCACCTCGCTATATGCGTCTAGCAGCTCACCCAGGGACCATTGTATCATGTGTGATTGTTCACGCATTGGTCTTCCATTTCCTGCGCACCCACATACGCCTGCCTTACTGCATTGACAGCGTATGAACCATCAGGGGGCCAAGCTAACGTATGGATACAAAGCAGCAGACAGGGGTGTTGGTTTGTGGAGAAGTCACTTACTTTGGGGCATGGATGGTGTTGTGTGTGTGTGTTGTGTAGACACATTCAGATTAGTAACTCACGCTCTCTTTGCAGCATAGAACTGCTCCTGTTACCGGACCTGAGAGTGCGCAGGCAGGAGGCCAGCACTCACCCCAGAGATAAGTGTGTCTTTGCCTTGCATTTGACTAATTTGGTACAATGTGCATGATGAACATGTTTTCTCAAATTGAGTATGTGTTTTTGTGAATAGTTGTATTTTGCCTACTTTCCCTTGCAAATCCACCTCCCCTCTCCTGCCCCTCTTTCCGGTTATCATAAATACCAATGCCTGTTCAAACAACATATCCCTGACCCTCCTTCCCCGCTGGGGTCTCAGAGGCCTGTGTAAGTTTGATCTTTCAGGCGCCCAGACCACGGAGGGGGTGGTTGGTTCGTGCCACTCCTGCACCTGGACACCGGAGCTGTGACACTACCCATCAGTTGTTGCATCCTCATTGTATGTTATGTACTGTAAATGGTACCCATCCTGTTGGTCCATTGTTCAACTGTGCTACCTTGGTTGTTCTATCATTGTGCTTGTACATGTGCTTTGATATTTCCTGCTACTTCAAGTCATCTACTGGAGACTCTTCCAGGGGTTTTTGGTGCCTACAGACTTTTTCCCTGGTTTGTGGGTTTGGCTACTTGCAGTACTCTGCGATTTGGTATTTTTACCAGTCAAGGTGGCCTGTGAGGGGGCTGGACCCTATTTACACGCAGGCTGGAACATGGAGATCAAGGGGTAGGGTGATCCTGTAGCCAAGTAGACTTGAATGAAGAAGGCTACATACCCCAGACACAGTTGTTCAGAAGGTCACGGTGATGTGTAAATGAGGGAAGGCCTTTTGTTGTTGGACAGTTGGCTTGGGCTACAGTGTTTTGGGCACTCTGGGCCTCATTCCGGTGGTAAGGGTTAACGGTCACCGGTAATGAGACCGGTGCCATTAAACCCTTACCGCCCTACTACGAGTTCCCTTTGGTGGTCCTTCCTTACTGCCTGCTTTTGGCAGGCGTTAAAGACGGGACACGCAAAGGGACTCTGGGGTCAATAACGGTACCGTAATTTACGGTATCGTTATTGCCGCCTTCCCCCTTCCCATTGAGCCCTATGGGGGCTCAAATGGGAATGGGGAATGGCCCTGGTGAATGGGGAATTACCGGTCCCTTCGACCTCAGAATGGACCGGTAATTACTCGATTCACCAGGCCGGAGTTTGGACGAGTTCGGAGGCAGCCATGCCGCAAATAGCGGCGTGGTTACCTCTGAACTCGGAATGAGGCCCTCTGACATTGTAATTGTGGGGTACTACGTACATGATGTGTTGTGGTGGCCAATGCCTGTTCCTGTGTTGTCTTTACTTTTCTGGTGTCAGGGGATTGGTGTGGTTTGACATGCTGGGGTGTTCACATGGCTAATGTTCACATGTGATATGTACAGGATACTGAGGGTCACTTGATTTGACATGCATATGTTGAGTGCATGTTCCTAATGACACACACAATTGCACAATGATCCACCACACGTACAACCACCCTTCCATGGCCACAGGTGCACTCAGATTGCATTCTCAGGCCCGCTGTGTCCCTGCAGCACATGATCTATTACCATTTGGGTATACTGTACATGCGTCATTTTGTTATTGATGTGATTTGTCATTTTCATGTGATGGCCAAGGTGTATCTGCAACACAATGGATGCTCAATGTGCTGTGTGCTGAGCAGTGTGTTGCAGGAGACACACACAGCACACGGGTTTGCAAGTCTGGATTTTGCCATGCCCAATGTGCATGTGAACAGGCATTCAGTGTTGTGTTCATGCTACCACTGGTGGAAAGCATTTGTGTCTGACTTTGTATGTGTGGGAGGTTGTTGGTCAGTCATTTCATCTGATTCCATGTCAGGCATCATTGTCTCTGGCCAGTTTTCTTATATGACATGTCACTTCGTATCTTATTGGTCATGTTTTGGCCTTTTGCTATTGCATGCCATGTCATGGTGTGGCAGACAAGGGTGATGTGGGTCACTTCATATCGTATTGGTCATGTGTTGGCCTTTTGCTATTGCATGCCATGTCATGGTGTGGCAGACAAGGGTGATGTGGTTATGGGAGGATTTGGGTGACATACCAGGGATTGTGATGGGCTGTTTTGTGGGGTGGTGTGATACACACCTTGCATGTGTTCCTTTTGGTCACACAGGATTGGTTATGTTTAAGTAGCTAGGGATGTACACAATGTAGCACTGCTGTGGAAACATTCTCAGGGTGGTAAGGTTGTGACAGTTGACTGCCTCTTTGTCATCATCGATTGTCACCTGGTATGTGCCAGGCCTGTGTGCACTCCGCAGGGGTGGGAGTTTAGGTGAAAAATGTGGCCACAAGCTGGGTCCGGGCTGCTTCGCCACATGCCCTTTCCCCTCCCATGGGCAGCGCCTGTGTCTGTGGTTGGTGATGTGGGGGCACCACCATGTTCACTGGTACGTCCCGCTGTGTTGCAACATTGTGCAGGACACATGCTGCCACAATGATCCTGCACACTACTGGGGGTGCATGTAGTAGCTGGCCGCCAGAGCGGTCAAGGGAGCGGCAGCGTGACTTGAGCACTTCGAATGTGCGCTCCACTATGCCCCTGGTTGCAATATGGGCAGCGTTGTATCTTACCTGGGGTGGGGTGGTGGGGTTCCAGATTGGCGTCGTCATGTGGTTTCTCAGAGGGTAGGCACTGTCCCCTTGGGAGGTGAGAATGGTTGTGATTATTGGGGTTTGTGTATTTGGCTGTGTGTGACATGCATGCATGTGCACAGGCATTTGTACTCACCTAGGAGCCATGTGTCGCCATGCTGCCCAGCTTCCAGGGCCCGGCTCAGGGCGGACATTCTGTATATGAAACTGTCATGGGTAGAGCCAGGGTAGTTTGCAGAGACAGAGGTGATGATTGCCTTTGCAATGCATACGACCTGCACATTGATGGAATACCAGTGCTTGCGGTTTCGATAGATGTGCTCAGTGGCCCTAGGTGGACGTAGGGCCACATGGGTGCAATCTATGGCACCGAGCACTTTGGGGAAGTGTGCCAACCTGTAAAAGTCCTGGACCACGGCCTGCTTTTCTGCAGGTGTTCTAGGCATGCATATGTGCCTGCGGACTGAGGGGCGCGCAGTGATGATTGCCAACACCTGGTGTAGGCAGCGTGACTGCGTGGCCTGTGAGACTCTCCCCACTATGGCAGTTGTCCGCTGAAATGACCCAGTGGCCAAAAAATGCAGGACATTGAGCACCTTCTCCAAGGGGCTCAATGCTTGGGAGCACAGGGTGGGTGATGTAAGGTCATCTTCCCACTCCCTGACCAGGTCTAGGATGTACAGGGTGGAAACCTATACCTGCCATAGACCTGGTCATCAGGCATCCCAAAAAGGCTAGTCCGGGGAAAAGAAATGTGTGCCCTGGCCAATGTTCCCTCTAAGCTGTGCGCTTGTGCGCTTGCCCAGCTTCCTTCTGGGTGCCGCTTAGAAGATTTTTAGCAGCACACACAGACAATTCTCACCTATTCAAAAAGATTTAATAAGGCACAAGCCACAGTAATTACCTGAAATGTTCTTTCTCTTAAAATAAGCAACTAGCCTTGATATTCTGCTCATTTGCATTACACTACTATGCAAGGGTGACAGTAAACACCTAAAATACCTAACAGCAAAATACACACAAATGAGGTTAAAAACTAATATGAAAAACTGGCACCATGAACAGAAGACTCTAACCAAGATATGCCTGCACAAATCAACCATATAATGTTCCCTCGCCACCCATGACTCCTAAACATGACTCTACCACACTTTTTTACCTTGTGACTCTAACGTCTGCCCCAGAACACATTAAGATACTACCAGACAACCTTGACTCTTCCTCTATTGGCTCTGCAAAAGGTTAGCAGATGTGTCCCTACATCCACTTGTTTTATGTTTGTTGTAATATGAATAACGGACACCCGCCAGAATTTCTGTTACTCATTGTGCCTTAACAAAAGCGTCACCCACACTATAAAATCGTACAACTAGCTAAAATATTTGATAATGACTGTAAATAAGCAGGCTACTTGGATGTGTAACGTTATCCCATACTTCCTCTTCTTTGTACATATGTCATGCAAGTGCTTTGAAGCGGCCCCCTTGCAAGTTAACGCATTATAAAACTCAAATATTAATTTGCCCTCTAAGGATTTTGAGAAGACAAATGTGATGCTCAGCATCTCCTACTTTTACATCACTAACATTACCCTATAAGTGGAGAGCAACATTGCAATATCATTTACTTTCCCTACAATGGATAATGGGTATGGACTATGCCTGGGATTACTCCATCATAATATCGTGGCACCAGATATTCAGACAGGAGAATACTTTTCACACAATCTGCATCGTTTTCAAGTGTTCAGAGTTCCTTTGGTCATAGACCTTCTTACATTATATGGTAAATCGCTGCTATACAAAAACAGTTTCACTAAGCACTGCATAATCCTACACAATGATATATGGGTAGGGTATGCTGCAAACAATCTTGTATGCACTGCAAAATAATTATGTACGTTCAGAGTCATGACATTCTTAAAATGCACATAATATGCTGAGGCATTAAATATGTCTTGCTTACAAAGTGTTGTGGGACTGCAATAATCCCTGCAAGTGTTTACTGCTACAATCCCTCACTTTTTACAGTGCTCCATCAACTAGTATTGGAGGATAGCACAGGGGCCCGGGAAGGGTATGGGTGGAAGAGCACAGGTCATCACTGCTTGTGGGTGATGAACAAAGCAGCAAATAAAAAAAAACAAGTCATACGTTTCGGCAGTACACCGAAGGAAATGTGTTTGCTAAAGGATAGGAAAGTCTAGCACCAATCTAAACAACAGCACCTTTGTTTTCTTTCTATGCTCAGCTGCTGAGGCCTTTCAATGTCACCATGTGTTCTGTGTGTATTGTCTCTAGCACCCCCCCCAATCTTATTTAACTAATAACAAAGAATTACAGATGAGGCATCTATAGTTACTGAAGAAGGCACTCAATCAGTTGTTTCTGTGATGAATTGATGCTATTAACTTAAAAGGCATATATATGTTATTTTCTTCAGCAGGGCTCTATAATAAACCTCAGTGAGGCTCTTGTTTAATTTTGTCCAAGCTGTGGTGCGAAAGGGTGGGCAAAACTATAGACTTTATTATGTGCCCTGTTATTTCACTTTCTATGTAAGGGGTCCAATCTGCCAATAGGGATACTTTCTGTTTATTAAAAGATGTTCTTCCCCTTTAAATTCATCTTGAGATCGGGCATTAATATTAGAGTTCCTTCCTATGCCAGTGCTTTACTGGTCACTAATTCGAAAAAATATCAGTGGAGCTTTGTGTGTTGAAACAACGACATGTTTATTGTTTCCCGTTTTTGTTGTGCATATTTTCATTTTTTAGGGAGTAACAATTGATGGTGCATATGTCTCTTAGCTGTAGGCTAGTGTTATAACTATGCACAGGATAACGTAATGTGGATAGTAAGCAGAGGCACAGGAATTTTTGATCATCATATACTGAGGTGCAGTTATTCTGATGTAATTATCATCCTTATACAAATTATTAGAAGCATGTTCTCCTGGCCCTTGAATTACTTCATTAAAGTGACACTTAAACTCCTATCAGCATGTTTTCGACACATTTCTTTTAATTGCCATTAATACATCAGCAAATGTTTTCTGTCTGAATTTCTTGACAGCCACACCAGTTATGACAAGAGATATTTGTGTTTTGTAGTACATATGATTGATTCTCCAGTGGCTTAAAAGGTTTACGAGGTGCTGTGGCAGATGTTGAAGTCTTGGACTGGTTAATGAGTTTTCTGTATAATCACATATACCATATTTTATTTTAGCTTATGTGTTTGGAAAACGTGTTGTAAGATTTGTCAAGAATTGCAGTGGCTGGGAAGAGGAAATCCCTTTTCAAACTCTCTTTTGTGATGGTAGTTCACTAAATACACATGCTCACAAAGTGGCTTACCTCATTAGTCAGTTGCGCACATGGAAAATAATGAGCGCACAACAGCCTACCAGTTCCACACATAGAGAAAAATAATTAGAGGGAACATTGGCCCTGGCTATTCTCTTCCTCCTGCGGTGTCCCACGAACAGTGCTGCGACAAATGGGGTATTAATCGTAGCTGGATCTACGTGTTTGTTGTTTGCGCACACTTTTATACAGTGCGCGGGGACGCTTCCGCCTGCCTTCATGTGGTGGACATGTTGACGCCTATGCGTGTCTTTTAGCGTGCGTGGGTTTCCCGTATTCGATTCCATGAATACGTGCTGTTCGCGTGCATGTGGGCGTTCCGTGTATTTCCCTGCAGTATTTCCCCAGTTACGCCTTCTTTTTCATGCGTTGTTCCTCATTCCACGTGTTACGCCACGTGGCCCGCCCCCTTTTTGGTGTGTGCGCCGATGTGCGCTTTCTCTGTGCGTGTCGCGCACGGCATTCGGGATGTTGCAATGACGTGTGCGCCTGTGTGCGCCACGCACGGGTTTGGCACATATCCCGAGGGAAACACGCGCAGGGACCTCCATGGATCGCACGCGTGTGCATGCGCCTGTTTTTTCACGCTTGCGCCAGGATTTTCGGCGCACGTTTGTTCCATGAATCGGCCCCAATGTCATGGAAATATCAGCATAGTCAAATACATGCTTTGATATAGAAATAACAGCAAGGAAAAGAGAATTATGAAAAGAAATTAGATCAAATATGCAGCATCATAACATAGATAAAACAGCTACGAAGAAGAAGTTCAATCAAAAATATAAAAATGGGCTAGTTTTTCACAAACACATATTGGAACAACGAGATGCGGAAGACATGATGAGAACCTTGTCAAACATGAACGCGAGAGACTTTTGTTAACTCATCAACAACACAAGTGCCCCACAACAAGCCAACCAGAGTAATACGATATTGGAAATACAGTGTGTGAGCCACTATAGTGAGTTATACAAAAAGAAAGGACTCTCACAAAATCCTGTATTACCACACACAGATAAATGGGACATCCGCTTTGAGAAAGATGACATCCTAACAAAAATCAAACAGATTAGCTCGTCCAGGGCACCCAGACCTGACTGCATCACCAACCAAATGCTGGAAGAAAATCTGGATGAATGGGCTGAGTTCTGTATGTCTCTGTTTTCAACAATAACGGACGAGCGTGAAATCCTGGCGTCTTGAAAGAGTGCAATCGTGGTTCCGATCTTCAAAAAGGGCATTAGATCTGACCCGAAAAATTCTCGCCGATTGCACTACTCGATGTTGTGGGAGAAATTTTCGCCTCGCAAATTCAATCAAAAATGACAACTTGGATTGGATTGTCACAAACCTACGACCCCAAACAAACTGATTTTATAAATGGCGTGGGATGTGGGCTGAGTTAAATTCTAATCAATCATCTAAAAATGAAAAGAGTTAGACAAGGAGCGTAGATCCATTTTGCTTTCATTGACTTGGCTCATGACTTTGACAGCAATGATAGGGATGTGTTATGTATAAAACTAAAAAACTGGAATGTCCAACAAGTCTTATCATGGCAATTAGAGAATTACGTACCAAGACTGAAATAAGAATACACATTGAACAAGCAGGCTCCTTATCTGCTCTGATTAAAACCTTCAGATGAGTCAAACAGGGATGCCCACTGGCTTCTCTTCTCTTTAACCTTTTTATATCCGACATTGGTGACACTTTAGGACACGTCACTGCTTTTCCGCCAAAACTTTATGGAGAACAGCTGGGTTGGATGATGTATGCTGATGACCTTGTGCTGCTAGACATAACACTGATTTGCTTGCAACGGAAACTTCATTTACTGGAAAAATACATAGAAGTAAATGGCTTAACCATCAATGCCTTGAAATCTGAAATGCTGACATTACAAAACACAAAAGGAAGGAAACGTAACAACAAAAAGAAGTTCCATTGGCACCTTGAAAAAGAAACATTAAGTTGTGTAAACCCTACAAAATACCTAGGGATGTGGATCAATTCTAGCATCAATGATGCTCGCTGGGTGGGAAGACTTAAGGCCAAAAACAAGCAGTTGACAGCGCAAGATATCTTGATCAACAACACATTTTGTAAATTTTCGCTGAAGGCAGTCATCAATTTCTACAAACAAAATGTGGTACCTGTGTTAATCCATAGAGCAGACTGTGCATTAGGATGTCCCTGGTTACTGTGGTCAACCCTGGAGAACAATTTCTGGTGAACAGTGCTGCGACTACCAAAAGGTGTGCTGACAGTTTGTATAAGATATGAATTGGGGCTAATTTCAATAAACGCCAGAGTGACATGGAGTATGCTGTCACTTAATAGGAAAACTGCAATATGTGTCAGGCCCCCCCAATTCAATATCTTGCACACGTTGCACAGCTATAGGAACAAACCCATACTTAAAGAATGGGCCGAACGATGTGTGGCCCTTAAGACATCCATGGCTGAGCTCCAAACGAATCCTGAGGCGGCAAAAAAGAAACTCTAGCATTGAGACTGGATTGATACTGCAGACTAGAGACTTAAACACAAATTGATTAAACACATTTATAGTGAGTCAAAAGTCATGATTAAATTACCGAATTACTTAGAGAAATTTCCAAATCAATATCACAGGAACCTCTATATGAAATTCTGTCTCAGCTTATTTCTGACTAAAGAGATCATGGAAATGCGGAAGAACAGTCCATTCAAAGACAACACATGCAGATTCTGCAACAACATAGTAGAAACATGAAAACATGTAACCCTATTCTGCCCAGCTTTAAGATCTCTGAGAACAAGACATTGGGACCTTTTATAGAAGAAAGACCGCTTCTCAGTGGAGCAGAATGGTGGCTATTATGCTGTAATGGAGTGAACAACAAATTCATTTTTGCATTAACCACCTATCTGGGCCAAATATCCAAGCTACTAACAGTAACAGTTGACAATTCTTAAAAGCGAAGTTAAACTTTGAATAAAGGTAACTGAGCGAGAGTGTGGGAGAGATAACGATTATGGAATCAGGAATTAAATGAAACATCATTCACATATGTATTTTTAAAAGTTTGTAAAAAACGAATAAAAAATAAACTATAAAAAAACTTCTGCAGCAGGTCAACCACCACAGCCTGTTGGTATCAACACCTTCTGGACGTACTTCCAGCATGTCTCCTTGCGGTCCCATACATCAGACTTTGTATGAGGAGGATCCAGTTGCATTTTGCAGATTGTTGGGATCAGGAATCGGGTCATCAGGGGGCCGTGGTCTCCATCCCACAACCCCTGCACCATTACCTCAGATGGTGGCATCAGGAAGAGAACATTCTGGTGGGCAGACCCTTCCATCCACCCCAGCCGACCAGCAGAATCACATCCACTGGCTGGAGCTTATGGCTATACAGTTGGCACTCAGGTCCTTTCAACCGACCATCAAAGGCAGGTCGGTGTGCATCCAGATGGACAACACGACCTGCACGTTCTATATCAACAAACAGGGGGGTACCAGATGCCCACAACTGTGTGTGTTGAACCTGGAAATCTGTAAATGGGCCATCAGCTGGGAGTCTGGCTCTCAGTGGTCCACCTTGTGGGAGAGTCCAACCTGGAAGAAGACAGGCGCAGTGGCCTGGCTCCTGACAATTACGAGTGGCAACTGAACGGGAGAGTCCTCCAGGAAGTGTTCAGCAGATGGGGGCACCCAACAACAGACCTGTTTGCGAAAGCACAAAATCAGAGGTGTCAACAATTTGCGTCCTGGGGGGAAGGGGATGCAAATCTCTAGGGAACACACTGCAGATACCCTGGGACGGGATGTGGACATATGCATACCCACCCACACCGCTCGTGCACAAGGTAGTGAGCAATATCAGGAACTCCAAGAACCTCAGGATAATCCTTGTGGCACTTTGCTGGCCGGCGCAACCCTGGTTCTTGGACCTGCGGCAGATCTCACTTCAGCCGGAAATTACACTTCCCTCGGGAAGGGCCCTCTATTAACACAACAGGGAGGCACAGTGCTACACCCCTCTCCAGAGAGCCCAGCCGTAGCGGCCTGGTTCCTGAGCAGCTAACGCTCCAGCACCTTCAGCTGTCCAACAATAATATGGAGATCATTCAAAATGCCAGGAGTCAGACTACACGCAAGCAGTACAAAAGTAAATGGACAAAATTCTGCTTTTGGCCTAAGGAACACGGGGTGAACCCGTTGACATGCACCCTCGACCAAGTCTTATCATTCTCGGCCTATCTCGCCAGGTCTGGTGTCCAGGTCGATACCTGCAGAACGTACCTGGCTGCGATCAGTGCATATAGTAACTCTGACTCTCTTATCCTGTCTTTGGCCAATACCGTAGTAAAGAGACACCTGACTGGGTTGACCAGGCTGTACCCCCAGTCACGCCTCCGCACCTCGTTTGGGACTTGAATGTAGTCCTAAGCACTATAGTGCATACACCATTTGAACCCATGGCCACGGCAGACATTAGGTTGGTCACTCTAAAGACAGCCCTGGTAGGGCTTACATCTTCCCGCAGTGAGCGATATCCAGGCGTTAGTCGCCTCAGAGCTGTACACTAGATTTCACAAAAACAAGTTTCTCCCGAAGGGGGTATCATCCTACCATATCAACAAGGAAATTGTGCTCCCCACATTCTTCGCAGACCCCAAGGAAGATGCAAAAAAGACGCTGCATTTCTGGGATGTCGGAGGGTGTTGAAATTCTATCTGGACAGAATGAAGAGCATCCGCAAGATGGATGCTCTGTTTGTAACATTTGGAGGCTCTAGGCCTGTGCAGCAGGCATCTAAGGCATCCATAGCGCGATGGATGATGGCGGCGATCCAGCAGGCATGCAAGGTGCAGCGCAAGGACCTGCCGCAGGGCATGCATGCGCATGCAGTAAGAGCTAAGGCAACAGCAGTTGCGTTCCAGCGCCACGTTCCCAGGTGATCAGCAGTGTGGCAACGTGGCCCACTCCTTTGGCTTATTGCAAGCACTACTGCTTGGATACCAGTGCCAAGGCTGATGCAGTGTTCGGCCAAGCGGTGCTTTGTGATCTATTTGCCTAAAGGGTTAGGCTCTCCTCCCCAGGGTGTTGTGTCAGTTGTAATCGCCCATATCGGATGGAGGAAAGGGGACAGGACGTGGAATAATTAGTGTTACTCACAGGAGTGACTAATGATATGATATGATATGGCATTTGTAACGCGCCTATACACAAGTGTTTCAAGGTGCGACGAGGCAGGGAGGGGGGAACAAAGGAAAGACAGACAACGATCCTACTAGGCCAGGTGTCATTCAGATCGCGCAAGTGCAAGGGTAGGGGGGAAGGGAAAAGTGCAGGGGGAAAGGGAGAGGGGAAAGTGCAGTACAGGGGTAGAAGAATAACAAGATAAATAATAAGGGCCAGCTGGTGGCAAGTGCAAGGTAAGTGCAGACAAGTGCTGGGAAGGGGGGCTGTAGGGATGCCGAGACAGTCCTGCAGTGCAGGGGTTGCCAGGGAGGCAGTGCAAGGGGAGAGTGGCTGGGCCAAGGACCAAGATCGATGAGAGTGGCCCAGTTGCAGAATCAGTGCAGTTTCAGTAGGAATTTAGCAGGGGAGAGGGGGAAAGAAAGCAGAAGCAAAGAGGAAGGTTTTGAGGTGCTTCCGGAACCGGAGATGGTTCTCCTCAAGTTTCAGGGATGCAGGAAGGCTGTTCCAGAGGGAGGCCCCTGCCGCAGAGAGAGATCTACCCCCAATGTGTTGCTTGGAGAAGCGACTGATGCTGAGGGAGTTGGAGGCAGATGAGCGAAGAGCTCGAGAAGGAAGATATTTAGGAAGAGAGAGTTGAAGGTATTTTGGCCCCAGGCCCCAGAAGGCCTTGTGGACAATGCAGAGGGTTTTGAACTTAATCCTTGCAGCCACTGGGAGCCAGTGTAGAGATTTCAGTCCTGGAGAGATACAGTCCCTGGGCTTGAGGCCCAGGACAAGTCTCGCAGTCCTGTTCTGGATGAGTTGCAGAGGGCGGAGAGTAGAGGCAGGCAGATTTAGATAGAGGCTGTTACAGTAGTCCAGCTTGGAGAGAACCAGGGCTCTGGAGACAGTGAGCTTCTGGGGGAAGGAGAGGAACGGAAGAATACCTCTGAGGAGGTGCAGCTGGAAGTGTGACTTCTTAGAGACGTCAGATATGTGAGGAGAGAAGGAGAGTGTGGAGTTGAAGATGACCCCTAGGTTTTTTGCCTTGCAGGTAGGAGCAGGAAGAGGGCCAAGAGAGGCCGACCAGAGAGCTGCAGGGAACGAGGGAGTGGGTGTGCTGATGAGTAGAATCTCAGTCTTAATGGCATTAAGGCAGAGGTCATTGGCGGCACACCATTCCTGGATATAAGACAGTCAGAGATGAGGGAAGGAGAGGAGGAGGCCGAGGGTAGCCTGAAAATGAGCTGGGTATCATCCGCATAGCACTGAAAGTTGGGGCAAAGAGCGTTGATGCAGTGGTCAAGGAGTGCCAGTTACTGGTTGAACAGCCAGGGAGAGAGGTTAGATTCCTGGGGACACCACAGGTGGAGAAAAAGATGTCAGAGAGGAAGGACCCCAGTTGGACCTGGGAGGGTCGATTAGAGAGGAAAGAGGTCAGCCATGCCAGAGCGTGACCAGTGATACCCAGGTTATCACAGAGGCAGTTGAGCAGGATGGCATGGTTGACAGTATCAAAGGCAGAAGAGAGATCGAGCAAAATGAGAACACACGGGGTGTTGGAGTCAAGGTTGGAGAGCAGGTCTTCACGGATGTTCAGGAGAGCATTTTCCGTGCTTCTGGCAGCTCTGAAGCCAGACTGACGGTCATGAAGACTACCAACAGAATCAGCATGGATATTAAGATGGGAGATGACCAGTTTCTCCAGGAGCTTGCCCAGGAAGGGAGTGATGGAGATTGGGCGATAGTTAGCCTGGCAGGAGGGGTCGGAAGAGGGTTTCTTAAGAAGAGGGTGCACAAGGGAGTGCTTAAGGGGGGAAGGAAAGACTCCAGAGGCGAAGGAGTGATTGCAGAAGTCAGCTAGGGCAGGAGCCAGGGAGTCAATGTGGTCCTTGATAGTTTTGGAGGAACACGGGTGAACCTGTTTTGACGAGACTTTCATAGATCGGACTTGTCTGGAAACCTTTTCATCAGAAAAAAGGGGAAAGGCAGAGAAGGAGGGAGGAGGGGTGTCTGCAGAAGGGCCAGAGGAGCAGGGAATGTAGTTCTCCTAATCCATAGTCCCTTTTCTTTCTTACGTCCCACCAATCCGTCCCCCTATAATATGACCAGTGAGGTTGTTAAAGTTTAATACAGCCGACGCATCAAAGGGGGACTGAGGTGTAGCACCTGTGGCAAGGTTAAGGGAGCCCGCACTCCTGAGGCCGTGCACCTGCCGGCCAGTACATTTAAAGAGAAAATATCTTTTTCTGGTGGAAAAGAGGTTCCATCCCCGCCCCTCACGAGGGAAGCCCATACAGGATAGAGGAAAGGGGACTATGGACTGGGAGTATGTTGGTCACTCCGGTGAGTAACACTTCGTTTTGTGACATCATTTGAGCTTATAATGTGCTGCACGTGCCTACGGAAACCAGAACGTTTGGGCGTGCAGCCACATAGTTTTTTTCGTATGCATTTATATTTTGTAGAAATAAATACTTGTTATCCTTGTAAGCGTGTCTTAGGCCTTTTTCCCTAGTGGGCTGTATTTTTTCTGGTGTGAGTGTGCAGGGGTGTGCCTTCATTTGGTGACCCCGATGTGATTCCAGCTACCCCCACACTGACGCAGGCTTCTAGGCTGCATCTGCAAAGGAGCCATGCCCACCTGCTGTGACCAGACCTATACGTGGCAGTCCCAGAGGTGTGCAGGAGCTATCTTTACAGAATTCCTGTCTGCTCTTTGGAGCAGAACGCGCTTCCGGGGAGAGTGCTGGCCGTTATTGGAAACCTGTGATGGCGGAGTTTGGGTGAACACGCATATGTGAGTATACCCTTGCAAGTGATAACATGCCGGGGAAGGGCATATGGGGAAGAGTGTGGTTTGTGGGTGAGTGGAGAACCAGGTTGTTTACATAGTGTGGGTGTGCATTTTTGCTTTTATTATTATTGATTTTGTTAAGGAGAACTTTACTGAAAGGAAAATAGGAGTGATAGGGAGCCTCCCCGAGTGAGGGGAGAAGGTGGTACCACTTATATTGCGTAATGGACAAAAAGGAAACAAATAAGAGCCCAGCATAATTAGTGGGCTCGGAAATAGTAGTTTTTGTTATTTCAGCTTGTTATTTTAGCTTATTGTGTTAGTGTTTTGCAACCTTTTGTGTAAGATAAAGGCAGAAGGAGGGGGCGTTGTTAACTTAGTGGCTTGTTTTGAGTGTGTGGAGTGTGAGAGTGGGTGCGTGTGAAAAGGGAAAGTAACGAGGGCTGACAGGGAAGGGGGAATGGCAAATTGATTTTTTGGTTGGGACATTTGCAGCTTACACAGTGCACAATTAGAAGCATAGGGATGCTTTGAGTGCACACATCACTGCAATTGGAGGGGAGACCCCCTTAGAGTACATTTTTTTTATTTTGTTTTATTTTTTTAAAACCTTTATTTTTAGTTTTTACAACAAAACAACTCAAATAAACTCAATGCACAGGTTACCTCCCCCCGCCCTCATGACTCCCTCCTCCCTCCGTCCCCCGGCACCACCTCTCATTCGCTTGACTGTCTTTTCCCTCCGGGAGCTGCTTAGTCCTTTTTTCCTCCTGCCAAGGATGTGGAGATTTGAAGTCTTTAAGGTGTGGGATTTGGGATCGGGCTTCCCGATAAGTATGAGTCAGCAGTTGATATCAGATATGCAATATATGGGGCCCAGATGGCTGGTGGTCTCGCCTGGAGTGGCAGGGTTTTTATAAAGTTTGTCTATACATCCTGGCTGTAGGTCACGTCTTTGAGCCAGTCTTGGAGGTTTGGAGGTGGCCCTCTACCCCAGTGTATTGCAATTCTTCTTCTTGCTAGGACTAGCAGTAGATCCGTCAGTTTACGGCCGAGAGGCGGGAGGTGTTTAGTGAGACCCAAAAATGCTAGAACCGGGTCCACCTCCATTCGGGTTCCAGTGATTGCAGATATTTTCTCCAGCACCAGTTCCCAGAAAAGCGCTATATTGGGGCACG
Organism: Ambystoma mexicanum; assembly: GCF_040938575.1. Taxonomy (NCBI): domain Eukaryota; kingdom Metazoa; phylum Chordata; class Amphibia; order Caudata; family Ambystomatidae; genus Ambystoma; species Ambystoma mexicanum. Next base: position 227,526,532 of record NC_090929.1, read on the forward strand.
TCCATGCCAGATGGAGGAAGTCTGCTTCTGGGGCTTTACATCTGTTGCATATTGCTGGGGTCGCTGACCGTTGTCTGTGCAGTTTCGCCGGTGTACAGTATATTTGGTGGATAAAATTGAAGTGAATTTTTTTATATCGTGTATTCAATGAGACTTTTTGTGTTTGCTGGGTGATATACGACCAGTCCTCATCTATTATTGTGGTTTGTAGGGTTCTTTCCCATCTCTTTTTTGGTGTTTGGGGGGTAGGCGCTGTGTCGTTCAGTAATGACCTGTAGATTTCCAAGACTAGCCTTCCATTGCCTTGAGATTGAATTACTCCATGGAGAAGTTGCCATGTCGGGGGTTGTTGAAGAAACGTGGGTAGAGTATTTTGTAGTGTGTGGCAGAGTCTAAAGTATGTGAATAGGTCCAGGGTGTTGCTTCCTCTTTTCTCGCTGGCTTGTTGTGGGGTAAGAAAGGTGCCTTCGATAAAGAGATCTTCGAGTATTTTTACTTGCAGTTTGTCTGTCCAGTTCAGGTATAGTCTCTCTGTGGTTAGGGGTAACCCTGCTATGAATCTTGCTGGAATTAATGGAGAGAACCTCGTTTGGACGTTTCACTTTATTGCGATCGTTTTCCAGATAGAGTGCGTGACCTGGACTATGATTAGTGTTTTGTGAGGTACCTGTAGATTACCCAGAATTAGTTTTCTGAGGAGAAAAGGTGTCGCCAGTGCTCGTTCGATCTGGGTGTGGGGCCTGACAAAGTCTGTAGCGTACCAGTGCCCTAGGAATTGAACTTGGGCGGTCCAGTAGTATTGTTCCGGATCGGGTAATGCCAGGCCTCCTCTTCTCACAGGTTGTATGAGTGTGGAGTAAGCCACTCTTGCCACCTTGCCCGCCCACACCAAGTCAAGTATTACACTCCGGATCAGTTTTAGAAATTGCTGTGATAATAGAATAGGGATATTTATAAAAAGGTACAGGAGTTTGGGGAGGATCACCATTTCCACTAGTGAGACACTGCCCCACATGGTGAGTGAGAGAAGTTTCCATCTATTCACCTTACTGTGCAGTGCTTCCATCATTGTTCTGAAGTTGTCCTGCATGACTTCTGCATGGGATCTAGACAGTGAGATGCCGAGGTATTTGACTTTCGATGATTACCAGTTGAATCCGAAGTCGTCGGCAAATTTACTTTACTTTACTTTACTTTAATACATTTGTATAGCGCGTCCATGAAATCAAGGGCATGAGAGCACTACAAGACAGAACAAACAAAAAATAAAGCATGTTCATACAGCAGGCAACCAGATAATATAACAAGAGCATCAGGGTTGTCTAGTGGAACAAATAGGTCTTTAACCATTTCTTAAACAGTTCTAAGGAGTCCATGGATCTCAGCTCCAGCGGAAGAGCATTCCAGGCTCTAGGACCATTGGCAAAGAAAGCTGAGTTGGCTGCTCTAACAGTGTAGCACTTTGGCTCGAGCAGGAGATGTAGATTATTTGACCTCAGTGATCTTGAGCTAGTTCTTGTGGATAGTAGCTGTTGTAAGTATCCAGGCATATTCCCCGATCTACACTTATGTACAATAGTCAGAGTGCGGAATAGGAATCTAGAGGCCACAGGTAGCCAAAGGAGCTCACGTCTAGCTGGTGTAACATGGTCTCTATATTTAAGTTTCATGACGGCTCTAATAGCCCTGTTATGACAAAAATGTCTTTGTGGCCTCAGTTATGGGGAATATGATAGACTTGGAGTGGTTGATCTTCAGTCCCGAGAAACTGCCGAACTTGATTATCGTACGCATTGTCAGACTTAGGTTATCTACCGGATTGCGACCGAAGAGAGCGATATCATCCGCGTAGAGGGAGACCAAAAACTTATGTGGACCGATTGTTAAGCCTCTTTGTAGGTGACGGGCTCAGAGGTCTGACGCCAGGTGTTCCATTACCAGCGCAAAAAGAACCGCTGACAATGGGCATCCCTGATGATGGAAGACAGGTCTTTCTACAGCAATGCTACAAGTTTGAGGAAGTAGGCGCCTAGTCCCATGCGACGCATTACCTCAAATAGGAACGGCCATTCAATCGAATAAAATGCTTTTTCCGCTATTGCCTGTGTCTCAGGTTCAAGTGCTGCCATTGCTCCGAAAATCCTCCTAATCACAAAGGAGGTGTTGCGTCCTGGTATGAAGCCCGCTTGGTCAGCTATAACTAGGCCAGGCATGAGCGGGAGGAGTCTGGCGGTTAGAATTTTGGCAAGTACTTTATTGTCGAAGTTTATCAGCGAAATTGGCCTGTGTGAGCCGCACTCTTCATGTGGTTTTCCTGTTTTGTGGAGAAGGATCATAGTTGCTTGACGAAGGGTCTGGGGTAACGTTCCTGATTCTGTTGCTTCCTCATAGACTTGTAGGAGCACTGGGGCCAGGAGGTGGGCATGTGCCTTATAAAATTCGTCAGTTAGGCCATCTGGTCCGGGGGCCTTTGTGTTGGGGAGATTTTTTTATGGCCGTAAGGATTTCCTCCAGGATGATAGGGATGTTCAGTGGTTCTCTCAGCTCTTCATCTGTCCAGTATAGTTCAATCTCGTTTAAGTATTGGGTATTTAAGTATTGGGTAAGATGCGCCTGGTTTGCGGTGTATTTGGTATTGTATAACTCTTGATAGTAAGTGCCGAATGTTTCGACAATTTCTTCTTCTGTGTAGACTAGTTCTCCTCATTGGTTCCTTCTCCTTTCCACTAGGGTGGGTTTCCGCTCAGCTGCGATTAGGCGTGCCAGTAAGGCGCCGGGTTTCTGGCCTTTGCCATATTGCTGGATTTTGTGGCCTCGTGACAGGAACTTTATTTCTCTTTTCGCCATTGACCTGAACTTGTCAAGTTCCTCTTTTAGAGCGGCCAGGGCCCCAGGGTGTTTTGATTGGGTGTATTTTAGTTTCCATTCTTTCAATTTGGCTTTGCTGGAGGTTAGTTCCCTGCGGATAAGGTTCAGTATGCCTTGTTCCTTCGCAAGGCATACCCCTCTGACATAGCATTTCATGGTCTCCCAAAGGATGCCAGGAGACGTGACTGATGGCTGATTGATTTCCAGGAAAGTGGTCAACTCAACAAGCAGTTCATCTGCGAAGACTTGGGGCCTCATTACCACTCTGGCGCTCCCTGAATGAAGGGGGCCGGTATGGGACCGGCCCCCTTCATTACGGGAGCAGCGATTATGAGCTTCCCTTTGCGGGACCCGGATCGGACGCCTGATAAAAACCATGCATTCTTTCCGGGTCCCGCGAGGGGAAGAGGGAGGTACGAACGGGACACTTGTAATGTGCCCGTTGTTACCTCCCTCCCCATTCCCATTGAGCCCTATGGGGGCTCAAATGGGAATGGAGAATGGTTCCTGCAAGGAGGAATTACCGGGTCCTCCTATGTCGGAATGACCCGGTTATTCCTCATTGTAACCCGGTAATGGAGCCCGGTTTGGAGGCAGCCATAGAGCTAATAGCTCCATGGCTGCCTCCAAACTCGTAATGAGGCCCTTTATTCTTGTAGGGATCCTGGCTTGAATCTCCATTGCGGCCTGCTTTTTCCGCAAGCAGCCGGGTTGTATATTAGCGTCACGGCTGGGTGATCTGATAGGGTTCTTGGGAGAATCTGGCAAGGGCCCCATTGGGAATGTGTCTGGGCTGAAACTAGAAAGTGATCTAAGCGAGAGTCTGTATTGTGTACCCATGAGTGAAAGGTGAATTCCCTGGTGTCCCAGTGTGTATGCCGCCAGATATCGATCAAATTGTATGCAGTGCAGATTTTTTGAATTTGTCGACTGGCTTTGGAGGGTGGAGCCTTAGCCCCCTGTGACTTATCTTTGTGTGGGTCTAGTGGTGTGTTCAGGTCGCCTCCCCAGATGATTGTGGCCGACCCTGCGGACTCGAGGTGGGTCATCACCCAGTCAAAGTTGTTAGCGCCATCAGTTTTGGGTCCATAGGAATTGACTAGGGTGACCTTTCTCCCCTCTAGTATTCCATGTAAAAGAAGTGCTCTACCTTCTGAGTCTTTTTCTGCTGAGATGAGTTTGAACTTTATTCTTTTGCTTATTAGGGTAACAACTCCCCTCGCAAATGAGTAGTATGATGAAAGGTACCTATGGCAGCCCCACTCTCGGGCCCAATTGTTCTCAGAGCTGGGGAGGAGATGAGTTTCTTGGATCATGGCTACATCTATCTGGTGTCTTCGGAAGTACTGTATTATTTTCCGTTTTTTTGCAGGTTGGTTACCCCCTTTGATATTCCATGTGGCTAGATTAACCATAGTGCTGTGGTCATTTCATCTTCCCAGATTTGTTTCTGATTTTGGGTAATGGTGGGTGCTTTAATCTTACCGTCTTTTTGTTTGATGGAGCATGATAAGCAGTTTCAGTAGCAGACTTCGGAGTGGCCGGGGTCATTCCACCAGAGGTGGCAGCCAGGGGTATTCGAGCTTGGTTCCTGTGCTTTCCTATAAATCTAAAGAACTCCCTTCCCACACACGGGCAACTCCCAACTCGCCCGCAGATATCCCTCCCCTGCATGGGCAACACCCAACTGGCCCACGAGGAACCCACCCTTAAGAACAAATGGGTAACCATTGCTGTGCTCGGGGCGCCATGGCCAGAGCCGGGCTCGCATAATAAGGGAATTCTGGAGCTTATGACTACATTTCTAGTTGCGACGTACAAGGGTAAACAGCTATAGAAAAGGAAGGAAATATTAGACTTATGGAAGATGATTGAGGATTTGGAAGACTCCATCGAGGGAGGAGCAAGGAGTACTCACGAAGGGGATAAACAAGCAGAAGGGTGTGGGACACAAACAAATAACAAGGGAATATATCCATTGGCAGCCCAACCGAAAACAGGGTATACTAACCCAACCTATGTATCGTAAGGAAGGCATGGTATCAAGGTAACAGACCCAAGTAACCTCAGTTCAAGGGTGTTTATTGACCTTTAACAAAGGTGTGATAAATGCCTATCTAATCCTAAAACTACAGATGGGATCAAGCTACGACCATCAAATAATAATAATGCAGTGCTAGTGGAGTCTCGTCAAAATAAAAAGGCTCTATACTAAAAAACCTATTGCCAATACTTACAGCTAAATATAAATAGTGTGGGACAATGTTCATGAAAAATAAAGAAGTGTTCACAAAATCATAAGTCATGACTTTACTGGCCCTGCTTTTTTTTGGCAAGGTTCAAAATGAAGGCTTTTCTGAGCCAGGCTTGAGCCTTCTCTCCTTTAGCACAGTTCACGTCGAAAGCTTCCCTCAGTCGGGTTCAGGCCTCCTCTCAAAATTCTCAATTCACAAAAAAAAAGGTGTTGGGAATCAAAGCCCCATCTCCACAGGTGCCTCCATCTGTGCTGTTTCAAACTCCCATGCCCAAACTTCCTCTGCCCCCTCCTCCACCTGGACCGTGGGTGGGGGAGGATGATGATACCCAAGGGACCCGGGACGTTGTATCGGAGGACACAAAGAAGAGCCTAATGATGACAAAGGCTTTCCACGACATAGTAAAAGCCCTGATGGATCACTTGGGAATTCTGGTTCCTGAAGGCCCTCAGTTGAACCAAGGGGTCCTCTCTTCCGTCCTCACATTGAAGGCAGTGGCTAGGTCAGGGCATTCATTTGCAACCTGATGTGGCTGGCGACACAGTTAAAATTAAGTAAAAGTCAGCTTTGGTAACTCCAGTGGCAAAAGAAGTGGGTCTCTGGTACCGGTCCCTGCACTGGGAAAATTGGGCATCTCCTAGCACATTCCACTATAGCAAAAGCTGCAACCCTTTGTGGCAAAGGTCAGACAACTTCTGCCTCCTTTCAAAGTCCACTGGGGTGTGATTACAATATCCTGGACAGCACTCGCACTAGGGTTTATCAAAAAGGAGCCCTGAGTTTCCAGCAAGTGAATGCTGAACCAGTAATTACGACTGCCAATCTAAAGTTCTGGAGGAGACTTGGGGGATTATGACATCTTCCTGTCTATCCAGCAGTATTCCATTGTGTGTTACCTGAGGCACACCAGGTGGCTCAGGATGAAATGGAGACCGAGTACCACCACTTAGATACTGCTGCGTAAGGCATTGCAATGAGAGTAACTCTTGCAGGGTGGTGCTCTTGAAAGCTACAAAATTCCAGCCAGATGTGCAGCAACACATCCTGTGTTTGATGTTTAATGGGGTGGAGCTCTTCAGTCCAGACACGGTTGAGGAGCTAAATAAAAATATAACTAGTGCCCAAACAGCAAAGTGTCTTGCTTCGCTCACCAGCACTCTGCCAAAGCAGTGTACCTCACATCTACAAATGCCATCGTCTTCATCTTAAATTTAAGAGGATTGAAGGGGTTCCATGATCTGTGCAATCAGCTGATCAGATCTAAAAGTGATCCGTGTAAAAGCACCCATGCCATTGTCCTAGGGGTTTCTTCTTGCAACCCTCCTCTTCAGCACCAAAACAGCCTAAGTGACATAATTTCCTGTTCGGGGACAGAATTCATTATCATCTGCACAACTGGATGGAGATAACCAATGACCCTTGTGTCAAGATCATGGTGGGCAGACTCTTATCAACTTCCCCATCCTCCTATTACCCTTTCCTCCTCCCCCATTCTCAATAGGGCTCAGAACTTGTCACGCAGGTGCTCCAGAAACTTTTGCTCATGTATGTTCATGGAGAGGGTCCCATTTTTAGGGAGTGGATTGGGCTTTTACTTGAACTTCTGTGCCATTCTGAAGAACAAGATGGACTTGTGGACCATTCTGGACCTCTCCTCCTTCAACCTTTTCTTACCCCAAGAAGCATAAAACATGATGACGCCTGCTCTCATACAAACGTCCCTTCAGCCCACTGAGTGGCTGGTGGCTGTGGACCTGCAAGATGCATACTTGCATCTATTGATGTGGGCTCCTCACTGACATTACTTCTGTTTCTGCATTGGAAAAGACCACTTTCAGTACAAAGTTCTGCCTTTCAGCCTCACTTCAGAGCCAAGGGTTTTTGACCAAGCTCATGGTTTTGTTGTCTGCATCCCTCCGGCTGAGAGGTATGTATCAACATCCATAGCTGGGGCTGGCAAGTCAGGGTAGTATCACCAGCCTAGGCAGTATCCAACCTGCAGTTCCTATTAGACCTCATGTTCTCTCTAGGTCTGTCCATCAATGTGAAGAGGTCCAGCCTGGTTTCTATATAACACCTGGAATTCATAGAGTTCCTTTGGGATTCGGCCATAAGCAGATGTGCAATTTCCAGATGTCAGTCTGGTGGCTTGAACATCTGTTGGTGCTCTTGGCTGCCTGTGTCCTAGCCATGCACTGTGGCTATATTTCAGATGCGCTGCATGCACCTTCATTTGGCGGCTTGCAGAAATCAGATTTAGGATTCACAATCCAAATCTGCCACCATCCCAGTATGGCTCAAGATGATCTCTGGTGGTCGGACACAAAGAATCTCCTGGTAGGGACCCCCCCAAAAGCTTACAATGAGGACAGAATCTTTTCTGCCTGGTTTGGGGACCATGCTGGGGGACCTCTGAATCCGTGACAGGTGGCAGAAAGGGGAGTCAGTGAAGCACATAAGCTTCCTGAAGCTGAATATGTTTCTTTAAAATTTATTTTTTTATTTGTTTTGATCATATTTGACCTTTAGAAAAAAACACATATAAAACAATTTATCATCTTACAATAAAAATAGACAGAATATCACGTTAGCATATCACATTTCAAGCCCTCTAGAAACAAAGAAAGACAAGTATTTATCTTTGGAGCTTATATTGTGAGTCCTCTAAGTCATGTTCTTTTTTTGTCCATCAAGTCCTAATCAAGATTTCTTGTTTTTTTCCCAGATCCAAATTTCTGAATCAAAAGAAGGGAAGAAAAGAAAAGAATGCCAACCAGATATTTCTTCCCTCACCCCGCCACTTTCTCGTGCGTCTCTTTTCGATTGTTGTCCTCAATTCCATTAATCTCCATGGAAAGCAGACCAATCTTGGTTAGGACTTGTCCTACTGCATTTGTTAAAGCAGTATTACACCCTGAAATTAGGAATATGTTTTGTCTTGCTTCTCAGTCGGCAATGCCAGTGGTTAGGGACTCCAGGCCACTCGTTCTCATGGACAATGTGGTGACCAAGTGTCACTTTGGCATTGATCATCATGTGAGCGTTGGGTGCCACGAGACCCTCCTGGGACTTATCTTGTTTTTTGTTTCTATATTGCTGCTTGCAGCGCTCTCAGCGCTGTTGTCCTCACTCCCTCTCACCCCTCCCCGGCATCCATTCCTGGTCCTTGATCCCTCCCGCCTCCCAGCCCGCCCACCCCCCCTGATTGGTGGCTTTTTCTGCAGCTCATTGAGCCTTTCGACTCCCCGAGCTCCCCTCTCGCCACTTTGGTGTTGATCATCAGGTGAGCGTTAGGTGCCACAAGACCCTGCTGGGCCTTATCTTGTTTTTGTTTCTATATTGCTGCTCGCAGCGCTCTACTCTAGGCGGTGCTTGAGGGCTTTGAGCTATTTGAGATGGGCTCTGTACCACTTTGGGTTGAGGCCTGTACTGTACTGTGTCTCTGAGAGGTATGTCTCATCAGACTGAGGGTGTTGCAGAGCCAATGATCGAAATGTCTGTGGGAAGAGGTCCTTCATGGTGTGAGAGTGCTGGGAGTGAGCTTGGAAGGGAGTTGGCCAGAACATGGAACGGGTGGGAGCTGTTGGAGAGGGAAGGCTGGTGTGATGGGAAACTGGGGGGAGTGGTGAGAAGGGAGAAGAAGAATGCGGAATGAACTGTTCAGATGAGTGCACGGGGACCAGGAAGAGATCGGGTTCATGGAGCTGAATAAAGCGTTAAGGTTGTGTCCTGCTGTGTGGGTGGGGAGAGATGTCAGTTGGATCAAGTTGAGGGCTTACAGGTTGTCAGTGAGAAAATGGGTCCTTGGGTTTGAGGGAATGTCAAATCAGATGTTGAAATATCCTAATATAATGAGAGGTGAGTGCTGGATTAGGGAAGCTGATAGGGCCTCATTAAGGGAGTCTGCAAACATCCTGTTGTAGCCTGTGGTCTGTATATAAGTAATTTTTTCTATTGAATAGAAGATTGGGTAATATATTCAATTGAGATTAACAGTAGAATGATCAATAATAATTGTTCACTCGCATATGTACAAATATACACAATGACAGAACGTATATTAGTTTAAATCCAATGATTTATTTAGGAGCCCAACGCGTTTCTTGAATTGATTCACTTCTTCAGGGGCAATTTTCATAATTTTCAAAATTTTCAAACTTTTCAAACAATCTCTGAAAAACATAAAATTCAAATAAATCCACATTCGAACAAATCATCTCAATGCAGAGTATCTTATATATTATTACAAAGTTAATCAAATCAGTCATATCATAACGCCTAATTTTGTGGATAAAGATCCAAAAAGAAACCCACATCATGCTCATTCATTTGTTCCTTACTAATAGTCATAGACGTGGTTGTTCAATGAGAACCGACAGATGTTCTACTTCCCACCTTCTCTATGGTGTAAAACTATCTTTTTGATGACTGATATAATCTAAATCATAGGGAAATGTTCTCTGGGAATATTGACATGCCCTATTTTTGACAGCAATTACTTTATTGACTATTGGGTTTAACACAACATACTAAATAGACATTATAATTGATTCACTTGGTGATGAACTTTTTTGTACAGATAGGACACAGTGTGTCATAGGGCCTCATTACACGGTAGGCGGTGAGCCATGGCGCTATTTCCGCCTTGGCGGAAAGGGGATTTACCGCCCCATTCAAAGGTTGGAGGGGCGGTAAATCCCCTTTCCGCCATTGCCCTTCCCCATTCCCATTTCTGCCCCATAGGGCTCTATGGGAATGGGGAAGGCGCTAATTACGGCACCGCAATTTTGCGGTGCCGTAATTAGCTCCGAGGTCCCTTAGCGGGTTGGATTTTAACGCCTGCAAAAAGCAGGCGTTAAATCCCCCAACCCGCAAAGGGACCTCGTAGTAAGGCGGTAAGGATTTACCGGTACCGGTATTTTACCGGTACCGGTAAATCCTTACCGCCATCCGTGTAATGAGGCCCATTAGTAAGGAACAAATGAATGAGCATGATATGGGTTTCTTTTTGGATCTTTATCCACAAAATTAGGCGTTATGATATGACTGATTTGATTAACTTTGTAATAATATATAAGATACTCTGCATTGAGATGATTTGTTCTAATGTGGATTTATTTGAATGTTATGTTTTTCAGAGATTGTTTGAAAAGTTTGAAAATTTTGAAAATTATGAAAATTGTCCTTGAAGAAGTGAACCAATTCACGAAACGCGTTGGGCTCCTAAATAAATCATTGGATTTAAACTAATATACGTTCTGTCATTGTGTATATTTGTACATATGCAATTGAACAATTATTATTGATCATTCTACTGTTAATCTCAATCGAATATATTACCCAATCTTCTATTCAATAGAAAAAATTAATAATAGGACTCATCATTGAGCCACCCATAGAGTGCAGAGGACGTGAGTTCCCAGATTTGGGAACTCGACTTTTGTTTTATGTCTTTGCAGCCCATATGCCAGAGCTGTCATCTTTCTCCTCTGCACCTTAAACTGCATTATTCCCTTGTATAAAATACACTTACTATATACACACAAAAATCAGGTGTGTCGATTGATCTACTCATATTGTTTGTCTGTATATAAGTAGGAAGTTGTGGTTTACAGAGGGGGAGAGTTGAATCTTTACTAGCAGTGATTCACAGTCTGTGTTGCAGGGTAGTTTCTCCTTGAGTAGGACTCAAAGGTGGTGTTTGTGGAGGATAGCCAACCCTTTTCCTCTAGTACCCTAGAAGCCTGGAGGAAAGGCCTCATGTGCGATAGGCTGTAGTCGTCAGAAAAACAGGTTTCTGTGATGAAGAGGATGTATGGATTTTCATCTGTGATAAAGTTGAAGATGTTATATTTGTTTTTTGGAGACCGATCTAGCGTTGATGAGTATGCAAGAGAGCAGCTTCCGTTTCTACCGGAGGATTGAATCGGAGTGGATGGAGAGTTGAGTTGGAGTAGGGCTGGATGGGAGAGGGGGTTGAGGAGAAATGGGGTGGCAAGGGAAAGGAAGGGGAGAATTCAGAGGAAGCTACAGGGGTTGTTGAGAGGGGGTTCAGTCAGAGACTGACATGGATTGGGGGTTCAGGGGAAGAGGAGAAGACAGCTAGGACAGACAGGGTTGGGGTGGGAGGAGAGTGTTGGGCGGAATAGGATGGGGCAAAGAGTGGGATCTGGGACGGAGCAGAGCAGAGGAGAGGAATGAGGGTGGTAGGTCCTGTGGCAAGTGAAATCAGTGCCATTTTAGGGGACTTGGGGGACAAGTGAGTGTAAGCGAGTGTGGCGGGGGGCTGTTGAAAGTAGTGTGTTGGCCAGGGTAGAATGTGGTGTGCTTAGGGATGGGAAGTGCGAGTTGGTGCGGGAAGGGGGAGGTTGTAAAGATGATGTGGGCAGAGGGAAAGGTGGAAGAATGGCTGAGGTTGAGTGCATAGGAGGGTGGTTTTAGGGGAGAGAGGGATGAGAAGAGCGATGGGAGGGTCACTTGAGGGGCTGATGTTTTGGATTCTAGCGCACCAGCATGCAGCTCTGTTCTAGGAAGTGTGAGATCTGCAAGCAGGGTGGTCGGGATGGTTTAGGTGGAAGGTGACAGGAGGGGGGATAGAACCGCATTGAGATGGATCTGGTGAAGAAGGGAGATGAGGGGGTATGTATAAGCGGGGAGGAGAAGTGCAGCGAGATGGAGGCTGGGTGGGGGGCGGATAGGGCATAAGTTAGATTTCTGAAGTGCCACCGAGCAGCTCGGATCTAGGCAGTGTGTGGCATGATGGGAGGAGTATGGCCTGAAAGATTGGGAGTGATGCTATGATATCAGTCGGAAATGATAAAAAGCCTGAATTTGAGCCTGGGTGATACCCAAAGCTATCTAAAAATGTGTTCCCCTGTATTGTAATCAAAATCGAACAAGAACAATTCCTGAAAGTTATTTGATTCAAGTATGAACAATGCCTGAGAAGGTGTCTAAATACAAAACATGAACAATGCCTGAAAAGTTGTCTTAATGCAAATGTGAACAGTGCTTGCTTGTACTCTACATTTCAAAACTTTGGAAACAAAAAGAGTTTCAAAAGTTCAAACAGGTGTGGTTGCTGGAAGTGGTCTATTACACGTCTTGAGTAATGTCTGAGAGGAGAGAGGAGCAAAGGAGCAAGGTCTGAGGTTGATGGGAACAACGCTAATGCACATTAAGTCCCCAAACTCTGTCTGGAGGAAGGTAAGAATAGTCTTTAAGGGAGGGGTACATTCTGTGAATATAGGAATAGCTTAATTCTATAGCAGAGGGAATCTGGTATCAGGAAATCTCCTTAAGTAATGAAGTGAAATACAGGTACCTAGGTTCGCATGGAGGGGACTATAGACTAGGAGGCACTAGGGTGGCGCAGCCAGTACAGTGCCATGGGAAGTGTTCAAACAAATAACAGGATGTATTAAAAAGATAAGACAGGTGATAGGGGTTAATAAAAGTAGTGGAAGGGTTTGATCTGAGCGTAGTAATTGCTATGTTCACCACCCGTGCCACCCTACCTTTCATTGTTGCTGTAGGATCATACGTCGTGATGGGCGAAAAGGGGCAAACAGGGAACTGGGGCTGTTCAGAGGAGGAACTACCCTTTGCCTCTGCCCTGAAGGAATTGCTGGAGAAGGTGGTTCCAGTCATGAGGGCCGGTCCCCTGCACCAATCAGAGCCCAAGAGGTCAGGGTAAAGAGAAACCAGACAGAAAAATCCAAGAACAATGCGGAAAAACCCCCAAAATACACTATTTTGCCAAAAACACACATGCAGGGGCGACCAGCCCAGGAAATACTTACCCAGAAAAATCTGCAGGCAAATGGACTGCAGTGGTCACAGAACAAAAGCACTCTGGTGCTGGAAAAACTATTCCGGTCATGACTAGGTAGAGGCCACTCAGTTTTCGCTGCAAGTATTTGTTGCCATGAATCAAGTGATGGACAGAGGAAGAATCTATATACAATACCATAGTATGAACAATGAAAGGGACTCAATGGGCACAGAGTTGGGGACCAAAGAGGCCCCTTCTTCCAGCATGTAATATTCTATCACAGCACAGCCAGACTCTGGTCCCTGTTGAGGGTCATGGCTTGGGTCTTAGGTTTGTACCCATTGTGACTACTCTGTAATCCTGCATACTAAAAAAAAACTATGTCTCCATGATCTGCTGTGACAGCCTTCCAAGAGAGACTGGAACATTTCAGGCTCCATGTGAACAGTAAGGAGAGAGACTGACATATGAAAAGGACTATTTAGAACCCCCGGAATGGGAGACACCGGATCCCTAATCGCAAACACATTTCTTATTGTAGCTGTATACTCGACCCAGAATTTTGACAAGCTTAGCATTGTAAAGATGGATCAAGGACACATCAGGTAAGTCCATTAAATTCCTTTATTAGTGACAGCATATGTCCATGTATGTGACAGGACAGGAACCGACTGTCTCCCACCACCCAGGCTACATCTCTCCAACTGCTAGTGGTGGTACGCCAGGCACACACCATTCACCCACTCACACATACACATTCTAACATTCCATCATTCAGTCTGACCTCATACATTACAAACATCAAACATCCCTCCATCAAAGCATTCAAAATCTGCTTCCATCCATCCATTAGCTCAAGCCACCAGGGAAAGCTGACTTCTCAAATGTACACAATGTGTGGAATATTACGTTAAATTGTGACATAGGTACAATGGAGTTTTTTGTTCGAACTAGGACACTGAACCCTTGTTCTTAAAGGACCTTCAGTTCTTGTATCCTAAAAGGGATCTCTCAACAGTGATGTAATAATGCTCTAACTGTATCATTAACATCCTAAAATGATCTCCCACAAAAATTTGATATGGTTTCTTATCCACAGGATTAGTGATCATGAACATTAATGTGTTGCTTATCCTCCTCAGAGTTATTCTTCCTTGCCTCTCCTTCCTTCAGAAGCTCACTGTCTCTAGAGTGCTGGTTCTCTCCAGGCTGAACTACTGCAACAGCCTCTTTCTAAACCTTCCTGCTACTACTCTTCGCTCTCTGCAACTCATCCAGAACAGGACTGCGAGACTTGTCCTTGGCCTGAAGCCCTGGGATCGTATCTCCCCAGTCCTGAAATCTCTTCATTGGCTCCCAATGGCTGCAAGGATTAAGTTCAAGACCCTTTGCATTGTCCACAAGGTCATCTGGGGCCTGGGTCCGCAATACCTTCAACTCTCCCTTTGGAAATACCTTCCCACTCGAGCTCAGCTCTCCGCTCCTCCACCTCCAACTCCCTCAGGGTCAGTCGCTTCTCCAAGCAACAAGTTGGGGGTGGATCTCTTTCTTCGGCTGGTGCCTCCCTTTCGAACAGCCTTCCCGCCTCTCTGAAATGTGAGGAAAACCATCTTCAGTTCTGGAAGCACCTCAAGAAATTCCTCTTTGCATCTGCCTTCTCTCTTACTCTCCCCTGCTGATCTCTGTCTGTTTCGGCATTGGGCACCTGGCTACCCTCTGATTTCGGGCCCAGTTCCTGCCCACCCAGCCGCATACCCCCACTGCCTCCTGGCAACCCTTGCACTTGGGTCTGTATCAGCAACCCTACAAGCCCTTCCTGCACTTATTAGACACTGTTTGTGCCTTATTATTGCACCTGCCACCAGCTGGCTGCACTACCTGTTGTTGCTTAGATCATGTGTTTTGCACTTTCCACTCCCCCCGCCCCTTGCACTTTTCCCCTTCCCTCTCCCCTGCACTTGCGCGTTCTCTATGTCACTGGGCCTAGTAAGATAGTTGTTGTTTCCTCCCTTGTACCCCTCCCTTGCCTTGTCGCGCCCTGAAACAATTGTGTATGGGGACGATATAAATAAAATATATCATATCGTATCATATCTCAAAGCGCTGTTGTGGAATATTGCTTAACAAGTCCCTGAGCGGGCAAGTAGCCATTATACCAGAAAATGCAAGCTCACTTATTGGAATTAACTGTCCAAATGTAAACTTATCCTCCTGTGGTGAATACAACAAATTGTGTAACATTTCCTCACTAAGCAGGTTATATTTCGGGTAGTCATGTGTCCTCCATACTTGCCAGCGAGCAGGGACAGGATCAGAGCTTTAGCAAGCAATGCACACTTCCCCTTTAAGAATTTACATGAGGACAGCATGCACAAAGCTCAGCCAAACCCTATCAGCCCCCTTGATCCTTCCCCTCAGTCCCTTTCTCCGTGTCAGGCAGGTTGGACACCTGATGAAACTCTCTCGTTGTTTCTTCCCCATGGTATTTTTAATGTATTTTTTACCCACACTCACTTCTGCTCTTTCCCGTGTATGTCAAGTAATACAGGGGTTTCAGTGTGCACCGCGTGTTGCATGTCTTTTTTAGTGGTGGACCCACACACTGTGTTTGGAACATCTACACAACTGGGACACATGCACACTCTGTGACGTACTTTCACAGAAGATGCTGAAACATCGTTTGGCGTAGAGGGAGGATATCTTCAGGGCATCTCCCCTAGATCACCTCTAAAGATCTACTGCTTTTAAGAAGGTGAGTAAAACCATTTGTTCTTTAGAACCCCATCCTGGCACTTCCCTTTGGGGGCTTGACCTGGTTGAGTTGTGGTTCCTAATGCAGCTAGCCACCAGACTACTGGCATATGCTCTAATGCTTCTGAGGAGGCTGTTAATGGTGCATGCACAAATAGCCTTTCAGAGTCTGTTACCAGACTCCAGTCCGAGGAGGACTTGGTCTCTGTGAGGGCTTGTACCAGGAATTGTACCAGGAACATCTTTCCTGATGGGCGGCTGGCCTCATACTTAGAAAGTCCAGAGGCCCATCCTGCTCTGCGTACCAGGTCTGATTGTCCTCCAAGGCCTGAAGTAGTGGAAGGCCCCATGCTCCAACTGTTCATCAAAGGGATCTGGTGTTCACACTGCCACCAATCCTGCGCTTCAGCTGCAGAACACAATTGCAAACTCTTCTTCTCCGGTGACTGTGCCAGGCTCTAGCTCACGGCAGTCACTGAAAGATGCTTTACCCAGTGTATTGGAGTTGGCAGGGATGGGGGAATTCAGATAGATTTCTTCCACCATCTTCCTCCCCCGTATGGGTCCTTAGGACTTCTGACTTTTTCTACCACTGTGGAATAGTCTCCCAGTCTAAAGAGCTATTTGGCTCCACCTCTGAAGATGCCCCCTGGTACTTGGGGCCCCTAGAGGCAGCTGCCAGGATAACTCTTCAAGGGATGAAAGGTTTTTTCAGAGGTTTCAGGACCTCATGCAATCCATCCCTATGAGACAATGTTTCACAGGACGCTTGTGGGAGGTGATTTTTCCTGATCCTCAGCCAGGGGTCCCTCAAGCTCCAACCCCCACAGGTGCCTCCATCGGTGCAGTCTCGAACTCCCATGCCCAAAATTCCTCTGCCCCCTCTCCCACCTGGACCAGGGGGGTGATGATACCTAAGGGATCCTGGGCGTGGTATCGGTGGACACAAAGAAGGGCCTGATGATGACAAAGGCTTTCCATGGCATGGTAAAAGCCCTCAAGGATTACTTTGGAATTCTGGTTTCTGAAAGCCCTCAGTCGAACCAAGGGGTCCTCTCTTCCATCCTCACATTGAAGGCAATGTATAGGTCAGGGCATTACTTTGCAACCTGAAGTGGCTGGCGACGCAGTTAAAATGTAGTAAAAGTCAGCTTTGGTAACTCCTGTGGCAAAAGAAGTGGGTCTCCGGTACTGCTCCCTGCCCTGGGAGAATGGGACATCTCCCAGCACATTCCACCATAGCAAAAGCTGCAACCCTTTGTGGCAAAGTTCAGACAACTTCTGCCTCCTTTCAAAGTCCACTGGGGCGTGATGACCATATCCTGGACAGCACTGGCACTAGAGTTTATCAAAATGCAGCCCTGAGTTTCCAGCAAGTGAATGCTGAACCAGTAATTACGACTGACAATCTAAAGTTCTGGAGGAGACTTGGGGGATTATGACATCCTCCTGTCTATCAAGCAGATTTCCATTGTGTGTTACCTGAGGCACACCAGGTGGCTCAGGATCAAATGGAGACCGAGTACCACCACTTAGATACTGCTGCGTAAGGCATTGCAATGAGAGTAACTCTTGCAGGGTGGAGCTCTTGAAAGCTACAAAATTCCAGCCAG